>NC_140187.1:34554532-34892032 GCF_965226575.1 Pagrus pagrus | reverse complement strand
GCTTCCCAGTCACCACACAGGGGTAAGGTGACACACCTGAGACTGGTTGTGGCTGACTGAATGGATGCCACCATCTCTACTTTTACTTTTGTTAAGGAAGTACAAAAGACGTCAAGAAAACACTACACAAGACATTAAGAGGACTTTATATGTTATATTATGTGTATTTAAAGTCATGCTGTTGTTATGTTGTTTGCGCAACAATTATTTAAAGACAGGGATTGTTTGCAATTCCTTTTTCCCCCGTCAGTGATCTGGCCCATTTAGTGGGAGGGGCCAAGTGTTTAAAAGGGGGTGAGCTGAGGCTCGGTCCTTTCTATGCTGCTGGTCTGTTGAGGTGCTCAGGAGTAGGCCTACAACTGTCTCTGAGGAGGTAAAGTTTGTTTGGTTGTTTATTAAGTCATGACTGTACAGTTAATTTGCTTATTTTCGCTGTAGTTAATTGATTTGAGTTTGTTAATTCTAATTCCTTATTTCAATTAATACATTCAGTGTGTTTAATTGTGATTACTTATAGTTTTGTCTTTTTATAGAATGTGTTGGTCTCTTTTGTCATTGTTCACTTTAAATAACTTGGGTGAATAAACTTTGTAAAACTTCAGCGTGTCTTGCCATCTATTTCATGTCAACCCGGGTCAGAGGCCGTACACTACCCATACCTGAGGCAAAGGTGTGACAGAGTGCAGTGTAGGGGATTCCTGTCAGAACTGTAAATAAATGCACGGAAATTAATGCATTTTCTTCACTTTCAAAGTCTTGTGAATCAGAGGAGCGCCCTATAGCTCCCACTGTTGTCTGTAATAGGTGCTGATACAGTGTCTTTGATGTTGGGGTGTGTGACTGAGATGATTGAAGAATGATATATTCATGCCAGTGGAAAGTAACATAGTAAATGTACTTTTAAATTGTCTCTCAGTCCTGACTTCATGGAGGTGCAACACTAGTGGCTTCATTACTACTTTAAGCAGTTTCGATGACTTTTCATGAACTTATTCTGAAAGAGCAACAGCCAATGAGGATCAATCAATGGTGCAACTTCATTACTCACTCAGTAAGTCAGACTTGTTTATAGTGCTGGTCTCCAGACAAAAATTGGGAGCTAATTTGGCTAAACTTGTGGTTTGTTTACAACCTCTATGATTGTCCAACTGCTTGTCATGATTGTCCAACTGCTTGTCATGTCTCAGATCTCTGCAATTAGTTGAGCAGTGTTATCTTTGAAGCAATGGTCAGAGCTACAAAAACCCCAGTTCTAACAAACCATTACCTTTTGTTGAAGCCTTTTTAGTAATTCTAGATCAGGTAGAAAAATTTAATAAATCTTAGATTTATCACCAGTTTTACAAAGAATGTAACGAGTCACATTAAATCCTGAAAGTGCACTATGGTTGAAACACATATTTTCTCTTGCTATGTAAATGTCAACATGACATCATTATGTTGGCCTTTGGCCAGTACAGTAGTAAACATCCCTGAGAAATATCAGCAGGATCCATCCACTCTGCAGGGAAAAATGGCATTGACTAAGTAAAACAGATCCAGGGATAGTTTGGAATGTAAATGCAATGTAAAGCTGTGCTTGTTGTGGAGCTAAATCGAAATGTTGTCACCCCACTTTACAGTGCAAGGCATTAACATTAAGTAAAGGCATAAGTACCACTGGTCACAGAAGGCAGCAGTCAGAGTCTAAATGACTCGCGACTCAGCATTTGCAATCAGTAATCTCTTTTGTTAGTAATTTGACCCCCACTAGTCAAAACACACTTCCAAAATACAGCTGATACATAGTTTAAGAAATGAAAGATCCTTTTCACTCATGGTTAAAATTATAAACCAACATAAAAATGACGATTATCAATAAAAACCATCAAGTTCTGAACTGACACAAATACTACCAAGACTGACAAACAGTAATTTGTAACATTTTCATATTGGAACTTTAAACAGCGATCTTAACAAAATACCCTGTCAAGCTCAAGGCTTGATGGGAAATATGGGCTGATGCGACAGCTCTTTTGGCTGAATAGGGCGGCTGTAGCTCAGGAGGTAGAGCAGGTCGTCTAGTAATCGGAAGGTCACTGGTTCGAATCCCGGCTCCCCCTAGTTACATGTCGAAGTATCCTTGAGCAAGATACTGAACCCCAAATTGCTCCTGATGAGCAGCTGGCGCCTTGCATGGCAGCCTCCGGCATCAGTGTATGAATGTGTGTGTGTGAATGGGGCATGTGTTGTAAAGCGCTTTGAGCTGTCCGAGAGGACTGGAAAAGCGCTATATAAATGCAGACCATTTACCATGAATGATGAAGTTAATATTGATCAGCCAAATTCTGCATGACTGTTTTGTAATTGAGCTAGGAGGTAAAATGGAGGGAAAGTACAAACCAGCGGCGCTAAGGCACGAGGAATGAGAAAATTTAGAAAAGTTTAGCAGCCTCTTGTGTTCTTATATTTTTCTTCTTCTAGCCTGAAAGTGGCTAGCTAGAGGAGGATGAAGTTTTAAAAGGGGAATGTAAAGTTCATCACGCAGTCCAGATGATTGAAAAAAAAGGACTACACTAAATTAATGTTACAACAGCCTGAACAGAGACAACAATTGGTGTGGTAGGCCAAGGCTCCATAAGCTTGCTCTGAGGCATCAGCGAAGATGTGCACTTCACATGTGGAATCCTCTAGGCTGGCACGTGGGAAGGTAAGGAGAGGTAGGGTCTCAAGTTCAGCCTCCCAGCTGGACCAGACTTGCAGGAGTTCTGAGGGTATATTTGAGCTGTCCCAACTGTGCTGCCAGACAATGAGCTTTGCTCGAGTGGTGAATGTTAACAGGTAATCTAAGGGGTCATTTTGAGAGGCTAGGACTCAATAAATGTTCCTCAGTGTTGTTGTGTCATAGACCACAGGACTGTGTTTGTGGACCAAGGAGTCTGTCTCCCGATTCCAGCTGAGACCAGGTGTCCATTTGAGAGGTTTTGAATTATCTTGTGCTCGCCACAGGTCCAAGCTTTCTGATCTGGCTTCTTGAGGCAAGTAGCTCAGGACACTGGTATCATTGCAAGCCCAGTGATGTAGCTCAAAGCTGGCTGAGGCTAGAAGATCTCCCAGCCAATCCACCAACAGCTTGACTTTCTCTGGGGTATGCTCACTCTGCAGGCAGTTGTCAGCATAGAAGCACTTCTCAACAGAGAATCTCACATGGTCGTCACGCTGGCTGTGGTCGACAACATGGCACTGCAGTATGTACTTCACGCAGCAGGGGCTGCAGGTTGTCCCAAAAGGCAGGACCTTCCATTCAAATGTCCTTGGGGCCTCATCCACCCTTAAGTCGCACCATAGGAACCTTAGCAGGGGACGATCATCAGAGAGGTGAAACATCCCCTTTATGTCTCCACAAACTGCTACCGGATGTTCACGCAACCTCACCAGGGGCAAAATGTATAAAATTCTGTTTATATTCAGGTGTAGAAATCTGGAAACATGCATATGCAATCTTTTTGTCAGATTTATCAAACCCCACTTACATCTCTTCACACGTCTTTTTCTCATATACCTCAATCATCCTAAAATCTTACGCTCAAGCATGAGCTGTCTGGCTGTCTCCCAACAATTTACTATAAATGGCTCTAAACAACAGTACCTGGTTTATATATATAAAGGGCCAGAATTTAGTTCTGTGTTGTGGAGAAATGTTAGAAGCGAAGAAGCAGTTGAAGAACAGCAAGCGCAATTTTATGGACCGTGAACTTGAAGTAATGACTGATCAAACGGACCAAAAGAGTATTATTTGGGGGTTTCAGTTCAGTCAGTTAGAAATGAAGCAAGTGAGATGGCAAAAAGTGACAGAAGCAGTGAACACCCCGAATTCAGAGTCACAGACTTTGGGGGAGTGAAAAAAAAAACTGGTCTGATTTCAAGCGAGAGGCCAAGAGATGCATCTCTGCACACAGTGAGAGTGTGCAAGATACTGTAAGATGAGAGGGGATCCCTGCGTTCTCTCCACTTGATGAGCGGTTATCATCATGGGCTAGATCATTAGTATGGTCCTCGAAAACTTGCTCTAGCCTAAATTATGCATTGGCAATGTCCTCTCACAACACCAAAGCAACTATTGTATCATGTAGCATGGCCATTATGCATGGCTGCAGCCCTTATATAGTGCCAGTTACATTTGAAGATATTCTTACTCCCCAATTATACAGGAAAAAACAAGGATAACAACTTGTGCATCACTGTGTGATCATAGTGAAGGTTTTTTAAACTAAAGATGTAATCCTAACACAATTTAGTGAAAAAACAGCTCATGGTATTAAAGATGTGTACCAGTGCGCACATTCTAACCCTCTGTGAATCTTTTATACATTTGGAAATCTGCATAGAAAGTGGCGCGCCCGTGGATTTTTATACATTTGGAAACAGAACTACTTACAAAGAGGCACCAAGAGTAGGGCCAGGTAACAGGTACTGGTTAAGAGTCTGCTTGAGGTGTTAATGAGAGCAGTTAAAGACAATGCTGGTAAGGTATGGTATCCTCTGGCCAGAGCCTTTTTTAACATGCTTGTATAGATCATCCAGCAGCGGTGGAGCTGAGGTGAACAAACACTGTGTAGAGTGAGCTGGCCGCACCTTGTGGTGGATGGGGCCTTGAAGTGTCCTTGAAGTCTGGTGGGGACTGTGGCTGGGCTGATTGGCTCAATGTCATTATGAGATGAGGCTGGTAAGATATAAGGAGGGAGGGCTTGGCTTTGCTTAGAGCAGGTATGGGGATGCCGCATAGGTAGTTGAACTTCTGCTGAAGGTGGTCAACAGAGTAGGTATGCTAGGCCAGGCTGAGGCGTCTAGCTGTAAAGGCACCATTGATCCTATAGCTGGTCTGAGGGCTGGCAGCTGGGGAGACAGGGAAAGACAGGTACTCCACGGCCACTGTACCTGGATAGCCAGACTGACTGTATGGAGAGGGAAATCTTCAGGAGTGCCTTTCATACCCAGAAACTCAGCTGCTGATGGTAACAGCATAGTCCTCTCAGAACAATCGTTGAGAATGGCGAAGGTGTCAAGGGTCTGCTCTCCATAATGCACAAGCACAGGAACAACCTTCAACATGATTCCTATTCCCAGCTCCAGGTCACTTGAGGTAGAGGGAGTGAGAGGCAGAGGTGGTTAAGCAGCTCTCTTCCTTGACTGCAACACCTCTATTATCCTCCAAGAGGGTTTTTTTCCCTGACAGAGATTGCAGGGCTTCTTCAACGTACACTGGGCTGCTTGATGATTTTGTGCACAACACCATGACGGTTTATTCACCTGGATCCACTCTTTCAGCTGGTCTGTAGAGAATTTAGCAACATCGCTGCACTGACTGAGGTAATGTTAGATGCTTCTGCAGTAGGGGCAGTAGCACTTGCTCTGGACTTTCTTCTTCGATGAACTCTCTTTGTGCGGTAGGTTGGAAGTTTCAGAAGGCTCTCTGGCACCATGTAAGACTGTCACTGTTTGTTTTCCAGGATGACCATCGCTCTGTGCTCTGCCTTTCTGAGACTTCCAGTTGCTTGATTGTCGAAGTCCTGACACCACGACTCATAGCGGAGCCAATGATAAACCTGATAAATCATATAGGGTGTGGATAGCTCCAGGCTGCTTGAACTGGTGGTGGCTGAAGTCGGGCCACGTGTGAACCACAGTTCAGTTTGATTTTTCTGCAACAGGCCTACTACTGACTGTATCTGGAGGGAGAACTTCTGGAATACCTTGACTTCAGGGGCATCTAGGACACTGGCTATGTTCCTTGAAGCAAATTGGTGGGGTTGGCCAATGGTGTGCCATTGTGTCTGTATAAGGGGTTAGTAAATGTAGGTAGTCTTCAGCTATTTTCTTAGCTTCCCCCAGCACAGAGTGGGTCTGAGATGCTTGGAGGGAGGTCATCTGGACTGGGCCCTCCTGTGGATGAAACACTTTTCCCTCTGAGATAGGAGATAGTTGGCTCCACTGTGACAGGTCACCTTGACAATATCCCATATACCCCACTTCATAATCCTGAAATCTAGCAGGTCGACCTCACATCAAGGTACATCTCTTCATCCACATCCATCCTGAATACTGTTATCTAGCTCAAAGGACCTGTGTTTGTACGGTAATTAATCAGGGCTAGCTTGTATAGGGTTTAACAGTTAACAGGGTGGTGTATCAGTCAGGACACAGGAATAGAGATGAGATGTAATTTCTTCTTTGAACCAAAGTGTGGTCCAGCCAGATTTATTTTCGCTCAGTATTGTCAGCAGTCTATAACAATAACAAATAAATTACCATTAGGAACTGCAAATACATAGTTACAACTTATAACTACTGCCAAACATAAATAAAATGCTTAGATATTTACCATATCAAACCCACCACATGTAATTTAAAGACAAATGAATTTAAATTGCAACAATTATTTTAACCAAAATACAAATTAAATATAATCACAATCATGAGCTGAAAGAGTTGACTTCACCTATTAATTAGGTTACAAAAACAATGGGGAACACATTGTGGCTAGATGCGAGAATCACTTAATGGCATCCACGGACATCTCCTCCCATCTGGAGATGTTATTAGTTCTTCTCAGCATTGTAAACAAACCCACTCCAACTTGAACATATGAAGGATTGCAATTACCAAAGCAGTTAGCTTAAACTTTCATGAATAAGTTACAGCATTAGCAACAGACCCAAAACATAAAGCAGTCCAGGTGTTTTTAACATAAAGAAGTGAATATTCTGCAATGGCTGAGTCAATCACCTGATCTCAACCCAATCAAGCATGACTAAATGCAGAGTCCAACAAACATCAACTGAAGACAGCTGCAGTAAAGGCCTGCAAAGCATCACAAAGCAACACAGCATTTAATGATGTCCATGGGTTCCAGACCTCCGGCAAGTTGGTAATCGTCCTGGCTGCAGAGCCACAGGCAGAGATTACTAACAAACTGCAATATGGAATGGATAGTGAGTTTGTTTTCAACTTCAGTTTGCTAAAGGCTAACACCATTAGCTACTGTACACTAAGTCTATGATTGACTGCCTGCACTACCACTACAGGCTTCTCCAAATAAAGGCACCCCATGTTTTAACAAGCCAGTCTCGCATGAAAATGTGTAATAGCTATGTTGGTTTACAGGGCATAATATAGTAGTTTCACAATAATAATAAATTGTGAGATGTCTATTCTTTTCTATTGCCTGCATCCATGTCACGTGACCATCAACTTTCTGGCTGCAAGAACAAAAAACATGGCTGCCATTCCTTTTATTTCCAGTGAAAAATGCAATATTTTAAGATAGGGTTAGTGTTAGGGGTTAGGTTTAACATTAAAATGTGTTTTGATTACATTTTTATCGAGAAATATGCGCTTTATTTTCAAAATCCTTGCTCAGTGAATGTACGTGGTGGTATGTGGTATAATTTCATCAGTACAGGTCCCGGCAGGAAAAGCCACTATCCAGGCAATACCAACAAAAGCGTACACAGCTAAGCAAGCCAAAAAAAGGATGACTGATGTAGAGAAACGAGAGTCTAAGAGGGACAGTGACAATAGACGGAATAAATCGTATGTAAACATTGGACAAGCATATCCGAGGTGGAGAGAGCTGAGCGATAGCATCGGGCTGAAACCGGATACTGAGCTTGCTGTTCTTCTCCTGGACAGGTGAGCCTCCAATGTAAGTTTTATGTAGCTGATAATCTAAATGTGTGGTAGTAATTGGCTGTGTAGTTGAAATGACCGTGAATCTAATAAAGCAGGCGGTTTGTGGTCATAATTGATGAGTAATGTTGTGAGTTGATTAGCTTTATGCTAACCGTAGCCAAAGGCTCACGACCGCAAGCAAGTCAGAGCCAAAGTCAACGTCAAATGTATTGTCAATACCGTTATATATACACGACATACAGAGGACGTGAAAGCGTAGAAGTTGGCAGCTATGTGACAGAAAAGCTCCGACGTGAATATTCCAAGCGCTACAGTCGCGCGCGTCCACGAGAGTGGAAAGTGAAAGTGTGGAGCTACGGAGTCGAGACAGGGAGGGGAGGGGGGAGCGCAGTTGTTTCCATCCCAGTCTCATGCGTTTTTCACATATTCTACAAGCTCCAGCTTTAAGGACTCAGAGCTGCCAAGTCTCACGCATTGACTGTGAGACTCACGCAATTGAGCATCTTCACATGTTTACACGCTCATCCTCATATGTCACACGATGAGAATCATAAATTGCCCCTTTTTTCCCCTCTAATATATTTTCTCACTTGCTGCTTGCCGTACCTTGGGGCCCTATTCTGCCTCAGATTGGCTTACCCAGGTATTAACCCTAACCAATTATTAGTGCCCATGCCAAAATCTAACCAACCCAACAAAAGCTAACGAGTACCAACCAATCAGAGGCAGAGTAGGGCAGGTCATGCCGTCACATCTCAGGAGCAGAAAACAAACTTTAGCGCAACAGGCTGCAAACATTCAAGAAATATTGTGAGCCGAATAATGAACATCTTTCAACTGAAGCAGAACAGACCAAACAGTAGGTAACCATCTAATTTTGATATGAATTATGTTATTTTTTATATATTGATAAAATGCGTTCTAAATAGTCACCACAATTAACAGACCACAGAAAAAATGGATTTTGGACAATAATTTCGTTTGTAACATAAATTATTATAGCTGCTACTACACAGACGAACAGTATAATCGAACCATTGAGACAGATAATCCACTTCAACTGCAGAAGCCTGTATGCAAACTACAGCATCAAGGAATACTGACGTCAATTTATACAAACGTTCCACATAATTGCCATAACTGAAACTTGGATCAACCCTGATAAAGAAACTAACATTTATATAAATAGAAAAATAAGAGTGGAGGAGGAGTTGCTACGAATGTACACAGAAACCTGAATGCTCTAGTGTTAGAATGTATGACAACTGTGATGAACAACTCATTAGAGACTATAACAACTGAAATCTGCATAGAGAAAAACAAAAATATAATAATTAGTAGTGTATATATAGGGCACCAGAATCTAGTATTGAATCTTTTAGGGACTGGATGGAGGAAATGTACTTTATTTAGATTTAACAGATCAATATTGAAATCCCCACAAATGAAAACAAAAAATAACTGAAGAATTCATCAACACAATATACAGTATGAGCCTATTTAAAAGAATTACCAGACCCAGTAGAGCAGGGGTCACCAACTATATTTGTCGGAGGGACAGACACCTTGGGGGCCGGACATTCAAATTAAATGATATAAAAATCAAAATTGGCCTAAAACATTATTGTTTCATGTTTATTGTTTAGATATTTAAATTTTATTACAAAACTGAAGGCATTTTTAGCCTTTACCAGTCAGGCTCCTATCACCTATACCACAGTCAACCACCAGCAGTAGTCTAGCCTACTCAACGTTTTATTTGATGTGCCGAGCATTATTTGTGACTTGTGTTTTGTTCTGTTACCACGGTATTTACCATGCTCTTTTAAGTTATGCAAGTTGGTTTGTCATGCAAGGGCATGTGGAAAAATTATGTCAAAGAAGAACAGTATGTAAAACAATAAATGTTAAACAGTGCAGCGAGTTTGTCCTCCTTTTGGAACGTAAACAGACAGAGTCATAAAAGGTGGGGATTTCTGATGTCAGGCTTAGGGGTTATACAAAAATGGAGGACCCAAATGCAGACACACAGGAGGCAGGAGAGGGGGAAACAAAAGGCAAGCTTTTAATAACAAGCTGAATACAAACAAAATGAGGAATACAAAGCAACTAAAAATGCATCAAAAGGACAAAAACAAAGTAGCAACTAAAAGCTAAAACAAAGTGTAAACAAAAGCAAAGTACAAACCAAAAGAGAAACCAGACACCAAAACTACAAACATACCAATACGGGAGACACGAGGAATCACTGGATGAAACACTGGGGAAGAAGCTGGTGGAGAACAAAGGGTGACAACAAGAGGAAACACGGACAAACACAGAGGAAGACAGACCAGGACGGACAGAGACGGACACAGGCGAACACAGGCTAACACGGAGAAAAGTCGGGAATGGGAAATCACAAAACATCACGGAGGGAGAAATGAAACGGACTCACAAAGAAAACAGGGAGGACAAAGACTAAATACCGACAACACTAATGAGGGGATGAGAAACAAGTGGAGTGAGGAGGGACACAGACAGGTGAGGGCAGGGGCGGGCTGGCGATAGGGAGGTTCGGGAGTATTCCCGAACGGCTGGTCTGTTCCAGGCTGAACCGCCGGTGGTCGGAACGTTTTTTTACCCCATAAAATGGCCGCAGGTGGCACAGAGTGGATATCAGACTGGGTCAATCTAATATTTTGCATATTAAGGGGGGATACGAGCAGCCCCTCCCAACTTGAGCTGATCCTTGTTTGTATTGAAATGTGATTGGCTCAGCCGCTCAGTCAGTCATTAAACCGTTATTTTCCTGTTTTAAAAAAAGAGAGAGGAGCGGGATAATTCAAATTAGCAAACACGCTAAAAAGAAAGAAGCAGGAGAAAGAGGTGGGTGGAGCAGAAAAATTAAGGGCAAACAAGAAAGAAAGGTTAATACAGGATGCAGCCAAATGCGGCAAATTAACGGAGCTTTTCCTGGTGGAGGGGCGAAGGTCAGCGCGGCTACTGTCAGCCAGCGACGACACGGGACCCGGCAGCTTCGGCCAGACAATTAATGCCGGTATGTTGGGCTGCGTCGGGTCGGGTTGTAATTTTCAGGCCCATCGAGAACTCTAGTTTGTGTTTTAAAAATACATTAAAGTGAGTAATTCATTTACTGTGTGTGTGTGTGTGTGTGTGTGTGTGTGTGTGTGTGTGCGTGTGTGTGTGGTGCTTTTGTTATGTTGATTTTTATATTGTATTTGGGGCGCCGCGTGAGTGGCAGCCTGTTACAGCAGCTCTCGCTCACCTTTGAGCTTTTTCTTCTTTTTTTATAACTTTTAGTACTTTTTAACTATTTTTATTTACTTGACTTTGGAGCTCTTTCTCCGGGCAGTATGGAGACCAGAGTTGTTTTTATCGCTCTGGTCTTAATTCTGCTTCTTTCGCTGTTTTCCGCCGTGTCCGGGGAGCCTGTACGCGGCCCTATTGTTTACAGTAGGGATCAGCTGTTGGCCCTCAGTAGCGCTGCGGTGCCGCCGCTCAAGCGGCCCGATGTCCCGCGGGAGTTGAAGAGGAGGAGACGCGGGTGCCGTGCCGGAGCTGCTCGCTGTAGCAGGAGGAGACGCTACCGACCCATCCTCCCGTCCATCATCATGGGGAATGTAAGATCTCTCCCCAACAAGATGGACGAGCTAACGGCGCTGACCCGGCATCAGAGGGACTACCGTGAGAGCAGCATCATGGTGTTTACTGAGACGTGGCTAACGGCGCAGACCCCGGACACGGACGCTAACCTGGACGGATTTCAAATGCGGCGGGCGGACAGGACGGCAGAGAGCGGTAAGAGGAAAGGAGGAGGGCTGGCTGTGTTTGTTAATGACAGATGGTGTAACTCTGGGCACATCACTGTTAAAGAGCAGGTCTGCAGTAAAGACATTGAACTTTTAGCGGTTAGCATGAGGCCGTACTACCTCCCGAGGGAGTTCACACAGGTGATCGTACTCGCTGTGTATATCCCCCCCTCTGCTAACGCTGATGCAGCTTGTGACGCTCTCCACTCAGTCACAAGCTCACTGCAGACACAGCACCCACAGGCCCTCTTCCTCATCTCTGGGGATTTCAATCATGCCTCTCTGTCCTCCACCCTGCCCACATTCACTCAGTATGTCACCTGCCACACCAGAGACAATAAAACACTGGACTTATTCTATGCCAACAGCAAGGAGGCATACAACTCATCCCCCCTCCCTCCCCTGGGAAGATCTGACCACAACCTGGTTCATCTCCTGCCTGTGTACATGCCCCTCGTAAACAGGCAACCAGTGGAAACCCGCACAGTTAAAGCATGGACTGAGGAGTCTGAAGAGGCTCTGAGGGACTGCTTTGACTCAACTGTGTGGGAAGAACTGTGTGTTGCTCATGGGGAGGACATCGACAGCTTAACAGGATGCATAACGGACTACATCAACTTCTGTGTTGAAAACACTGTACCCACCAGGACTGTACGGTGTTTTTCAAACAGCAAACCCTGGATTAATCCTGACATTAAGGCTCTCCTTAAGGAGAAAAAGAGGGCCTTTAGGTCAGGAAACAAGGAGGAGCTGAAGGCTGTGCAGAAGGAGCTGAGGAAGAAGATCCGAGAGGGGAAGAACAGCTACAGGAGGAAGATGGAGGTCCAGCTGCAGCAGAGTAACATCAGTGGAGTCTGGAAAAGCCTTAAAACCATCTCAGGACTGAGGAAACCAGACTCCCAGGCTGCCGGGGATCAGACATGGGTGAACGACCTGAACCTATTTTTCAATAGGTTTGACCAGACACCCACCCCTCCCCCGGCCCATTCATCTCTGCTGCCCCCCACCACCTCTTCCCCCCCCCCTGTTTCCTGCCCCATTCTCACCTCTACCTCCCTCTCCACTGCTTTCATGTCGCAGACACCCTCCACTGCCCCCCCTGACATTCACCCACCTCCCCCACCCGACACTCAGCCCCCCTGCTCCAATCTGTCCCTCTCCACTATCCAGGTGAGGAATCAACTGAGGAAGATGAAGGTGAAGAAGTCCACGGGTCCAGACGGGATCAGCTCCAGGCTCCTCAAGTCCTGTGCAGACCAGCTGTGCAGGATTGTGGAGTACATCTTTAACATGAGCCTGAAGCTGGGAAAAGTGCCACTGCTGTGGAAAACCTCCTGTGTGGTACCAGTACCAAAGATCCCTCACCCAAAGGACTTCAACAGCTACAGACCAGTTGCTCTCACTTCACACCTGATGAAGACCCTGGAGCGGCTGGTCCTTGTCCATCTCCGCCCTCTGGTGGGTCCTTTTATGGACCCACTCCAGTTTGCCTACCAGCCTGGCATCGGAGTGGACGACGCCATCATCTTCCTCCTGGACAGATCACTGTCCCACCTGGAGCAGCCTGGAAGCACTGTGAGGATCATGTTCTTTGATTTCTCCAGTGCTTTCAACACCATACAGCCTGCACTGTTGGGGGACAAGCTGGAGCTCACGGGGGTGGACCAACACCTCACGTCCTGGATCCTCGATTACCTCACCAACCGGCCACAGTATGTGAGGACTCGGGACTGCGTGTCGGACACGGCTGTCTGCAGTACAGGGGCCCCACAGGGAACAGTCCTGGCCCCTTTCCTGTTCACCCTGTACACTGCTGATTTCACCCACCAAACACCCCACAGCCATCTACAAAAGTTCTCTGACGACTCTGCTATCGTCGGCCTCATCAGGGACGGGGATGACGGAGCCTACAGAGAACTTATTCAGGACTTTGTGGACTGGTGCCAGCGGAACCACCTCCAGCTCAACGCCGGGAAGACCAAAGAGCTGGTGGTGGATTTCCGCAGGCGCAAACAACCCTGCATTCAGGTGAACATCCTGGGAACGGACATTGAGATGGTGACGTCTTACAAGTACCTGGGAGTTCACCTGAACAACAAACTGGACTGGACTCATCACACTGCAGCAATATACAAGAAAGGTCAGAGCAGACTCCATCTGCTGAGGAAGCTCAGGTCCTTTGGAGTGCAGGGGGCACTCCTGACTTCTTTCTATGACTCTGTGGTGGCATCAGCCATTTTCTATGGTATAGTCTGCTGGAGCAGCAGCATTTCGGCAGCAGATAGGAAGAGACTTGATAAACTTATCAAGAAGGCCAGCTCCATCCTGGGATGCCCTCTTGACCCAGTGCAGGTGGTGGGAGAGAGCAGGATGATGGCCAAGCTATCATCGCTGCTGGTGAAGGAGTCCCACCCCCTACAGGCCACTATCACAGCACTGGTCAGCTCCTTCAGTGACAGGCTGATACACCCCAAGTGTGTGAAGGAGAGGTATCGCAGGTCCTTCCTTCCTGCTGCTGTCAGAGTCTACAACCAGCACTGCTCCCAGTAGACCTCACTGTGCACTGTGCAATAAAAAAAACTCTGCACATATCCACACACTTTCTGGTTTGCACAAATTGGACAATTTTTAATATCCATATTTATTATTTATTGTTTGTAAATAAAAATACCAACTGTTTAAACTTACACTGTCCATATTATAAATAATAAATACTATGTCATATTGTAAATACCAATTTCATATTGTAGATATTATGTATATACCAGTTAAATTCTATTTCTTATGTCTTATTATATTGTTTATTTTTTACTTTTATTACTGTTTAAGTGTGATACTGTCCTTTGGCTGTTGTGACAAAGAAATTTCCCCATTTGCGGGACAAATAAAGGAATTCTGATTCTGATTCTGATTCTGATTCTGGTTCTAACACTGTGAATTCTTTGCAAAAGTGCTATAACGTTTATCATTGTTGCTGTTATTGTTATTATTAGCTGACATGGCCAGTGATAGTCGTGGAGTTGATGCAGAGGGACAGGATACTGCCAGTCATAGGAGTGAGGAGGAGGAAGAGACAGATGAGGAGGGACAGGAGGAGATGGAGGAAAGTGGAGCAGGAACCACCAAAAAACAGTGCCAGGTACAGGTGCAGTGTGCAGGACTGGGTTGGCAATAGGTCTTTGCATAGAATTATATTAAGATGTCATATGTTGATGTTCCAATTCCAGTCACACAGAAACAATAAGCCCATCCACTCCTGCAGTTATGTCAGTGGATGGGCTTATTGTTAGGAATTCTGTGGTCCAGTCACCTTCATCCTCCACCACATGCAACCTTTAAATCATACAGCTCTTTTACACTTATCATTAAACACACACACACGCACACACGCACACACAGTAGTTTTGATTGTTGAAAAAACATAGTGTGTGGTATGAGTATGCATAGTATGTGTGAACATATGTACTTCAATACACTCTACTGACTGACTAATCTGTGTGTGTTGTGTTTAATATCATTAGATTGTTTTTATACTGCAAATAAAGTATTCGTGTTAAAATTACGGTTCCACTTGCGGCCGTCATGCAATCGGATAAAAGGCCTCTCCAAACCAAGCTCCCGGGCTGAATTTCAACCCCAGCCCGCCCCTGGGTGAGGAATCAACGGAAAAACACCATGGCAAGCAGGACGCGACACACAAGGGCACAACTTCAAAGTAAAACAGGAAACAGAAACAAACAGACACTGAACCATGACATCTGATAGTTATTTCAGTCTCAGTTGTTTTTTCTGTTGCTTTAATAGCGGGGACCACACAATATTTTCTCTTTGATCCTCACAATTTTGGAATCCAGTCGCGGGCCAGATTGGAAGGTCCCGGGGGCCGCCAGTTGATGATCACTGCAGTAGAGTAACATCCCACTGTGCCACTTTAAGAGACAACATATTCACTATTGACATAGAAAACCATACAATGAGCGGACTATTAATCAACAATATCAGTGACCATCTACCAGTTTTTACAGTCTATGACATTAAACAAAAAAAAGATCACCCGGATAAGAAACCAGAATACAGACGAATGAGGACAGAGGAACAGGAATTAATGACACACTAAAACACAATTTACTGGCACAAACTGGGAAATATTATATAAGGTAAAGGATATTGACAGTGCATATGAAACATTCTTATGAATATTCACATCAATATACTGTATGATTCAAATTGTCCCATAAAACAATATTGCAGAAAACATAAATATAGAGATCATCCATGGATCACCAGGGAATTACAAAATGCCTGCAAGAAAAAAAATACACTATACAAAGATTTCATAAGACAGAGAACTGAAGGGACAGAAAATATAAATAAATAAATAAATAAATAAATAAATAAATAAATAAATATAAGAATAAGTTAACTAATATTATAAGGAGATGTAGATGTAGACTACTACAGTTAAATATTAGATGATAATAAAATAATAAAGGAATATGGAATACATTAAATAGTATTATTAGAAATGTTTCTAAACAAATAAGTTATCCGCAGTATTTTATTGATAATGATAATGAAAATTATAATATGGACGATGTGGTAAAAAGCTTTAATACATTTTTTGTGAGTGTTGGACCAAACTTGGCGGAAAAAATCCCTAAACCACCGGTGACAACCAAAGAACTTATTGATAATTCTATAGAAAGGAATCTGAGATCTATGTTTCTTACAGCGGTTGTTATGCCCGGCTCAGTAACAGCACAGTAACTTCTTAAGTAACTCAAAATCATTTATTAAGGGGGGACGATAATATTGTCGTTTTGACACCATTTTTCAACTAATATAATGATAATGGCATAATAATGCAAGTACACCCTTTCAAAGATCAATAAACTTTTATTTCTAAAGAATATTTAACATTGGAATGTGAAGAAGACATTTTAAATATCCAAAATAAACAAACAAAACAACCAAAAACAATAAATAAAATGGACTCTCAGTCTCTGTTAACAAGAAATGCACTTGAATAAAAACCACACACAACCAAAAACAATATATAAAATAGACCCTGTTGCTCATAAGAAAAAAGCACTCAAATAAAAACCACACACAACCGAAGCAATAAATAAAATTGATTATCAAGTCTCTGTAAACAAAATTGCACTTCAATGAATATTAAACATTAGGCTCAGATGTAAAGAGTGACACATTCCTTAACAGGCAAACAGGCAAAACTGCCAATCCAGTTAGGACTTTTGTCAACAAAAAGTGCAAACTAACAACAAAAACACTCCATATGAATAAAAGCAGATGCCTCAACAGGCCATATGCAAATCCATAGCTACTTTAGTTTGGCAGATTCCGAGCAAGAAATACCAACATGTTGACTTTGTGTGGCTTAAGGCAGGATCTCTCAGGAGTAGCAATGTTGCCAGCTGTGCTAAACATTCTCTCTGAGCTGGTGCTTGTTGCACAAATGCACATTTTTGGGCCAACTTGGCCATCAAAGGATATCGTCTTTCACGCTGTTGTATATATGTGGAATTGCTGTTTGTGATACATATGTTCTCCCAGGCAATTCATACTGGCTGTCAAATGTTTGCAGCATTTGTAGAAATGCCGGCTTTTCGACAGTGTTAAATGGCTACATCTCTTTAGCGATGTAGCGAACTACACTGTCTGTGAGTGCGCACCATTTTGCACTGTCCTGTTTGTATTTTGTTTGCCGGCTAAACGCCTCCTCAGTGATTGTGGACTGTCGGGAAGATGAAGACAGCCCCTCTGTAGCTTTGGTTGTAGTTTTTTTTTCCACCTGGGAAAACTGCATCGGATGATTATGCTTGAGGTGCAGATGCATGTTTGTTGTATTGCTGCTTTTAGCTGCTACTGTTTTACCACAAATGCGACATACCGGCTAGTCCAGGTTAAGTGGTTCACCACGGTTATTCGGTTTGAATCCAAAGTGCTCCCACACTGCAGCTGTCGTGTTAGGCCTTGAAACCAATTCCATGTTTGTTGTTATTAGAGGCGGAGCTAGAGGGGAGGCCGGGGTAGCACTGGACCCCCATGAAATCTGATTGGACCCCCCAGGTGCCCCCCCAGATGATTGACATATCACGGCACCGCACGTCTTGTCGAAAGGAGCCAGTTGCATTTTGAAATCAGTGACGCCTATTGACTGCTAAGTCCCTCCTGTACAGTAGTTGGCGCTATGTACCACAAAGAGTTGTAATCCACATTTATTAGGAGAAGAAGAAGAATCGCCACAGAAGAAGAGGAAGATTTGAACTAGAGTCACGGACCGGTTATTGTTGCTGGAGTGCCTTGAGCCAGATTTGAACAGGAGATCAACAAAGTAAGATGAAAAAGAAGAAGAGAAGAAGGATAAATAGCCTTCATGGACAGTGAAATCCTCAATCTAAAGTAAGTTTTACAGTGGTGTCCTAATGAGTCACTGTTTAAAATCACTTTTGTGTTCAGATAGGAGATCGTTTTGCTAGAAGCCACGGGTATAAAGCTGACGTTAACATTAAGTTACATCTCATGGCGTCTACAGATGACCAGTGTCAGCTTCCAACAGCCGCTCCACATTAACATCTAACGTTACATTTAATTCGGGTTGCTGCTTAGGATACATTTACATGTTTCTCCGATGATTTTAGAGGAATGAAACTAGCAGATAATCAGCCAGCTAGCTGTTTCATGCTCTGTTGGCTCAAATGAAATGTAACGTGAAGGGTGGTGGGGCGTTATAGGGTAACGGGGGTTTATCCTTCACGTCTTGCCCTTTGTTATGTCTCTATACTGTTGGTATACTGATATGTTTGTATACATTACATATATAAAACTGAAAATAAAATATATTAAACATGTAACGTGAAGATGGTAGCCAGCCTGTCAACTAGCTGAAAAGTTTGAATATTAAACTTACAGCTACAGTGGTCTATTTCTCCTGACATTTTTTAGGCTTGAAGTGGGGGTTTAATAACATTGTGCAATTATCAGTGATGCTAGGAGTAACAAGACTGGCTTATTTTTTCATAGGGTCAGTTGAGAATGAAAAGACAGGGGGACAAGATATATGACTTCTTTTTAAAGAGAAGCAAGTCAGGCAAAGATAAGGCAGACAGACAGACATAACTCGGCTCTACCATCAGCAGTCCTGGCAGCTCCCATCCTGGGACTAGTCAGGAGAGAGAATGTGAGGCACAACACAGCCCATCATCACCAGGTCAGAGCATCTACAGAAGCAGTCACAATCACATGCTCAGTTCAGTAATTTTAAGTTAAGTTTTAGATATTTTGAAATGTTGGTTACTGATGTGTGTTGTTTTTTCAATGGTGGTTGCATTTTTAATATTAATATTTTTATACAATGTAGTTCCATCGAAGGAGGACACAGAGGCCTCTGATTCTGACGAGGATGTTGGTGAGCCAGAAGAGCCAGACACGGAGCCAGCTGTGTCCAGCACTGCTTTTGCTCGTCCAGAGGACCCAGTGGTAGGTCTACTTACCTGAAACTTACTAGTTAGCTGCAGTTATCATCTAATAATCTTCTGGATCCCTTAACTGTGTTTCCATGACCATTTTATTTGTATAGATAGATATTTCAAGATGCAAAGAGGAGGGTCCAGTTCAGCTGTGTCTGACACAATTCCCTAGAACTCAGCATGCATTCTGCAGTGCCTGGTACAGAGCCAATTCTTGGCTTGAATACTCAGTCCTTAAAGACTCCTCCTACTGCTTTGCGTGTAGACATTTTTCCTTGCCTAATGCACCAGACTCTGCCTTTGCCGCAGAGTCAGGCTTCTCCAATTGGAAAAAGGCGTTGTCAAAGGAGGCTGGGTTTAAACTCCACTCAAAATCAGAGATGCATGTCAATGCAATGTATGCATGGAATCAGTGTAAAAAAGCTACTGAGATGAACACAAGCATGTTAAACTCTTTGAACATGAACCGACGAAAAAAGTGGAAGAAAATCAACATTATGTGAAAACAATAGCAAATGTGCTTCTTTTGACTGCAACCCAACATATAGCACAGAGGGGCCATCAAGAGTCCTCAGACTCTCAGAATAAGGGGAACTTTTTGGCCATACTAGATGAGATAGTGAGGCATGACCAATTTTTTGAAAAAAGGCTGGATGCATGTGGGAATGCTAAGTACACAAGTCACCAAATCCAAAATGAAATTCTTCAGGGCTTAGCTGAGATGGTACAGAGTGAAATCATAAAAGAGGTGAAAGAAAATGAAGTGTTCAGTGAAATTGCAGATGAAACAAAAGACTTGCAAAAAAAAGAACAAATGTCTTTGGTTGTACGGTATTGTTACAATGGTGCCATCCACGAAAAGCTTCCTATGCTTCCAGGCAGCTGAAAGCCTTGATGCAGCAGGTCTCAGTAAAATGATTGTCAGTAGTCTAGAGAGACATGGTCTGGACTACAGAAATAACCTTGTGGGACAAGGGTACGACGGTGCATCCGTCATGAGCGGGAAACATTCTGGAGTATCTGCAAGAATTCAAAGCAATGCCAGATTTGCATTTTACGTTCACTGTAATGCGCATTGCTTGAATTTAGTTCTTGTTGATGCTACAAAAGCAGTGCCTGAGGTTGTTGACTTTTTTGCACTTCTGCAGCAGCTGTATAACTTTGTGTCTGGTTCTTATGTGCATCTGAAGTGGCTTGCAGTTCAGAAAGGGCTGTATCCATTGCAGCAGCCCAGGGAACTACAGGCACTTACAGACACAAGGTGGGCATGCAGATACACAGCATGCCGTAATCTGAGAGACAGACTTCCAGCAGTTCTGAGACTGTTGCAGGATCTTGCACTTGAAAGACGGGGAGTCTTCTTTCTCAGATAGATTTACAGTTCATAGGGCTTTTGGTTACCTTTTGTAAAGTGCTTGGTGATGCCAAATGTCTTTCTGACATGCTCCAGTCCAGCACTCTTGATCTAGCAAGGGCTGTGGATCTCTTAGGTGCCCTTACAGACACTTTCCAGGACAACAGAACTGAGAATTACTTTGATGAACTATGGAAAGAGGTTGAGGAGCTTGCTGAGCAGTGCAAAATCGGTGTACAAACACACTCTAAAAGACATCCTAGAATAAGCTCAAGATTTCTTGGACAGAGAAACTGTGATGATGAGGGCTTCCCGAGATCACTTTTATCAGGTGATTGACTGTCTCATAACTGAGCTGAAGAGGCGTTTTTCAAAGAAAAGTTGTGAGATCATGCAAGGTGTGCAGTCTCTGAACCCAAAGAGTGCAAGTGTCTTAAATGAGGAGCCTCTGTTTGCCTTTGCACAGACCTTTGAGTCAGACCTCAGTGACCTCAAACATGAGGTTCACCAAACCAAGCGACTTCTTGACAGGAGAGTGAAAAGTGGATTAGACAGACCATCTACTTTGCTTGATTTTATTGTTTCTTGAACCTTACAAAGAGGTTTTCCATGAGATATTCAGACTTTGCAAGATTGCTGTTGTTACTCCAGTCAGCACTGCTTCCTGTGAGAGAAGCTTCTCTGCTTTAAAACTAATTAAAACTCACCTCAGGACAACAATGGCTGATGACAGGTTAAGTCACCTTGGAACTCTCAAGTCTCGAGTCAAGGAGGGCACGTGCCCTTAACATGGATGACTTTGTGAAACATTTTGCGACTTCTCACCACAACCGGATTATGTTTTTCTGAACCTGCATAAGGTAGTTTGGCACTTAGACAGTGTCTCTGGCCATGACTAAGCTCTTCACTATGTTCTACTTAGACCAAGGATAGTTTCGCTGTCAGACAGTACCCCTGGTCATAGTTAAAACCTGCACTATGTTCAAATGTTCAAAAATGGTGTCAAATTGTTTGTTGATATATTGAGCTCGTGTGTGTGAGTATCCCTGAGTGAGTGAGTGAGTGAGTGAGTGAGTGAGTGAGTGTGTGTGTGGGTAACTGTGTGAGTGAGTAACTGTGTGAGTGGGTAACTGTGTGAGTGAGTAACTGAGTGAGTGAGAGTGTGTGTGTGTGTGTGTGTGTGTGTGTGTGTGTGTGTGTGTGTGTAAGTGTGTGTGTGTGTGTGTGTGTGTAACTGTGTGTGTGTGTGTAACTGTGTGTGAGTAACTGTGTGTGAGTAACTGTGTGTGAGTGAGTACCAGAGAGAGAGCATTTTCACCATTTTTGTAAAAATGATGTCATTATTGAAAAATTGTTGCCAAGTTGTGTTTTACAAGTTGTACATTATTAATAAACTGCAAATCATACACACAAATCTCATCTCCTGTGCGCTTAGTATGTACATTTCAACATTAAGAGACTCAGATTGCAATTCATTGGTCGAGAAACAAATTCATTGTCATAGTCTGTGGACCCCCTGAAATAGCCTTGGCCACCCCCTGGCCACCCCAGGATAAAAGTCTAGCTCCGCCACTGTTATTTCTCCGAATCTCAACTAGCGTTACCTCTGGCTTGCTACTCTTCATGGGGCTCTCATGCTGCACTCTGTAGTACGCCAGGTGCAGGGCCCCTCCTCCCCACACAGAGACAACGAGTGACTGACAAGAGGGTTCTAGTGAGAGACACAAGGAAAACAAACAAGCATGCACATGGAAATTATCAAGGCCGGCAAAATTATCGAGCCAACACAGCTAGTGGACCCCGAACTGTGTGGCCAAACACCAGTTCATTAGGACTGAAACCTGTGCTCTTTTGACACCTCCCGTATTGCAAGCATCAACCATGGCAGGCCCTCCTCCCAGTCCTGAGATAGTTCCGTACAATAAGAACGCAACATAGATTTCATTGTCTGATGAAAACGCTCCAGGGCTCCCTGAGACTCTGGATGGTATGGACACCTGATGTTTAACCTTTAGCTTTTTTAGCCAGTTGGGAAAAGTGCGAGAAATAAAATTACTCCCCTGGTCAGTCTGCACCACCTTTGGGATACCAAAGGTAGTCAAAAAGGAAGTCAATGCTTTCAGTACCGGCTTCGTTTTAATGGAGCGCAAAGGAAAAGCAGCAGGATAGCAAGTACTTACTCCCAGCCTTACTTTTTGGAAGTGGACCCACACAATCAAGCAGCAGATATTCAACAGGCCTCTCCGCCACTGGAATCGGATACAATGGAGCTGGCTTAATCTGTTGGTTGGGCTTTCCAGTTAACTGACAGGTGTTGCAAGTTTTACAAAACGCTGCTACATCCCTTTTCAGACAAGACCAGAAGAAATGGCGGAGCACTCTGTCATAAGTTTTTTTTCACACCAAGATGACCTGCAACTCCATCATGTGATGTGCTCAACACAAGTTGTCTAAATTTTGAGGGCACCACAACCTGAACAACCCTGTCTACCTGCACACAGTTCACTACATGAGCCCACTTCCTTAACAGTAATCATTCATTAAAAAAGTATTCACTAGGAACACGCTTGTGCTTCCTTTCTGGACAGACCAACTCAAACAAGGGTTTCACCGTGGGATCTGCAACTTGCTCTTGAATACACTCTTCTCTAGACAGAGACAGCAATGGGACCACAAACAATTTAACCAGCTCCTTGCCCTCAGAAATGTCTGCCTGAGAAAGCTGGATCTGTTCAGACAACTCATACTGCTCCAACTTCGCTTTACTCCTTGCACGTGTCACCGCACAGGAAGAAAAAACTTCAGGATGTTGTTTAGCACACTCATCTGGTTCTTCAGATTCCTGTAAGGGTGAACCTACATACAATAGAGGTGGACCATCTTTCCACACCCTCGCCCCAGCCAAGTCATTTCCCAGGATAATGTCTACCCCTTGAACTGGCAACTGGGGACGAACACCCATTTTAACCTTTCCACATACCAGATCAGAAAAGAGCTGAAAATGATGCAAGGGAACCCACAGAGGAACCAACCCAATGCAAAGTACAGGCTATTTTCCACCAGTACCTGTATCGGTCAAAAAAGGCAAAATGCTCTCCACAATGAGGCTCTCCGTAGCCCCGGTGTCTTGCAAAATCTTAACCGGTATCTTGTTCTTTCTATCCAAAGACACAAAACCATCGGAGACAAAAGGTACATACATCTCATCAATACCTTTTTGGGCTGTCTTCAACAGAACATCAGACCGGGACATACCACTACATTGTGCCGAGGACACTAGGCCAGCCAACTTCATGTATACACTGGAATCAGCTGGCTCTTGGCCAGCCCTAGAGATTGGACAGTCCCCTTTCCAATGTCCATTGTTTTTACATGAATGACATATCCTGGTGGGATCATACCAAACACTGAGCCACTAGCATGTGTCAGAACATATTCATCTGCGAGAACTGCAGCCGCAGACGCTGTCTTCACCTTTCTCTCACTGATGTAAGTAGCCAGGTGGGCAGGCAATGAACCCTTAAACTGTCCCAACACAATTAAATCACACAAGTCGTCATAATTGTCTATCTCCGAAGCAGAGCACCAGCGAGTGAAATGAGTCAAAATATCTTGTACATATTCAACATGGGTTTGCTTGTCCCCTTTCTTCCAATCAGTGTTAATTTCATCAGACGAGACGAAAAATATTCGTCAACGATGTTTTTTTTCATGACGAAAACGAGACGAAGAGGAGACAAAATCAATGCCCTTAAACACTGACTGTGATGAAATTGACACATTTTTTGTTGACGAAAAAAGACGAGACGAAATCTACTTAATCAAATAAAAACTTAATAAAATGTCTCTTTCTTTTTTCGTCACAGACTTTTAAATTACAATCCAAAAAGCCTTCACTGGATGCGCATCAGTTTTTTTCTCCTCCTGCGCTGCTGCCAGGGGTGTGTGTGTGTGTGTGTGTACCTGAGTGAGGACCACGCACAACACCGGTGCTCTGTGCTAAGTGCAGCGAGTACAAACAGAGCTTCTCTGGCGAAACGTGCTACAGAGTAATTTCACGTGTTAACCCGTGTTTCAATAAATGTTTTTCTGCCTGATAAAACGTATTATTCCTGAGATGTCGTAGCTTCATCTGGGTCGATTTACCCAAGTGTTCTTTTGAGTTTGATTGACGGCTGGCCGTGCCCACATTCGAATTTCAGTCAATCACTGGCGACCTTTAGCCATGCCCACGATTGAAGTCCAGCCAATCACAAATCGACCTTTAGTCCCGCCCCTTTCTGCAGGCTGCAGATGGGTATTCTTCGATTTACCTGCTTAAAAAAATAAAATTTGGTGGGATCTTTGGCAACCTATTACCTATCTTACTTCAGACATCACCTCAGCAGTGTTTTAGGTTCACATCGGTGTGGCACGGGCTGACAGAAAGCAGCAACACGTGTCTTTGCAGCTGCTCCTCTAGCAACGTAGCATTCCTAATCATTCAACATGTGGAGCCACTTCATCAGGTAATAATGACATAAATCTTGTGAGATGAGTGAGAAAAAGATTGGTTTGACTAGATTAATTGTGATTAACATTACTGTCAATCTGCTTTCAAAGACTAAAAAAAGACTATTGACTAAAACTATACTAAAATACTTTGGATTTTAGTCGACTAAAACTAGACTAAAATGCCAAGACTTTTCGTCGACTAAAATGTGACTAAACAAAAAAGAATACAAGCTGACTAAATATGACTAAAACTAATAAGGGCATTTGACACACTAAAACTAAATTGAAAAATAGCCGACAAAATTAACACTGCTTCCAATTCCTAAATCTCTGCCTATATGCCTCAGGAACTAGTTCATATGCTTTTAGAACGGTACCTTTAACTGTAGCATAATCACCACTTTCAGCAGAACTAAGGGCAGAAAAAACTCTCTGGGACTTGCCTGTGAAAACACACTGCAACAGCAAAGTTTTCTGACTATCTGGCCATCCTCTGACCTCTGCCACACGTTCAAACAATGCAAAAAATGTGTCCGGGTCTTTTTCGTCAAATCTAGGCAATAGACGCAAACTTCCTGCAACATCAAACCCAGTATCCCCACCTGTAGACTCACTTCCTCTACCCATTGCCATCAATGACTCCTGTGCTTTTCCCTCTTTTATCAGCTCAAGTTTCAATTCCTCTATTTTTAGTCTCTCATTTGCTTGTGCGCTAATTGATACTATGAGCTAAGGGGATTTACAGGACAGTAGCTAGTTTGTGAGACTGTGTTGGTGATTCCTTCACAACACATTAGACTTATTTATTTTATTTTTTTTTATCTGTTTCAAAGTTGTCAGGGAAGAAGCAGAAAGACCTCTTTTCATTCTGGGCAGTGATAATTTGTCAGAATTTTTCTTGCTTTATCAGATTTTAAAATCATTTTCATTTCTACTTATACTGGTCCATTATGAACAATATGTAAAATTGCAGGACACTGTTTTTTAAGTTGCAAAAATAACTGGCCGGGGGAGAGGGGCTGCCTGAATAATGACAGAATAAGACTGAATAATGACATCACAACAGTCTAATCTTAATGTAGACTATGTGTATGAACATCTTTCTAGTCAACAATTTACTTATAATATTTCTTGCATGTTCACTGGTATATTCAGAGTAAAGACAGAGAGGCAGAGAGCACGCAGAGGCCAACAGGGCAGGGAGAGTAGATGGCATGGAGGTGAAATCAAATAGTAAATATTGATGGTTAAGACCAAATAATGACATCACAACAGTCTAATCCTAATGTTAATTTAAAATGAGATATTACTCTAAATCTGGCTTCAAACAACCCCCCCTTTTTTTTTTTTTACCAGTGACTGAAGGTCCCTTCCACCAAAGTCTCATTCCAAACTTTTGGTGAAACTTGGCAGCCCTGAATTAAAGCTGGGGTTGGTAAGATGGAAAAACTGTCAAGCCCAGGCTAGATTTTGAAAGTATCCAGCCAGTGAATCAGCCCCCTACCCTCAGGCCTCTCTCCGAAGCCACACCCCCCAAACCATGAACGCGCACTGTCCGATGACTGCTGGATATCGCCAACGAAGTCTGAGTCCTCATGAGTCCGAGTCCTCATGAGTTGTGGGAAGAAGAGTGGATCTGTGCTTCGTTTTTTTATCACAACATCAAACTACAAGTAGCTACCTCGTGTCTCATTCACCTGTAAGTAAACAGCTAATATTATTATATTGAAAGTTAACAACCAACATATACATCATGGCTGTCAAGCTAGCTTTGTTAGCATTCAGAAATTGTTTTGAAAGTGAATTTTGATGTTGTAAATTATTGCTGGATAGCTAGCAGCAGCTGGCTAGATATGGCAAAGCTAAAACAACAACCTTAGTGGTAGGCCTGCTACACATTTTTCTTGTTTCCCTCAGTGATTCACAGACAAACATGAATACTGTATTGGACTCATGATGATACAATGTTTTGCATGTTAGAGCTTCCACGATGAGAGCATCGATCACTCTGATGACGAGGACATGCCAGAGCGAAGCACATCATCCCGTCAGAGGACGACAGGAGGGCAAACAGCAGTGCCTGAGGAAGTGGAGGCAGAGGCCGTGGACGTGGGAGTGCAGGTCAAGGAGCAGATGTTCTCAACATCTTCAAGCGCAAAGGATTGCACATGAGCAGGTATCTAGAGTAGAACTTCTGCTAGAACACCACCTTCAACAAATTGTGTTTGTACAGTATATTGACCAGGCACGTAACTTGGACACACAAGTGCCTTAATCAGAATCACATTTCCTGCCAAGTAGTTCACAATTTGTATTTGTGTTTTGGTGCATAACTATAGACACAGTAAGTAGAAAATGTAAAGAAAGATAAAGGGCTGGTACTTCAAATGTCAAATGCATGAAAGATGAAATGAAAAAAAATGTAGTATAAACTAGGGAATCCATACAGTTTTGTCCAGTAATGTATAAAGTATTCCCCATTGAAAGTGTATATGTTCACAGTAAGCTGAGGACAGCTGAGCTCTGTCCCATAAAAATATCTAATCATGTTGCTCATCTGTTGCTTTACAGGACAGAATTCAAGGACTATGTTTGGAACAATCACATCCAGTGCTGAACTCTGCCTGACACCTATTTATTTGTCGTTCTGTATTCACTCCTTGTTTTGCATTATCTCTAACTTGTTTGAATAAAGTCTTGAAAATGATAAATGCCTTTTCTACAATAACAGCCAAATTAGGTAAGACTCTTGTCTATTGAATTCTTCGGAAAACATGTAAATAAATAACACAACAAAAATAGTATACCTTTTATCGTTTAGACAATATACAGTACAATTTGCATAAACAACTATATACAGGGAGGACGTCCAGAGGTTTCTTGACTGATTATAAACACAGATCAGTGTTGGCCAACAGGTTAGGCTGTTGATGACTGTTTTGGCAGCGACTGTCCTGTAGAAAGAATAGCACATTTACATATCTGACAGTAAATACAGCTTTTCAAGGACCTTGAAATATCATATTACTTTACAACATGACTTGTCCAACTCCTCAACTCCTCTGACTGAAAAGTCATCATCTCTGCAAACATTATAATTATTACAGAAAACTGGACAAGGATGGAGAACTAAATGTATTTACAGGACATAAAGTTACATTTCAATGTGTTTACAGGACATGAAGTTACAGCTGAATGTGTTTATGGGACATAAAACTGTTATTGATTCTCTCAAAGACAACATAGGTGGTTGGTATGTAAAAAAAACAAAGTAATACAAGTCTGGGGCTAGGTGGATGATGGGCAGCTTATGTGATAGGTAGTAAGCGATTATTTGAAGGGCATGGCAGGTGCATTGTGTGTTTCCCACATTTTCCTGTGGTCAGCTGACCGTCAAATCATGAATTGAAAAGCAAAGTCTATTTTGTTAAAAAATGTCTTACTAATATGTAATAGCCTCAAGCAGTAGGCTCACATGTGACTGCTAGGACCAGTACTTGAAGTACTTTCCTGGTGCAGTTAATGAAATGATGCCATTCCTTTTTGTATTGTATTCCTGCTAAGAAGCACATTAATGCACATGAAGCAAACCTGATATGAGAGAATGACACATGTATGTATGAAATATATCCATCATAGATACATACTACATGAATAACAGTAGTAGCTGTTATCAGCATCGAGTTACTCACCTGTCAGAGAGAGACTGCAGAAATAGTAGAAACAGCGGGGCATGGTTCTGAAGTGAACTGACTCTTCGAAGGTGTGGAAGTTGATGCATCCCTCTCATAACTATAGGACACAGTAATAGGCAACATCAGCACATTTGTAAATTGTCCAATTCAAAGTCTATATGAACGAAGTCACATAAATACAATTTAACAACATCTGCTTACAACTACAATGCAAACTATATTCACAGATTTATGCAATCTTTCCATGACCTCTGAACAGTGGACTTGGCCTTTCACACATGTAGCACACAAGAATTAGTCCGCCTCTCACATACAGCTTGTCCAGCTAATGTCCAAAACAGCCCAGGGTAGCAGTGCATGTGTGAACACTGCTATATGGATTACATCCACAGTACGTGTTAATGTTGGCCTGCGTGTAAATGGTAACATTGCATGTAAATACGGCAGTAGTCTATCATAGCTGGCTAGCTAATGTTAGCTACAAGCTGACGATGCTAATGATGTTAGTGTTGGGCTAATACATACAACAGCAACATAAGGAGCTAGCGTTAGCTACATTGACTACACAATGCAGAGTAATAATACATTTCCCCCAACCAAAAAAAACCAGCTCATTACCTGTCCAACAGAAACACGGCTACCATGGCGTCCGTTTTCAGGCCTTCGACTCCATCAGTTGTCTCCATCGCTGAACAGCCCCTCCAAGGTGACTCTCGTTTCACCTCTTGAGCTATCCAACTACTTTTTGTTTGTAGCCCCCTCCAGGGGATCATCCCTATGTTCCCCGGGTCCTATGTTCCCCACTTTGTATGTGACCGGGGACCATAGAACCCTTTTTCTAAAAAAAGGTTCCCATGTTCCCGCTGTTCACCTAAAGGGTCCTATGTTCCCCACTGTGTATGTGACCAGGGAACATAGGACCTTTTTTTTGAAAAAGGGTCCTATGTTCCCCGCTGTTAGGGTTAGGGTTCCCCAATCGGGGAACATAGGACCCGGGGAACATAGGTACACTCCCCTTCTCCAGTCCGGTCTTTCTTTTCTTGCTCTGTTTGGCAGTACAAGCTGCTGTAAGTACAGCTGGTAATGAAAAGTGTATCTGTACTTTCTCTGCCATTCTTGTCTGTAAACAATGAGCTCACTCTGCCACAGCTCCAGCAGTGCAGTGCATAGACTTTGGTCACGCTCAATGAGTGATGGGCGGAGTCGACGAGGGTTGGCAGGTAAGGACAGATTGATCGACAGGTAGGCTGTCCCCAGCTTTGAGTATAAAAAGCACTAAAATAGATGGTTGTGGTTTAAAAAAGGCTAACAGTAACAAAATGTTAAGACTATAATTTCTGTTCCCTGAAGGAGAGGGACGAGATACAACACATACTGGATCCAAGATGGCGCCGCGTGAGTGGCAGCCTGTTACAGCAGCTCTCGCTCACCTTTGAGCTTTTTCTTCTTTTAATTTAACTTTTAGTACTTTTTAACTTTTTTTATTTACTTTTTGGCGCTCTTTCTCCGGGCAGTATGGAGACCAGAGTTGTTTTTATCGCTCTGGTCTTAATCCTGCTTTTTTCACTGTTTTCCGCGTGTCCGGGGAGCCTGTACGCGGCCCTATTGTTTACAGTAGGGATCACCTGTTGGCCCTCAGTAGCGCTGCGGTACCGCCACTCAAGCGGCCTGATGTCCTGCTCGAGCTGAAGAGGAGGAGATGCGGGTGCAGTGCCGGAGCTGCTCGCCGTAGCAGGAGGAGACGCTACAGACCCGTCCTCCCGTCTGTCATCATGGGGAATGTGAGATCTCTCCCCAACAAGATGGACGAGCTAACGGCGCTGACCCAGCACCAGAGGGACTACCGTGAGAGCAGCATCATGGTGTTCACTGAGACGTGGCTAACGGCACTGACCCCGGACACGGACGCTAACCTGGACGGATTTCAAATGCGGCGGGCAGACAGGACGGCAGAGAGCGGTAAGAGCAAAGCAGGAGGGCTGGCTGTGTTTGTTAATGACAGATGGTGTATCTCTGGGCACATCACTGTTAAAGAACACGTCTGCAGTAAGGACATTGAACTTTTAGCGGTTAGCATGAGGCCATACTGCCTCCCGAGGGAGTTTACACAGGTGATCATGATCGCTGTGTATATCCCCCCCTCTGCTAATGCTGATGCAGCTTGTGACTTTCTCCACTCAGTCACAAGCTCACTGCAGACACAGCACCCACAGGCCCTCTTCCTGATCTCTGGGGACTTCAATCATGCCTCTCTGTCCTCCACCCTGCCCACATTCACACAGTATGTCACCTGCCACACCAGAGACAATAAAACACTGGACTTATTTTATGCCAACAGCAAGGAGGCATACAACTCATCCCCCCTCCCTCCCTTGGGAAGATCTGACCACAACCTGGTTCATCTCCTGCCTGTGTACATGCCCCTCGTAAACAGGCAACCAGTGGAGACCCCACAGTTAAAGCATGGACTGAGGAGTCTGAAGAGGCTCTGAGGGACTGCTTTGACTCTACTGTGTGGGAAGAACTGTGTGTTTCTCATGGGGAGGACATCGGCAGTTTAACAGGATGCATAACGGACTATATAAACTTCTGTGTTGAAAACACTGTACCCACCAGGACTGTACGGTGTTTTTCAAATAGCAAACCCTGGATTAATCGTGACATAAAGGCTCTCCTCAAGGAGAAAAAGAGGGCCTATAGGTCAGGAACAAGGAGGAGCTGAAGGCTGTGCAGAAGGAGCTGAGGAAGAAGATCAGAGAGGGGAAGAACAGCTACAGGAGGAAGATGGAGGTCCAGCTGCAGCAGAGTAACATCAGTGGAGTCTGGAAAAGCCTTAAAACCATCTCAGGACTGAGGAAACCAGACTCCCAAGCTGCCGGGGATCAGACTTGGGTGAATGACCTGAACCTATTCTTCAATAGGTTTGACCAGACACCCACCCCTCCCCCGGCCCAGTCAACTCTGCTGCCCCCCAGCACCTCTTCCACCCCCCCTGTTTCCTGCCCCATTCTCACCTCTACCTCCCTCTCCACTGCTTTCATGTTGCAGTCTCCCCCCCCGACATTCACTCACCTCCCCCACCCGACACTCAGCCCCCCTGCTCCAATCTGTCCCTCTCCAGTATCCAGGTGAGGAATGAACTGAGGAAGATGAAGGTGAAGAAGGCCACAGGTCCAGACGGGATCAGCTCCAGGCTCCTCAAGTCCTGTGCAGACCAGCTGTGCAGGATTGTGGAGTACATCTTCAACATGAGCCTGAAGCTGGGAAAAGTGCCACTGCTCATGAAAACCTCCTGCGTGGTACCAGTACCAAAGATCCCTCACCCTAAGGACTTCAACAGCTACAGACCAGTTGCTCTCACTTCACACCTGATGAAGACCCTGGAGTGGCTGGTCCCTGTCCATCTCCGCCCTCTGGTGGGTCCTTTTATGGACCCACTCCGGTTTGCCAACCAGCCTGGCATCGGAGTGGACGACGCCATCATCTTCCTCCTGGACAGATCACTGTCTCACCTGGAAAAGCCTGGAAGCACTGTGAGGATCATGTTCTTTGATTTCTCCAGTGCTTTCAACACCATACAGCCTGCACTTTTGGGGGACAAGCTGGAGCTCATGGGGGTGGACCAACACCTCATGACCTGGATCCTCGACTACCTCACCAACCGGCCACAGTATGTGAGGACTCGGGACTGTGTGTCGGACATGGTCGTCTGCAGTACAGGGGCCCCACAGGGAACAGTCCTGGCCCCTTTCCTGTTCACTCTGTACACTGCTGATTTCTTCCACCAAACACCCCACAGCCATCTACAAAAGTTCTCTGACGACTCTGCTATCGTTGGCCTCATCAAGGACGGGGACGACGGAGCCTACAGAGAACTTTTTCAGGACTTTGTGGACTGGTGCCAGCGGAACCACCTCCAGCTCAACGCCGGGAAGACCAAAGAGGTGGTGGTGGATTTCCGCAGGCGCAAACAACCCTGCACTCAGGTGAACATCCTGGGAACAGACATTGAGATGGTGACGTCTTACAAGTACCTGGGAGTTCACCTGAACAATAAACTGGACTGGACTGATCACACTGCAGCAACATATAAGAAAGGTCAGAGCAGACTCCATCTGCTGAGGAAGCTCAGGTCCTTTGGAGTGCAGGGGGCACTCCTGTCAACTTTCTATGACTCTGTGGTGGCATCAGCCATTTTCTATGGTGTAGTCTGCTGGAGCAGCAGCATCTCGGCAGCAGATAGGAAGAGACTTGATAAACTTATCAAAAAGGCCAGCTCCATCCTGGGATGCCCTCTTGACCCAGTGCAGGTGGTGGGAGAGAGCAGGATGATGGACAAGCTGTCATCGCTGCTGGTGAAGGAGTCCCACCCCCTGCAGGTCACTATCACAGCACTGGTCAGCTCCTTCAGCGACAGACTGATACACCCCAAGTGTGTGAAAGAGAGGTATCGCAGGTCCTTCCTTCCTGCTGCTGTCAGACTCTACAACCAGCACTGCTCCCAGTAGACCTCACATGCACTGTACAATACAAAACTCTGCACATATCCACACACTTTCTGGTTTGCACAAATTGGACAATTTTTAATATCCAGATTTATTATTTATTGTTTGTAAATAAAAGTACCAAACTGTTTATACTTACACTGTTCATATTATAAATACTTTGTCATATTGTAAATACTAAGTTCATATTGTAGATACTATGTATATACGAGCTAAATTCTATTTCTTATCTCTTATTATATTGTTTATTTTTTACTTTTTATTATTGTTTAAGTGCGATACTGTCCTTTGGCTGCTGTGACTAAGAAATTTCCCCATTTGCGGGAGAAATAAAGGAATTCTGATTCTGATTGTGCATGTCCATATATTGGATAACAGCCTCCTGTGACCTGACTGAAGACACCTCACGCCTCTAAGGCAGACGACCTGTGGGGTCATGGGTGACTTCTGAGAGACAGAAAATGAACACTGCACCAAATCAACAGAGAGTGAGAAAGCCTTAACAGGGGAAGTGAACTGGTCCCTCCCTGCTCACTGTTTGTATAGGAAACCACTGTTGTATTGTCTGCCCTGATCAGAACATGCTGGCCTTTCAGAACAGGACAAAAATGCTTTAAAGCTAAAAACACTGCTAGCATCTCCAGGGGATTGATGTGAAGCTCTGCTTTTGCCGGCATCCAGACAACTCTCACCGTCACCCCATCGCACAAAGCCACCCCAGGGAGGCATCCACACCACCTCGTGAAAAGACACCCTTCCTATCGTGGAGCTCTGGCGCAGCAGACCGGGATCCCTCCACGGGAGGAGAGCTAATATGCAAGAAGTCCAGCATTGAAACACTTGCATCTTCAACAGCCTGAGTGGCACTACAGCGTTCATAGATGCCATCATGCAACGCATTCTGTGTCCCATATGAAACTGAGCCAGTGGCGAAATGCGGCTACTCTGTGTTCTGACAGATGTGCTCAGCTGGAAACAGAGAATATTTCCATCCCAAGAAAAGAAATATGCTGACTCAGGGTTAGGAAACTTTTCTGGTAATTCACTAAAAAGCCCAGTACATGAATGTGTGACAGAGCTAGCGACAGCTGAGCTGCTGCTTGCTCTCTGGTGCTCACTATCAGAGCCCAATTGTCTAGATAGACTTAAATGCAGAGACTAACCCTGCCTCAACACATTTGGTGAAGCTGAGGAGTTTCTGATCACCTCAGCAACCTCTGCCAGGGATACGGACAAGTCTTCCCCCGAGTCGTCGAACTTGCACCACCGCCCGACAATATTCCCAGCTTGGGTCAGCAGTCCTCTACCCTGGCTCTGTTGGCAGCCACTCTCACCGAAAGAGGCTTACACCAACTGCCCTTGTTGGTGTAAGCCACAACTTACACAAACAGGGGCAGCTGAGCTAACTTTGAGCAGGCAGTAGCCTAGGGATGAAAACAGAGTTAGCTAGCAGTAGCTAGTGAAGAGTGTAAAAACTAAGGAATGACTGTGATAACAGATGAGGCCCTCCGTTACATCACCACAGGTCGATGCCCTAAAGGGCTAGAGGTGTCTTCAGTCAGGCCAGGCAAGGGCATGATATCTAATACAATATGTGTTGTATCGAGTGAATCGACTGAAGTGGATCTGTTTAACATAACCACACATCAACCTAAACTCCATTGACTTTAAACACCTTACCTTAACACACAACTTCCTGCACTGACACTCAACTTTGGTACCAGACATGAATTGTTCACTGAGGAAACATCCAGTATCAATTGTGATTCAAAGAATAATTGGGTGAAATTCCTGTAATATTCTAAATATTATACTATTTCTGTAGTTTTGGAGACTTTAGGTTATTACTTAATATTATAGGACATCAGTGTCTACTAAGGGACATAAATTATAGCTCAAGAACCAAAACTGGAACTCGATTCCTTGGTCGAAATTGCAGGTAAAGTTATAGAGTCCCCAAAAAACTCCTGAAGGCTCTGCCTCACATGTAAAAGTAAGGTAAATGATTCTGTTTTTACAGGTTTTTTAGTCTGATAGCCTTTAGAATGTAGTGTGAGGTAGCATTGTTGAGAATACTTGATAGTTCAATAATGTTGGCAGCAGACAATAAAACACGGCTATCACAGCATAAAAGTCACCAAAATGTGTTTAGGTCTGTATAGCTGTTTGTATGTATGTATGGCTGTAAGGTCATTTCAAACGACCCCTGTGAAATTTTGATCAGCATGGATCAGCTTATAAGTCAAGATAAATAATATATAAAATATTATTCTTAATTCAGAAGTAATATTCTATCAGTCAGTTTCCTCTCTCTCTCTCTCTCTCTCTCTCTCTGAATTTTCTGGAGACCAAGCAGTCAGGATGTCTTGTATGTTTGTTGGTTTATCATTGGAAAAAATAACCGGATTTTAAATATTTTCGACCAAAAACTGACAAACTAGTATGAAAGCAAACTCGGTATTAGGCTATCGTTTTAGGATAATTCAACATTTATCACTTTATTTAGATTATTTCTCAGAGACAGAGCATATTAATGAGCATGACTTTCATTTTTTAACATTTTCCTTACATCATATACTATAGTTGTAGTACTGTACATACAGAGATTTCCATTTCAAAACTGTTTCGACAGATAACAGAAATTTATAGTTCTCTCATTTTACAGTGTAATTTCCACCTTTAAAACGCTTCTAAAATGGGGCACCCTCCCGTAAGCCTCATTAGACTGCAGTGATGGCCTCCAGCAGTTTGGCCCATATAGGCCAGTCCTCATCACATCCACTCAACAGAGAGAGAGATGTCCTCTGTGGTCAGTGTGATGGCTCTGTGAGCATTATCACTTCAGTGACCCTGGCTTCACTGTGGATTATGGTGACATATCATAGATAATAATATTAATAATAATTGGTTAATCCAGAGAATTCCTGAGAAATGAGGTCTTAATGCGTGTTGGACACAAATAGAGCAGGTGTAATACAGTATACAGACCTACTGTATAGCATCATTTCTAATGAAACATGAACCCTTCCTTCTGGCATTAAAAAGACTATGTTGAACGCCTTCTGTGAAGTATCTGTCTCCATTAATTGATGTTGCTTTTATTTTATTGGTGATATATCAGACTGTGTTCTTTGATGTGCACATGCTCCATTTGTTGTGTTTTTGTGAAAATCGTGATGGTCGGATTCCTCCATTAAAGACTAAATTCCAAGCAATACTTTGCCGCAAATAAGGTTTGGCCCTAACACTTCAATCAAAACCCAGTTTAGTTTTTTAAGCTCTTGTTCTTGAGAAAGTCACTACTGCAGGTTGCTGTGCCAACACTTCTCTCAGTATTTTATTCACACTGACATGCAAAACAGAGAATATTTCATATTTAACAAGTCTAATAACTAAACAAGTTTCACTATACATGTGCTGCTACACCTTCTAATTTCATCTTTGTGGAGAAGGATTCATATCGCAGCAGGATAATGAGCCCAAACAAACCTCAAAGCTTTGAGAGGACTACATTTTTTGGTGACCAAAGAACACCAGGGAGTCCTGACTATCACGGGCTTTCCACCACAGTCACCTGAACTCAACACCATTCAACATTTATGGGAGCACTTGAAGACTGAGAAAGCCAAACATTCTGTGACATCACAAGAAGCTTTGTGAACACTGTCAGAGCATGCTCGGGTAACATGAGTCAGCAGGCTTTACACTAACTTGTGGAATGCATGCCGTCATTAAAGCAAAAAGGGGACAAAATACAAAACATTTTGACATTCATTTCAATGAATGTCAAAATTCAAATTTTTTAGAGATTCGACTTTTCACCCAAACTGTTAAGCTGTTATTAATGCCTTTGAAACAAATGAAAAAAGGAAAACTTTTGGACCTCACTGTATATACTGGTCCATGCCAAGCCCCAAGGAGGAGCGGCAGGCTTTGAGCCAGTTTTTGTAGTGGCCAAACGGTGAACTTACAACATCACGTGATGCACTGTGGCCCAAAAATACTCTTTCCCATTGGCTAACATTGTGAAAGAAGGATTTGTAAAACGGTGGACACATTTTTTTTGAGTCACAACCCCCTCGTAATGTCACAATTTGAGCCATTTGGTCTGCTAAAATTTGGAAAGTCTAGAAGAGTTGCACGATTTAATAATTGTATCCACATTTAAGTGAGCTGGGTGCTAAACCAGATATTAGCTGGCTTGGATGGCGGAAGTCTCTAGTGTGCACACTCCATGGGCCGCACATTACAGAAGATCCAGATTTTTTCATATAGCCTTTTTGGCTTCAAAACGCCTCTGAGCAGCTGTCATAGAAGTGAAAAAGGCTCCGACTCCAAGGCTGTGTCCAGACCTAATCATCCTTGGTTCATACTCCAGCTCTGGCAGTCACAACGTTGTCATGGAAATGGGGAGTAATATTTTTAAGTGATCAGCATGGTGTGCTGTCGTGCTGATTTGAGCATTCTAAGTGTCTAATTGACCAATCAGACTGCTTGGTCGGAACTACTTGTTGTATAATCTACATTACATTATTTCTGCATATGATCACGTATTTCTTTATTATTCATTGTAGAGATTTTGAAAAAATAGAGATGTACATTATATTTCTGTATCTACTTGACTGTCTGAGTTCAATTAATCTCCTCAGTCTTTCCTCTACGATTAAATAGACTTAAAGACACTTAATGCCAATGTGCTGTTAGCCTGTAATGCTAGGGATGAGAGTTGCAAGCTAACAAGCTGGACTGGTCCCCGGTCAAGGGCCCTCCCAGAAGACAGTCCTCCAGCCCACCAAGTTAGGAACTGGCTATAGCAACACCAGCCCATAAAAATGCTCTGTTACAGGAAAAAGCTACCAAACAAACCTTAGATTCTGACCAACGCTAAGCCTGGAGAAAGTCAAGGGTGCAAAAAAAGAGTCTAGTTAGGCAAGAAAACCAAGATCTGCCAAGGAGCATGTTACATCCAAACCATTTATGAGACCTCTAATCCAGTTCTCAGTGGGATGAATAAGTGAATGTGGTGGACTAGCTCTGAACATAAAGCAAGACCATTTATTGAGTTAGCCTAGATAAACTTAACATGGAATGGTAACATTGGCCTCTGCCACATATGCACACACACACACACACGCACACACACACACACACACACACACACACACACACACACACACACACACTCCCCGCATCAGTTTCTCTCCAGTCACCCGCTGGTGGGGATGACAGGGCGACAGGCCGAGTGACAGCATGAGCAGCTCATTCAATTACACAGCTCTCTGATGAAAGGCTTTCATGTTCTCCAGAGACAGCAGGGATGGAGGGAGCAGTGTAGGGAAGTGGTCTACATTTGGGAATAGACAGAGGGGATGTGAATCACATTGATGATAAGTGGGGAGCACAGAAAGGTGCTGAAGTAGGAAAGAGTTGGTTAGCGTGTGAGGCCAATGTGTACCATCAGACAGAAATTGCTATTGGGACACAATAAAAACATTTTCACTCAAAATATCATACATTACGTCTGTAGTTTGGTTTGCTTGAAAAGATCAGACACTAACATCAGAACTTAACTTTTCAAGCTAGAAGTGGTGGAGTGTGGAGTGTTTTCAGAAATAACTACACTGCTTTGTTTCATTATAAAGGAAATGTCAGTCAGTGCAACAGCAGGCCTCTTTTATGTTTTTTTTAAATCATTTTTTGATGACAGTGAAGGTCAGTGGGACAAAGTTGAAGATATGCAGGTAGTACTTGATTGTAGAATAACATCATTGTTGACTTTGATTTCTTTTGGTCCCTCTCTCCAAACTTTTGTGACTCAGAACTCAGAGCTCTGAGTTTCAGAGACTCACAAGTGGCCCTAACAACTCTGAAACTCAGAGTTCACATGTATCCTTAACGACTCTGTAAGGACACTCCCATACAGAGTTTAAAGGCCTGCAAACTCTCCTCCAGTTAGTTAGAACTGAGGAAGCCTCTTGGATGAGAGGTGAAACGTCTTCAAGAAACTGAACTTAGCAGCACTTAGAATAGACTGAATATACTTTAGACCTAGCCTGGCACTGGGTCCTGGCTCAATTAATAGGAACCATGTCCTCTTCCTTGAGCAGGAGTTTTGTTTTTGTTTTTTTCATCTAAAGACTGCCATGTAGACAAACACTGCTGCCAGACTGTTGACATGTTGGAGAAGCGACCAGTACTTCAAGCCCTACACTGTTAGTTTTAGAAGTGGCTTTAAGATTTAAAGCCTTGAATGGTCAGGCTCCAGTCCAGGGACGGACTGGCCATTGGGCAATGTGGGCAAATGCCACTGCGGCTGCCTGGTGATGTGGCCGCGAGGTGCATAATAATAAAAACTAAAGCGGAGCTGAAGGCGGCCACAAAAAAGAGGGAAAAAAGCAAACAAACTAACAAAACGGCCTGTTGACTCTGACAAATAATAGGCATACTAAACTAAATAATAATAATGAGGTTTTTTATTTTTCCTGTAAAGGACAAATCGGCGAACCGAGCCGGCGGCGCGGAGCGAGGGTGTGTCGGTCTGATGGTGTTGGTGTCTGATAACTGTACAGATCCTTCACTCAACAAAATAAAGATAAATGTCCCACAAAGCAACGTTACATTACCATACAACAGTAACGTAGTAACTGGTCGTGTCTTTGGCAACTTATAGGCCTATGAGGAAAATAATACCGCAGTTATTCGTGGAGAAATGTCTGTCAGCCTGTCGGTCCGGCCGACTCTTCATCACATCTCTGCCCGAAAAACGGCGTCTGTCCCCGGCAGAAAACTTTAACTCACCAAGTGTTTGTTGTTGGCTGACGGTCAGCCCTCCCGACTAAGACTTAATGAACTTCGTGAACTCCCTGAGTGAAATGGTCAGACAGCGTCCTGTTTACTGATGGCGATTATGTAATTATGTAAATTATAGAAAAACGTAACTTTGTCACTTTCCAGGATGTTTGGTGGGTCACGATCTCAATCACAACACATTATAACAGCATCATAAGATTATAAACAGACAGCTGGTACATGTTTAGATTAACAGGAGGACACGGGGAAACACCTTGGAAAAAACACATACGTCATCATCATCACGTGTACCGTCACACCTCCGCATCACTACAGACAATGGTGCTAACATTGTTGCTGCAAATTATGAATCTTGGCTGGCCACAACCTCCATCTTTATTTACTTTGGATATTTAAAATGTCTTCTTCACGTTCCAATGTTAAATATTCTTTAGAAATTAAGGTTTATTGATCTTTGAAAGGGTGTACTTACATTATTATGCCATTATCATTATATTAGTTGAAAAATGGTCTCAAAGCGACAATATTATCGTTTATCGCAAGGCCTAGTTGCTACTTCCTCCTCCAGCAGCTGAAGTTTTTTTCACATGCGTACCACAAAATACAGTTGGCCTACAAATTTTTGTTGACCTTGTCCTGCACACAAGTGGCATGTGAAAGAAGCTTCTCGACACAGTTCATTAAGAGTCGTCTCAGGAGCAGAATGCGAGAGGAAAATTTGGAAGCCTTCATGTTGATGGCAACAGAGAAGGAGATCCTCATGAGACTGGACTCGGATGATGTGATTGATAGAGTGGCAGAGAAAAGCAAATTATTGCGCAACCTGCTAATGTAACTACATAAAGGTAAAACATTTATTTTTCATGTTCTGGTTAAGCTATACTATTATGTTCTGTGGCAGTGTAATGTTTATGTTTCTGTCGGTTGCAGATGACCTGAGAAGACAAACGTGGCCTCTCTCTGTCAAAATTGCCAGGGCCTCTTTTTGGTGCCAGTCCGCCACTGTTCCAGTCTATACTGTATCATCTGATATCTCCATATCAGCCTGCTTGCTGCTTGAGATCCTGACGTTTTTAAAATGTTGTCCTGTCACTAAAGGAGATGGGCCTTTGCCATTCAGCTCCAAGTAGTGAAACTCAATGTTTTCTTAAATCTCCCTTTTATCTTCCAGTTCTTTACTGACATTACTATTGTAATCATTTGGATTATTTGATCTTTTACGTATCCTTATTTATCATTTTATTGACTTTTGTTATTTGTCTTATTGTAAAGCACTCAGTCAATTTGTTTTTGAAAGGTGCTAAGTGAATTTTTTATTTTTTTTGCTCAAATGAAGTCTGCACAGAAGTGTGCAGGGGCTGCTGCTATGAGTCAGTTTGTCTTGGTAGAAGCAGAATGAGAGCTGTCTCTCAACAGGAGGTCAAACATGTTCTCACCAATTCAGTTTGTGATTGTCATGGATCAAATCTCAAGGTCCAGCTGGGGAGACAAGTCTGGAGTGGTGGCCTTAGGATCCCATCTCTGCCTTTTGCAGACAGTCTTGGGAAAGTGAATTCCAAAATGTAACGTATTACATTTTTGAAAGCCTGTTTACTTTCACCAAAATAACTGCAGAAGTTTGACGAGGCATTCTAAAATGTTAGAGGGTCATATTGTTTGGCTACTCTCAGATTAACCTGTTCTCTGTTGGCTATAAAACATTTTACTATCAATCAAAACGTATTGTCTCTCATCATGTCTCTTCTGTATTCAGTTGCGTTTAGAAAACAGCTGGAAAAAGATTCCTCTCACTGCACAAACATTGCATTATTGAGGAACAGATACAAATTAGGACTTTATGACCGCTTCAAAGAAAGGGAGTAAATACTTTTTTCGGTCTCTTGCTTACAAGATGATCATTATGAGTCATTTTGAGGTAGTTTAAAGGGGCTGCTGGCAACCTGGTGGGTCTGCTCGGATTGAAAAACATCTATGGACACTTAATGTAGGGTGGTAACATGCTACTGGACATAGTAACTGTAATAATATTACCCTAACCCTATTAGAAAGGCCTTATATTCTTCTATTACTGCTTGAAGTAATAGATTGCTATAGCATGTTACTTCTGTAACATGTTATCCCCAACACTGTTGGCAGATGATATGGCAGATGATATGGGATGATGAGGTCTCCTTGTTTGTGGGGAATGAGTCAGCCCCCAAAAGGAAGAACTTTAAGTATTATGGGTCTTGGGGACACTGCTACACAATCATTATCAGGCTGATTGCTGGTTTGTGGTGGTTGGACCAAAGCAAACAAAACTAAGTCACCCAGTCAGACATCAGAGGGGGAATTCCTAATTTAGAAATGCGACCACAAAAAAGACAGCACATACATAATTCAAGACGAAGCATGTCAGGCAGACTTTGTAACTCAAGAGAGGAGGCTACAACATGTTAGACAAAACTGTTTTGAACAATCTTTTCATCCAGGAAAATGTGATAAAGAGAGAGACAGAATAGCAAGCAGGACGATGTGCACCCTTCACCAGCGTCCCCTCAAACCATAATGGATGAAACACGTCCATTGGTCTTCTTCATAAAAAGGAGGACGATTCATTATGCATGTTTGTGCTTCTTGCTTCGTGCATACCCTCCCATGAAATGTGACGAGAAATTTCACGCAGGCTGAGACTAGAGCTTTTTTAATTGGCAGTGAGTGGGCAAAAAAGTGGGTAATTCTCTTTTCACTGGTACTTAGAGCCGAAAAGCAACAGGAAGTGAACAAGAGGAGACAGAAAATATTTTGCTGTTGCTGCCTTTCTGGAAGCTTTCCAGTTTCGTGCTGGTTTGGCCTACATACCAACACTGAGAAATAATGTTTTAAAGGAAACCAGGTCAGAGTCAGGCACTTAAAAAATTCCATAAAATGCATACAGTTTGAGCTGCTGTGTACAATCCTAACACTAACACTAACACCTAACACTAACCTCCTGTACTGTGTTACGGGGGTAAAAATATCATGGACATCAGTGTTATCACAGTATTCATCAAATCTTCCTGAAATACTGAAGAAAAAAAAATGGCTTCATACAGTTCATCTGGCGTGATTCAAGAATTTGAAATGACAATACACCCTCTTTTCATGCCGTCTTCAGTGTAGCCGCTAGGCTAAAAGTGAGCCATGTTGTGGTTGTCACGGTTACATCCCACAATGAAGAACACACACAAGGCACTCCAGCAAAGTTCACTCTGTTGTGTGTGACACAAGTTTCCAGGTAACAGGTAAACACTGAGGTATGAAGTGGAGCATGTATGCATGTTCAAACTTATGCACCCACGTCAGACGGGGTGCATGCCAACACTTTTAGCTTAGCAGCTACAGTGAAGAGTTTGGCTTATAAAAGGTTGGAATTAAGATCTTTAAAATCAGTTGGGGATCTCAGGGCATCCAGACTATTAGATTAGTTGGACGATATGTATGGAGCCATTTTATGTTTTTCTTTCCACTAGTCCCCAGCTACTTCAGTTGTTTAGGAGAATGCTGCAACACTGTTTTGCTGTGAAGTTCCAAAAATGTTTTGTGTACTACAGAACTTCACCTGACTTTCCATCAGCATGGGGGTGAGAAGAAAATGACTAAATTCAGATAAGGTACAATAGTTGTAGAACATTTCAGACAGTGGCTAGCTAAGCTAAATGAAACTGATTGATTAAAGAGGATCTGTGGAACTGCTGTTGTGTTGTGCTAGAAGTCGGTCGTGAGTTTATGTTAACAGACTCCATTTCTAACACTAGCTAATGTTGCTCTCTGTTAGCAGAGTGGAGAGAGACACTGAAATGCAGTGTCAGCCCTGACCAATTTGGTGCCCTAGGCAAGATTTGAGCTGGCGCCCCCTTGCATCATAGTCAATTTCACAATCAATTTTCATACACTCACAGAAACTGCATGTTTGTATTCAAGATTTTATATCTTTTAAGTCAAAAGTATCACGCCAAATAAAAACTGAAGAAAGAAACAAATGATAAATTAAAAATACAATATAAATAAGGCTTTGCACAAACATATTAAAGAATATTCTATTTACATACAAAATAAAAACAGTGAACACGAAAACAAGTGACATAAAATGAATTAAAAATACAATATAAACAAGGTATTGCACAAACATATTAAAGAATATTGTCACTCTGCTGTGCTGAGGTAGAGGACAGGAGCACCTGATGCTGAGTCACTGGCGGTGGTGGTGAAATATTTTAAACGTGCATCTGAAGAGAGAAGAGAAGTATATGTGACCACTGGATGTTACATTTTAATAAAAACAGATGCTTGGTGTGTGCTATACATAAGGCTAATATAGACTAATAATGAAAATACGATGAGATTCACTCAACTTCACCGTCATTGCAATTCAGTCTAACCAGATTGCAAAAAGCAGTAAAGTGCAGTGACATTTGTATATATATATATATATATGTAGCCTATGAATGATGTGGGAAAGCTAAGGTATGGAGTATTACAAGTAATACACCCTAACTGCACTTTAACACTGATGTAAACTTTAACAAACATAAACTGTGACACAATAAACCAAAGGCTTACAACTGCCCTATTACTAAGCATTTTAACTGACATTCAAGCAGGAAAACACAGCCAACAGGTTAAAATAACACCTGAACAGGCCTGACGTTAACTTTCCAAATGTCCCTGATGAATTTAAGGTGGAGTAACATTAACTTACGTCGACTCAGCTATTTACTGATTATTAAACAATGTTACTATCGTCCGAAGTAAGCTAGCAAGCTAACACTCTGCTCCAACAACGGTAACTATGACGCATTAAACTATTCATTTCATTCACTTCATCACATTGACGTTACTGTACCTCTTTTTTTTTCACATGTTTCTTCCTCTTCTTTCCTTCTTCTCCTTCCCTGGGCGCCGGATGGTTTCAGTCTTTTGGACATTGTGGTGCCGTACAGTATCAATAAATGTCTCGGTCCTGGGGTCACCGTCTGGTCAGATTCAGGGAGCTCGCCTCTCGACCCACCCCCCACCCTCACAGAGGGCAGGCACAGTGCAACGAGCCAGGAACCCAGAAAAAAGGCCTCTCCATTTTTTAATAGGCTTTGCTATGAAGTTATGTTGCTGTGGGCTTATATAATATTTCAAAATAATAGTAGTAATAGCACTGGTAAAAAATAGTAATTTTTATTTTTTTTTCTCCCCCCGTGGATGACGCCGCCCTTAGCATTTGCCTATACAGCCTACAGCCTGAGACACTGAGAACGTGTACAAAGTCCAGCAGCATTAAACAACAAATTGTCCACAGGCTTGTGCAGTCACCAGAGAGAGACGGGAAGGTCTCATTTTTCATTTCATGTTACACTCTGCTCACATATGGCCACTAAAAAAGTGATACATTAAATTACTACAAATTGTTACATAGAGCCCCTTCAGAGGCAGCAGGGCTGAGATGTGTTCACAGTTATGTCACATAAAGACAGTTACAGTAATGGAGACATATTGTTGATGGTGGTGTTAACATGAGTATTTTCCACTACAGTCTGTAGTAAAACCAGATGCTGCCATTCGTCTAGTCAACTGCTAGCTTTCCCACTGAACTGTATGGAACAAAAATCTGCTTTGCTTCTTCATTTGCAGTTAAAAGTAAATTAGAACACTGATACAATTTGAGTTCAGATTTGAGTCTGGATTTTATCATACAGTGACACATACTACAATCTGTGGCCGTGCAGCATCCACATTCTCTTATACAATATGCATGGTATCATTTCAGATCCAAAGCGAGCAATCTGGACTGAGCACTGGTTGAGACAGCATCCTATATAGGGTAGACCCAGAGCCCAGGAAGCAGCTATTATATTGGCTTTAATAATGAGACTGAGGTGGAGAAAAGGGACAAGGAGGTGTAATTTATGTTCTGATGTGGGACACTGCTGTCATCTGTGCTCAGGCTCAGGGATATTTACCTTGGCTATTTTAAGTTAGAGTCAATTTAAGAGAGGCAAGAACAAGGTTTCATGATTGTAATATCATATCACAGGCCTGCTCTCCTTATAATAAGTAATACATGTACTGTATACTGTACATACTAACCGATGGGTTATGGGAGATGCTGGACTGGAACTGTTGGCTGGATGTGAGGGGAAAAAAATAAATATCTAGAGACACTCTGACCTCCTTTTGCTGCTCCTGTGAAGTAGGGGGTGGTGGTGATGGAAAGAGTAATGGAGGGAGACACAGAACAGTTTCCCATTGCTGAACCAGTATGAAGCCACACTGGATCTCGTTCTAACAGCCCTCAAATACTTTATGTGAAATAGTTAAAAAAACACGGCAGTATAATGTGAGCTGGATCATTTGAAATGACCGTCTTTTTTTCAGGTTACTTTATGGCTCATCTAGTTTACTATCAGACCATGTGGGGACAGGGCCCTTAAAAAAATGTCCTTTAAAAAAAATCTAGTTGATTAGACATGTTTCATTTTAATATCTTAACATCTTTTAACATCTAAATAATATCATATTTACATAAATGAAGATGGCTAATGGATGGCTATTCATGTGTCACTTCAAAAAGAGGAGGTTTTGGCTATATTACATAATGTTAGCAAAAGTCATGAGATATGACAATTAAGCACCCTGGACTGGACAGTGACAATGGCCCTCATTTATCAAACGAACGTACGGCAGAAAACCGTGCGTACGACCATTTCCACGCAAGCTTCGGCATTTATCAATTTGGAAGTGAGTGGAAGCTACGATCATTTCTCACGTCAGGTCTGAGCTCGAGTACGCAAATCTGAGTCTGTGGGTTTGCGGTGCAGCACAGCAAAATCTGTCTGAGTCTGAAAGTAATTATTAAACAAACCTCAGCTGTCATTAAGCAAAAGCAGTCACATATTTAGAACAGATCAAAACGGATTCTTAAAACGAATAAAATAAATTAAAGAAAATTACATTTTTTAAAAAAGCCCACGTTTTTACTGATACCACTTTTTTTGTAAAATAAAACAATATGATAGGCTAAATAGCCTAACATGACAACTAATTATTGCACATTAAAATTTGAAATAATAATACAAATAGGCAATTTTATGAGATTGCTGGGTTTCCGAATGTGGCTGGAGCAATTGATTGCACTCATGTGCGTCTGAAGGCACCATCCATGAATGATTACGCATCATCAATCGCAAAAACTACCACTCGATAAATGTACAGGTGATTTGTGATGCCGAGCTATCACTTTTAAACGTGGCAGCCAGGTGGCCGGGGGGGACACACGATTCTTTTATATTTCATTGCATTGAACTAAACAAGGTATCAGATGATTAACATTTTGGTATGGTTCTTCTAGGTGACAAGGGTTATCCTCTAACGGAATACCTAATAACCCCGCTGGCAAACCTGCTACAGAGCAGGAACGCAGATTCAATAGTGTGCACACACGCACACGGGTCACAGTGGAGCGCTGCTTCGGGTTGCTGAAGGGCAGGTGGCTCTGTCTTGGACCAGCAGGGGGAACGCTGCTGTATACCCCAGAGAAAGTGTGCAATATTATTTTGGCCTGTTCAGTTTTGCACCACATTGCATTAGTGAATGGAGTGGCTTCTGATGTGCCGGCGCAGCCAGATGAGCCAATGCCCATGGACCTGTGGCCAGCACAGCCTCCACTTGGGGCTATACGGAGGAGACAGGACCTCATTCATCGCTTTTACCTTAAACTCTTGCAAATGCTCTGCAGTATTTAATCAGTAATGTGACATATTCTAGGTGAAATTGGCTAAAGGCATACTAAACACAGACAATGAACAACATTTAGTCCTTTAAACATTTTATTAAGGCTTTTTTAGAGTTTCATTAATTTCTTTTAATGTGTTATATATTGCCTCAAGTGCGCCGACAACTGAGGCCAATAAACTGCATATTTCTATTTGTCCCTCCATCTCAGAAAAGTTTCTCTTCTTGCCAGTGTTTCTTCTCTCCATGTTTGACCTCAGTGGGCGAGGCCTCCGAACCAGGAATATTTAAGGGCGTAACATGTTAATGATGATCGAATTCAGCCGCCGCATTTATCATGACCTGATCATTCGTACGCTGGGATTGGTCAGATACGAATGTTTCATAAATCATACGTGTGTCCCGTCATAAGACCAATTCTGTGCTCAGATCTGCACCCGTTTTCACGCAAGATTGATAAATGAGGGCCATTGTGAACTGCTGCGAGCGCACATACTTATTGAAAATGATTTTAAGTTATTGTTAGCCATGAGCAACAGGGACATTTTGCTAAAATATATAGTTTGCTGGCCATCATTTATAAGCATTGTGTAGATTATTTATAGCACCATCTTAGTTGCCCATTAATGACTTGCCTTACAGCTATAAATCTCTCCATCTCAACCAAGCATCCAGTGTTGTTCTCTCATCGGTCTGTGAACCATACAGTGAATGTGCTGCTTGTAGTGTCTACGATATCCAGTGACACAGAGACCTATGTAGCACACAGGATGGCTGCCCTGATAATGGATAATAATGTAGAGACCCTCAAGTGATGCAACTTTTTTTAAAGCAGTGTCATTTAGTCTATAGTATTATTTCCATTATTATTTAAATATCCTCATTTGTTTACTCCAATTATGTTCCACTGCCACAGTTTACTGAAGAGAGTCAAGGGAAAAAATGAGACTGTACATGTCAAAGGTCACAAACCAAACCAGTAAGCAACAAAAATTTAAAAATATTGTGTTTCTAGCAGCAGGACTGAAGATGGTGTTATGGCTTCTGCAGCTCTAAAAAGACAATGCAATTAGTGCAACAGTTAGTTAATGAACAGTTGAATTTAGGGTCATTCTGTTACTGTGTGTGAATTCACACTTGACTGAAGTGAAACATAGTACATTGAATTTAGTGAAATTTAAAACCGTATTTAGGAATATTTACTCAGATTTGTGGCAATTTGTATTGTTTGTCCGTGTTGACTGTACAATGGTAACACTAAAAATTGTATGTTTCAGCTGTAATATCTATTTTTATCATTAAAAAAACTTCTGACCCAAGAGGGCTCTCTATCAAAACAAAACAAAACAAAACAAGGAGTTGGAGGGGAAATGTACTTTACTCCATGAACGTAACGTTTCAGAGAGGAAGAGAGAAGAGAAAGAACCAGAGTTTCTGCTGAGTGCTGAATTGGTGTGTTAACCAATTCCTGCATATTATATCTTCAATGCGTCCCTGTTTAAAGGTACAAAATGTGGGAGGGGAAAATGGAAATATATACTGAGTATAAAGCTGCTGACTTAACTAGATACTGCTGACTGACCATTGCAATCAAGTGTCTGAAATCTAATACTGTTAGGACCCCAGTTTTTTATGTTCTTCTTTCCTGATTTATTTTAAAATTTTACCCTCATGTGTCTTGTCTTGCTTTTCGGTTCCACCTGTGTGTTTTTCCCTCACAGTGTTTTTCCGTTCCTTCCCTCACCTGTCTGTTTCCCTCCTCTCTCCACCTGTTCCTCATCCCCTCATTAGTTTTGTAGGTATTTAGTCTTTGTTCTCCCTCTTGTTTTTGTCAGTTTATCCTGTCTTCCTTGGTCCGTGTTGTTCGTGTTGCTCTGTCAATTCCTTCCATATTACTTCGCCTTCGTTCCGTGTTCTGCTGTCTTCGCCTGTGTCCTCCTGTTCGCTACTCTGTCCTCCCCCGTCGTGTCTCCCCGCTGGTATGTTCTGGTTTTTGTTTCTCATTGATTAGCACTTTGTTTTAACTCTTAGTTGCTACTTTATCCTTGGGGACTCGTTTTTTGGTTTCCTTGGTCTCTTGTTTTTTTTGTATTTCAGCTTGGTTTAATAAAGCTCGCTTTTTGTTCCTCTATTTTCTGCCTCCTGTGTGTGTCGACATTTGGGTCCTCATCTCGCTAAAACCATACCTGGGAAAGGCAGATGTAAAATCTGTGATTAGATCTATTTTGACACAGAGAGAGACTGTAGCCAGCTTGGAACAGTGAGGGAAAGAAATGCAAATTTAAAGAAGCACTATAAAGTTAGTATAGATTAAAGATCAGTTCATCACCACAATGACAAACATAAGAGCAGCAGTGTGACAGTATGTGATTTTTATTTACCTTACTGTTTCCCACAGCGCCAGTCTGGTGCAACATGACTTGAAGCAGCCAGCTATACTTACAGTATCAAGTCGGTCATGATATTATTTTTTCCTTACAGAAGTAAGAAATTATCTAGTCAAATGAATTCTTAAAATTTACCAAAGATTCAGTCACTGATCTTTTCATTTTGTGTCTGTATATTCCCTCCCTAGGGATGTATGTACACACATCTCTAGAAGTCTACAAGTCCAACCCACTTTTTAAAATGAGTAGTTTGGAAATGCACCAGAATATATGATGTGACGAATACTTTATACAAATACATACAAGATTATAGGGGAGAACCCCAAAACCTCTGATAAAATTGCCCCACCCACATCTCAAATAGTTCCTACACCCATGGTAAAACCCCTCTAATTTAAAAATGAGGTGGCGCAAAATGTTGCTGCCCTCACAGTAATTTAGGACAGGCCTAGTAAATATCCACCATAGTTTCCAGTGAGCTGCATTGGATCTGTTGCTGGTCTCAGAACAGAAAATGTAATCCAATCACAGTGAACAAAAAGTATCAAATATGACACTGAAAAGAGGGACTGCAGCATGAATGAGGAGTTTATGGCTACCTGTGCAAGAGAGGTGCTGCAGTACAAGGAATCCTGTGACCCAAATGTCTCCCAGGCTGGCGTCGTAGTCAGGACTCGAAGGAAGTGTAGGGCGCAGGAAGCAGTCGAGCAGGCTGAGTCACGCTTGCGTCACAGCGTGCTGGTCGGCCCAGTGGCATCTGGACGAGCAGGGCTTGGCAGCGTTCCAACCACGCGCTACGGCAAAGCCCTGGGCAAAGACAGACACCAACTGGTCCAAGAGGAGGTGAGAGCTGGTGTGGAGGAACTGCGTGCTTGCCAGATGGTGGGGATGCGACAGCAAGGCGCGTGGATGAGATGGGAACAGGCAGTGGACCGCAAGATCTCCTGATCCGAGCTTTGAAAAGCTGAGCTTTACCGGATCAAGTTCCTGATTGCGTCCATCTATGACATCTTACCCAGCCCACCCAACCTCTTCTGCTGGGGCAAGGTTGACATACCATTATGTCCTTTGTGCCTCAGAAGAGGAACGCTAGAGCATATCCTCAGCTGTTGCCCAAAAGCCCTGGGAGAAGGACGCTACACCTGGCGCCACAACCAGGTGCTGAAGGCAATAGCAGAAACCATCTTCTCCAGCATCACCCAGAACAAGCCTCTCCGACCAGCAAGGCAGGTGATTGCTTTCATCCGAGCAGGGGAGAGGCTTAAGCCCCAGCCAAGGGGGGCAGTGGGACTCCTTGGAACTGCACCGGACTGGCAGATGAAGGCCTACCTGGGGAAGCAGCTCAGATTCCCAGAGCACATTGTTGAAACCACCCTGAGACCAGACACAGTTTTGTTCTCAGATTCAATTAAACAGGTGGTCCTACCTGAGCTGACAGTTCCCTGGGAGGAGCGCATGGGAGAGGCCAATGAGCGAAAGCGTGCCAAGTACGCCAACTTAGTGGAGGAGTGCCGCAGACGGGGGTGGCGTGCCCGGTGTGTGCCAATAGAGGTGGGCTGTAGAGGTTTCGCAGCGTGATCTCTCTGCAAAGCATACAGCCTGCTTGGCATCACAGGTGCACGCCAGAGAAAGGCCATCAAAACCACCACAGAGGCAGCTGAGAAGGCCTCTAGATGGCTGTGGATCAAGAGGGGCGATCCGTGGGTACATGCTACTTAGACACAAGTCAGGACTTGATCAATCCCGGCTGGGTCGCCTGGGTAAGGGTGTATGATGTTGAAAGAGCCGAAACACCCAATGACCCCAGGTTCCATCACTGATGATGTGTCTAAGTGCATCAATAGATGTATATTTAACCAGTGATGGCATTTCTCTGCTCACATCAAGCTGCAAACAACCTCTTCGAATCCTCACTGAACCATAATGGCCACCTATCTGAAATCACAAACTACTTTGAGACAATATATGGACTTAGTCACAAATAGTCACAGACAAGAAGTGATGTTTTGCCCCTAAACAGCCCTTAACAAGAAATACATGGGAGATAAAACCAGAGAGAAGATTAGAGATGAAGCCATGACCCATGTCTGTGTGATCAGAGAAAACAGCTGAAATTCAAGGGCTTTCTGTTTGGCAAGGTACCATTTGTTCTGATGTAGGTATAGAGAGGCAGAGACAAGAGAGAGCCCGCGGGGAAGAGAAATATTACTTTACTTGGCGAAGTAGACACTCTCCCTTTTCCCTCTAAAAATGATTCTTATTCACTTTTCTGAAACTGTCTTTGATCCTTCTGCAATTTGGCTTCCTTCATTACTCAAAACTTTGCTCTTTTCTGATGTTTCTCCCAACATTTCACACACAGACACACACACACACACACACACACACACACACAGGGTCCACGGCAGGGAGTTATTGCACCCACCTAACCACACAAGCTGCTGAAAGGTGCAGTCGTAACAGCACTGTGGGAGCCTGGCACACAGGCCAGGGAAAACAGGCCTGAGGCCAGAGTACAGAGTGACGGACAGGAGGAGAGAACTCTGAATGTAAGGTCTGCTGAATGAGAGCGAGCTGAGAGACAGGCATGGTGGTGAGAATGTCACACATTTTAAATGACAGCAAGGTACCATCACCATCTATTACATGTTTAGCCCTTAACAGATTAGTCTTGTGATATTCTATATTGTTGTTATTGTCAACAAATCCCATAAAAAGACCATAAAAACTCATAAAAAGTCCTTCACACACCACGGATTAACGCACAGCTGAAAATAGTCCCCTAAAAATGCACTTTTTTCCTTCTGCTAAAAAATACAGCAGCCAGCTGTTGAAGCAACACTAACTAGGAATTGGTGTTTTGTGCAATTTGGCATCCCCACAGTTTTTGAGTGTAACACCACTGTGGTAAGTACAAATCCCAGGTTTCTGCAACAATGTTATCAGATGAACTAACAGCCACAATTAGCAGCAGTTAACAGTTATTTAGCAACAGGTGCAGCCATCTGTGCATCAGGAAACTCTGTTAATCACAGAGTTGAGGCAGAGCAGCCAGACATCAGAAAACATTTCTCCATAAAATATGATCCAGTTTTCATGACATAGTTGGTGGTGTGAAACTTAGTGCCACAAAGCATTATGCACTTTTCTAGTGAGATTCTACCCAGCCACCCAATTTATGTAATGCAAATAAAAGTGATTTGTTCGTGGAGTGGAATGAACAGCAACACCACTACAAGTCAGTGTACTATCAAAATGACTTGAATGACTGAAGCTGTTATTTTGGTCAAATAATTACATAATGTTGCTTTAAGGAACTTAATAAGAATCTAATTAATTATTAGATTCAATTAATTAATTAAAAAAATTGAAAATGTGTAATATGCTATTAGGTTGTAGCTGTTCATTTCTGTCCACATAGAATGTCCTAGAAAAAATATTTATAATCATTAACGCTTGCTCAAATTAATGATAACGAAATATTAAAGCAAGATGGCAACATGTTTAATGCTCTGACCTATAAATTATGACACATCTCCTTTGAAGTGTCCATGTTGTTTCCACATTAGGACTTAGAACTCATGAACACACGACTTCTCAACATGGGCAATGGGACCATCGCATAGCATGTGAGTGCAGGGTGAAGCACAACTAAATTCACAGATTAGCATGCTAACTTGCTCAAAATGATCATGCTAGCATGTTGATGCTTGAAGTAAAATGTTAACAATCTAATTTTAGCATGATGACATGCTAATATTGTGCTAATGAGCAGAAAACACAAAAACGAGGCTGATTGGAATGTCATTACCTTTGAAGGTATTTTGTCGTAAACCATAACACTGGACCTGATGATAGCGCTAGAAGAAAAGTCAAGGGATCACAGTTTTTAAAATTCAGACATATTTCAGTGGACCAAACTGGTGGACTGACTGATCACTGCCATCCCTAGAGCAAGCTAGCATGGCTTAAACTAGTTATTCAGTTTTTTTGGAAACAACCTGCCTTACTTTCATTACAATCCATGTACTGACATCTGTTAGGTATTGTGGAAACACGCAACTGGCAGGACAATTTTTTTTTTTTCCATTTATTTGTTTATTTGTTTATTTGTAACGGGACTCTGCGTATTAATGAACATCTAAGATGTTAATACACCAGATTTAGCTCTAGGCTAATTTCCATCCATAGTCCCGCGAACCCAGGAAGACCCAGGAGAAAGGTGGTGGAGGCATATATGTATATCCCATCTGTCCTGGGAACACCTCAAAGTCCCCTATGAGGAGCTAAAAGACATGACTGGGAATAAGGAGGGTGATGAATGGATGGATTGGTTTGTACTTGTACTTTTGTCCCATGTGCTTCCTTAAATGACAGCAGCATCAATTTTCCTTTTACAATGAACACTTGTGTCTTGTTTTAGCTTTTTGTGGCTAACTTTTCAATGCCACTAATTAAACAAGAATAACATCCAAAACTGGAGATACAAGGATGCTGCAAGAAAAAAAAGAAAACTGAGCCTTGGTGCCACCCAGTCAGTTAGTTAGTGAGCCTATATAAAATATGCTATCACCTGCAGGGTAAATGCTGCTATAAATAAACCAAGCAGACAAAAAGCCTCCCAACACAACCCCTCAAGAACCACTCAAGATCGCTGCCGTCACTGATGCCAGTCGGAGTGTGGCCCATTGGTGGATATGGATCCATTTTCTTTGCCAGCGTCTCCTCACAGTGTGACAGGGAGATGGTGGGTGGCATGGTATGGCATCTCCAGCTAATTGTTTATTTGGACAAAGATCAAACACTCCACTGTGGTAATGATGTTCAATGTTTATGCAAGTCTGAGCATTGGATGTGCCAAAAAGTCTGCTAACAGAGGGGACAAAGGCATGAACAGAAAAGTAAAGAATATGAAAAATCTTCTCCACAGTTGGACAGTTGTCATATTTAACTGTTTCCTCTCATTAACTTTGCATGTTTCATCCTTATATGTTATCTAAATGCAATTACTCTGTGGTTTTTCAGGACTGTAGACTAGATTTATGTCAGACCGGAGTTACAGAGCCTTCTCCATGTCCACATGTTGTAATCTACTTGATGTATTGGTTCCAGCTGATGTCGGATTGGCTCATTTTAAATACGGGCACGTTTCTCACATAATCACCATGTATTCAGTCAGCACTGCTGTCATCTTGTGGAGTAAAACTTAAAACTTAATTAACTTAATGTCTTCAATTTGTTCTACAATGTAGTATTTGTATTTCAGTGGTGTTTGTCTATTAGGAGCAGTACCACAGCTTGAATCTCTGCACAAATTCAAATAATATTCCATTAAAGTGAACAAAGGAACATCTCATGTTAATAACTAGTTTGGATTCTAACAGTCCCTTGTCAAGTCAGTTTCTCCTTTTATTTACTCATTACACACAGTCTCAACTTTTTTGGAATCAGGTTTGTACGTCTGTTGGTATGTCTGTGTTATCTCAGTGTCAGCCACTGTTGGGGGCCAAATAAACAATAAACAGGCGTACTAGACAAACAGCGGGTTAATGTGTGACGGTCACAGCTTGGCTTAGGCACCAGAATTACTTGGTTAGGTTAAAATACTACCGTTCTTGTTTTTACATAAGTTTAGTTACGTATACATGATTAATTAAATTACATATGTTACTTAAGTTAACACGCGTATGGTTCCTTGCAGTCTGATATACAGCTTTCATTAGAAAATAAGTAAATGTATTCCTTTGAGACGTAATTTGTAAAATATGGCCAGAATTTGGAGGTAGCTCCAAAAATATAGTGGGCAACTTATCACCACAGTAACCCAAAACTGCTGCTCTTTGCCAACTATCGTTGGCTGTTGCTAGCTCAAGCCCCAAGTGGGTCAGGGTTTGAAGCCAATTTTCGTAGTGGGCGAACCATGTAACTACAGCGCACATGATGCACTGCAGCCCAAAAAGACTTTTTGCAATAAGCTAACATTGTGAAAGAAGGGGCTGTAAAACGGTGTGAGTGTGAGTCTGTTGAGTGTGAACAGACTGGGACTGAACACCTCTGAGAGCGATGGAGGTCAGTTTGAAGAGGGGATACAGTCTAGAGGCGATTTACAGCGGCTCTGACCAGGATTATGACTCCAGGGATGGGAAGACACAGCAGACGAGGACAGGAGTAGCATGAAGTGGCAGAGGAGCTAAAGTAGGTGGAACCAGAATATTTTCACCTCTTACTCTGTGAAATGAGGATTTATTTGGACCAAACCAGAGGTGATTGTGAAAAGACAAAACCAAGATTGTTTTGGTGAGTTTGAATTAGTTTCTGTCTAGTCTGAATGAAGTGTGTTTTACGATGACTTAACGAGACAATTAAGATCATCTTAGTTCAGTAAAAGAGATAAACTTGAATTCAGACGGTGTACGGTTGGATTTTTCTGTTTAGTAAGGAAAATACGTGGCAAAATATTTCCTGTCTTGACATTTTGTGAGTTTATTTTGTTCATTAATTACACTAAATGCTCAGAGAGCTTGTGAAAGGTAGTGACCTCACCACTTACATATTTCACCCAGCTGAAACTACATGGGCTATCAGACTATCACCTCTTGTTGTACGTATTGGTATTAGAAGAGAGGACAGGCCGGGGCTAGCTGAATAACTGATGTAGGTTGTCCTCCTCTCACCTCAACAGTTCTACTCACTTTTCTCTCTTGCCTACTGTGTTTTATTATTCTTGTGTAAAGACATCATTCAAAATTAAAATGAGTCCTAAATAGTGCTCACCAAAGTTGGGTGCCTTGGTGTCTGAGGGACACAATTTATTGTGCTTCAGCATGACTACTGAGTCTGTTTTCAAAAGTTTAATCTGCAGTTGTTTCAACTTAGATTCGTCACAGAGCTAGAGAGCAAGAAATTAAAGGAAAAAAAGTTGTTCAGGCACTGCTGAGAACATCATGCTCATGCTTTGGTCGGGGGACTGGCTGCTGCTGCTGCTGCTGCTGCTGCTGGGGTATCCCCTCGCCTTCCTCTTCCTCTGCTGATGTACCTATGACCCTCTAGCTCATACATCTCAATAAAGCACCTCGACAGTTTTTTCCTGCTGTAAATTGATTTTTGCTGGATTGAATTTATTTTGGGAGCGTGACTCTATCTTCTGTGTGGAGGAAATTTAATTATGCATGTATAAAATAAATAGGTAGGCCAGAGTAGCAATTCATTGTGGTAGAGTGACCTACGGATTTAGATTTAATAAAACAGAGGGGAGAGAATAAGTGTCCATAGGAAGGTACTTCACATCATTTTGCTTCATAATGAAAACTAACAGGGCAAATATGTACTCTGTGTGAGTGCACTCTCCAGTATCTCTCAGGAGCTGCTGTGGAAAAGAGTTAAAAATGAAGACCCACTGAAGGCAGTAAGATGTGAGTAAAGGTCTGATCTGATTTACAGTATGTTCTATGGGATGTTCGTGATTTGCTTCTTAAGGCATTGTAGGATAGCTGAGATCTAGAAAAGGGAGGGGTCAAGGGTTGAACATGTGTTGAATGTTGCAAATGAGGGTGAAAATGAAGCTTTAATACATTTATTATTTTATTATTGTCTATTGTGCTTAAACAGATCTGTGTTCATTCAAATTCTCACAAACTAACCAACCAACAAGTCCTCTGAATTGAGTGACAGTCTTTTCTGTCCATGTCCTTGACACACAGAGCTGTTTTCTGATCTGATGCGTCTATCAACAGGACAACATCATTTGCCTGTGCCTTCCAAACCAGTTCCAGCAAATGTTAAAAAAACTGAAGTTGTATTATGTGACATTACTATGGTTATATAAGGTTATATTAAGTTTAGGCCAACTGGTATTCGACCTGCTGTTCTGTGTGTCTTAGGCCTCGCCTCCCCATGAAAACAACATGGTGTGATTGTGTAGTTGAGTTGGCATTAACAAATGGGCAGTGGTGGCGTAGAGAATAGAGAAGCGAGCTTGTGACTGGAGGGCTGCCAGTTCAAATCTCCAGACAGGCAGGTTAAATCTTGGAGGGGAAAGTGAAAGGCAATGCTTCCAACACCTCCCCCTCCCTCATTACCACCACTGAGGTGCCCTTGAGGAAGGCACTTAACTCCAACTGCTGCGGTTGTACTAGGCAGTTTCCAGGCGTCAATGTGATCAGGTTATTAAAAGAGAACATTGCTCTTAGTGGAATAAATAAAGGTTAAAGAATTTAGAAACATGTAATACTCTGTTACATGCAAAATAAAGGCACCAAAACTACTTGGTTAGGTTTAGGGTGAAAAGTCCTAGAAAGGAACCACCCATCCATACCCAACTGTCTACTACGTTTGTCAGTTGTTGTCGTCTTTATCGCCCCCAGCTGGTAGAGCACATACAAGCACATACTTTTGCGCCTCTGCAAGGCAAAGTCTCACACTTACATACCTCCAATGGATCAGCTGTGTGACTGGGCTCATTTAGGCACAAAAAACAACTTTACTTATAGAGAACAATCATTGTTTTGGGTTAAAAAAGGTAAGGTTAGAGAACCTTTGTTGTCATAGTGACAATAATAACCTGTCAGTGGTTAAAGTGTAACTCTAGCCAAAATGCAACCTAGGCTTTTTTTGTGGATGTACCCGAGTCAAACCTTTGTGTAAAAGCATAATTACGACGAAAAAGGCACTTTTAAGATTTACCGTAGTTTCGTTTTCGGGTCAAAATCATTTTCAATGGCGTGCTAGGGGCAACATTACGGTAGCATCAAAATCGCTATTTTGAAAACACTAAGAAGACTCGACACACAAAGTCCCCACTGGCTTCATTCAAAGCTCATCTCAGTTCAATGGCCCTGTGGTGCTACTCTATCACAAACTGTAGCTCTGACTGAGGACTTAGCAGCAGCCTCAGCCTCAGCCTCACCACCCAGAGTCTGCCAGACAAGCACTCAAGTCTCCTTTCCATGGCAACCTCCTCTCTGAACACCTCAAGATAAATACGACTCAGACAGGCACAAGGACACATAGATGACAGTCAGATCAAAAAACAAATTTCTTGCTCTGTCCAAACTCATCCAGCATATCAGGCAAAACTACCTGCTTTGATGTTACTTTCAGATTGGAATCAGAAGCTCTCAGAGAGATGGGAATCCTCAGGTTCCTGTCTAAAGTTAAACACTGGGTGGGCCAAAAACAGTGGTGCCATAGAGTACAATGACATATCAATGCAAGGTTCTGTTAACAGACGGGAGAGATAGGGACTGATCAAAGAGCTGGACTCATGCCAATTTGCTGTATCCGTGGCACGCTGGATGGAAAAAACATCAAGCATCCATCTACATATGACTTTTTAATATTTAATCAGAGGAACTGCCAATAGAAAGAGATTTACATCTGAGAGGCAAAGCCCTGATTAAGCACGAACGCTAATAAAGTGTGCCAGCTGATATGTGCACTGCTCGTTAACAATTCTTTTGTCAAACCTTAGACGAGAATACAGGGTGAAGGGTTTGCTTTTGCTGAGATTAATGGCACAAACTTTGTCAGAAACTGCATTTGAAGACAGAAAGTGGAATGAAGTAAGGGTCAGCAGATATCTGCAGAGCTAGACCCCAAAGCTCAGGTGGGCAAAGAGCAAATCAATTATGAGTGAGGAACTGAAGACATCACACCCACCAGCCCCCTCTACCATTCACCCCTTACATCTGAGAGCAGAGAGAACTTCAGCCTCATTGCACTGTAATACAAACCACGGGGACAGGCTAGGCTCTCTCCTCACCATATTCAAACCAATTTGAATTGATAATGTGTGAGGCGGCGGAGGAGAAATTGTTGGAGAGCAGACATGGCCTAGTTGTGTATGGTGTCATTGAAAAGAAAGAGAGAGGAGAGAAATGATTTAGGGAGCAAAGGATATGGCTTCTTAGTGTAAGTACGTTGGTCGGAGACAATAGAAGAAATAATGACGAGAGAAAACAAGGCATGAATATGTAGGCCTACATGTTGGGTTCATAATGGATTTATCTAATCATATAGTGATAATCTATGAGCCCTGAGCCTACAGAGTCACTAAAGTCACCTAAGAGTCACTGTATGCTACACACTGAAATTATAAAACTGTGATGGACAAGCAACCCATCCTGAATATTTAATTAAGCCGAAAATTGTATAGATATAAGTGACCTATATCCATGTTCACAGATTCCTACTTTGCTGATTGACCCAATGATATTGGTTGCTATGGATACCATTCAATCATTGCAGGTCCTAGCTCCCTGAGACGTCTCTTGCTGTCGGCAAGCGGTGTAGTAAAAATAGCAACTGGGGAAACTGATTCCATAGGGCGTGTGTGTGTGTGTGTGTGTGTTTGTGTGTGTGTGTGTGTGCACCAGTTAGGATTTAGATGTATTTCAATCAGACATCAATAAGACATTCATGCAGCTGTCTGCATGAATGCTATAGAACTGTTGTTGTCTGGTGTGGTAGACTCCATCCTCAGTCAATGTTGTGCTGAGCGCCTGTTCCTTTGCTGCCATGATCAGTGTCTCTGTGCTGTCTTTCAGGCCAGCTTTTCCCAGCCACTGGTAGGATTTCTTGATATCAGCCACTTCTTCAATCTGTCAGTAGTACATACCGTGCTGTGTAGCTTTTATTTCCATACACGCAAATGTATTGGGAACACTGCACATTCTATTCCAAATCAAAACAGTTCTGAGAACTGCTTCACATCTGTGTTGCGTTGCATGGAGTTGACCAACTTCTGGCACCTTTGAACAGGTATTCCAGCCCAGGACGATTGGACTACATTCCACAATTCCTCTGCATTTCTTGGTTTTGCGTCAGAAACAGCATTATTGATGTCACCCCACAAGTTTTCTATTGGTTGTCTATTCTATCTTGTTGGTCTGGAACCAAGATGCTGCTCGCTTACTGGTGTGTTTGGGGTCGTTGTCTTGTTGCAACACCCATTACAACGGCATTTCCTCTTTGGCATTAGGCAACATGTCCTCTTCAAGTATTTTGATGTATTCAAACTGATACATGATCCCCTGTGGGGTCCGCCCACTATTCCGACATTCCGACATGCCTCTATTTAGACATGCCACTATTCCGACATTCTGACAATGACAAAAAACAATGTCGAAATAGTGGGACGCTTGAAAAATAACTTTAATGCCGCTATTCCGACAATTACAGGTCACTGTCTAAATAGCGGCAATGCGGCATGTAACCATCCCCTGTATACGATAAATAGGCCCGACACCAAAGTATGAGAAACATCCCCATATCATGATGCTTGCGCCACCATGCTTCACTGTCTTCACAGTGTACTGTGGCTTAAATTCAGTGTTTGGGGGTCATCTGACAAACTGTCTGCGGCCCCAAAAACAATCTTGCTTTCATCAGTCCACAAAATGTTGTGCCATTTCTCTTTAGGCCAGTCAGTGTGTTCTTTGGCAAATTGTAACCTCTTGTTTTTTCAACAATGGGACTTTGCAGGGGCTTCTTGCCAATAACTTGGCTTCACATCGGCATCTTCTAATTGTTACAGTACTCACAGGTAACTTTACACCTTCTTTGATTGCCCTGTAGCTGATCATTGGCTGAGTCTTTGCCATTTTGGCTATTCTTTGGTCCATTCGAATAGTAGTTTTGTGTTTCCTTCCACAGCTTTCTGGTTTTGGATGTCATTTTAAAGCATTTGAGATCATTTTAGCTGCGCAGCCTCAGATTTTCAAAGAGAAATGCACTATAACCAGCATGTACAACATTTGCTGCCTTCGTACTTAAAGGAACTTGGGGCAGAATCAAGAAATAAGACTCAATAGTGACACGACGGCCGTTGCGGCCGTTAGGGTAACTGCAGAATTATTTAATGAAGGTATGCTAGATTAATTACTGTGTATGTCATTAGCAATGGCCAATGTTACGTAAAAAAGATACACAAAACAATTTGTTTCAACAAATAGTTTTAATCAGGCTTTGCCACGAAGGTAAAATGTGCATTCCATGCAAACAACATCACAGTCTCTTGGAGCTCAACCACTGTGTGTAACCCTGTTGAAAAATATTCAAGATAATAAGAATATAATTGAATAAATAAGTTCATGGGTTAATAAATAGCATTTAAGGTTAAAATGTTAAGATTCAGCTACCAGCAGGGAAGTTATAATATTGCTCAATGAGAACAATGAAAAGTGAGTAATGTTCAAGGTTTACTGAATGCAGCATTTAAAATGTTAATTATTGGTTGTGTAATTATGTTAAAATGCTTGGAATATGCCTGTGAGAAAAGGAAAGAAAGAGTTGCACAAATGTTTTGTGAATTTGTTATCCTTGGACCTTTTTTGACTTTACGATTTTTCGGGACCTTCCCTGTTCCTGGACCAATCACCTTTCGAGGTCAAAGGACGAGGGGGTGGATGTACTGAGGTGAAGGGGAAGTGCGTGGAGATGCGAGAGAGTGACGAGTGGAGGAAGACGAGGAATGCGGGTTGTCTGCTGTAAAGTAAAACCACAAACTTTTTAGTTAATATCTACGCCAGTTTGAGTGAAAGTGTTTGACCAGGACTCTTATAAAAACTTTAGTGGTGATAGAGATCTGTCCGTTTGAGTGGACTACTCAGCACAAGAAGACAGAGAGGAGTTTAAGTTAGCTTCTGAACTAGCGGCTAGCAGTGCATGGACTTTGCTAACAAGCTCGCAACAAGTGAACTTCACGAGTAAAGCCTGTGTGGAGCTGTGAGACCGACAGCAAACCCAAAGACCCTGACGGAGCCGGATAGCGCTGCCAAGTGACGGACGCTGATAGTGACACCATTGTGTGTAAGTAACTTTTACTGTTTTGTTCCTGTTCCTTCCTTGTTTAATTTTACTGTGATTTACATTTTTTTATTAATACCATTTAATTGTTTTCCAGCTGCCTGTAAGACGTTCTATGAGCCAGTACGTAGGAGCTTCAGGTACAGACAGCCAGATCTCGCATCGCAGGAGGAAGCTGTGAAGAGTTCAGCTCGGAGTCGATCAAGAAGAAAGAGGGTAACACTTATTAGATTAGATCCGTTTTTGGTCAATGTGACTTTTTCAGGTGCATTGTGTCCATACGCAGTGCATTGTGCAGTACTGACTGTCTTTATCGATTGTTTTTACAGCTGCTGGAAGCAAGACAGAGTGTGCTTGCCGACGATGAGGTGGAGCTTTGGAAGTGCGCCACCTTAAACCTAATGTCCAATGAGGAAGATGGCATTGTTGGCGGGGTGTCTGTATGGATTGTGCGACCTCCGTTCTTTCATAGCCAGGAGCTCACGGAGCTCTGTGCCTGCTGCAGTCGAGATTAGAGGCAATTCCCAAGTACAGGGAAGCGCACCACAGACGTCTGCAAAATGGACCAAATTAGACAGAATGCCGCCAGTTACCTTCAGCTCCGAGGCGGCAGACCGACACTTCACCGTGCTTTGAATAAGCACGTTCCTGGCAAATTTTCCTTTCCTCAATAAATTCATTCATGTCCTTGATGGTAATAATAGTGTAGTCCATAGCATATCATATGAATATGAATGAATAAATTAATACATATACATATATATATAAATATATATATATATATATATATATATATATATATATATATATATATATAAATATACATATCGCACCTCCGCGAGCTCCACATACGTCATGGTTCGTTTCTGTCAATATGTGGCACAGACGAACGCGACGTTCGCAGGCTGTAAATTGTCGTTATTGACGAAAATTAGACCAAGTACAGCAACCTGTGGCACCAGCATCCCCCGACAGCAACACCCCCCCAGCAGGACAACGTGCCAGGACACACCACAAACACTGCTCAGGAACGCGATGAGGAAGAGCAAAAGGCGCCTACTCGGCTCCAAACCCCCCAGATCCCAATTCAATCAACCATCCAATCAACAGGGACCCGGAGGCTAGGCTCACGCCCCAAACTCCTTTCCACATCCCCAGTGCAACCCCCAACCAGCCCCTGCTTGTGCCGCAAGCACAAATAATGGTAGACAACATTTTTCAAGCCTGGAAGTAAAACGCACCTGATGTAATCAACCTTGCATGTAACATTAACTACCTGTCATTCGGTCTCTGTCTTCACCCATTCTCAGAAATGATCTGGTTAGCTAAATTAAGTAAGTACTGTTATGTGACATTATGCTCACTGGAACACATAGTCTATGTAATGTTCATACAGATTACATCCAACCCTTTAACTCTGTGACTGTTTTGTGTGGCATGAAGGGGCTAGCAAGACATGGCTGCTTCACTACATTACCTTTTGTTACAGTGCAACCTTAATTTAAAATTTTTACATCCTGTGCATAATACTTCCAGGTTTAGGTAAATGCGTCAAAGGTGGCTCATCAACAGGGGGTGCTAGGGCGCCACCCCACCCGTCCCACATGAAAAAGAATCACATAACCCTTCATTGAATAAGACTTTATATTTTTAAATGAGTAACCTAAATATTATATAGTTAATAATGAGTAACATGTATAATCTGTGATAAAACATAGATTAATATTGTGTTACTGACAAGTGACATATTTCTGGCCCCGGGCACAAAAATCTTTGGCCATAGCTCCTTGTTATTAGTTGTACATGTGCACTTCATTTGCTGTAATACAAGAGAAAGGAGCTTGCTGGGTGCTGACTTTCACCATCCCAAGGCCGCCATAAACAGCGCGAGAAGGAGTTGACATAGAAACAGATGATGTAGAAGTTCGTGGAGCCTTGTATGATAGAGTGAGTTGTCGAGAATAGATCGAAATGGAGAAAGACAATTCAGTTAAGTCGCTGAATAAATTGCCGTTTGAGAGGAGAACACTGCAGGAAAAGCTTAGTGAAAGAGCTCAGACTCGACCAGCCAGACATCATGATAAAACAACGAGCACAAGACAGAGGAAGACAGCACACCCGGTCTTTTTCATGAGGTTGATTTGATAAGAAGTCGTGGCTAACTGCATGCAGTGAGGTCAGCACTTGATTTTGCTATACTTGCCTCCTTTTTCAAACAGCAGGAACCGAACCAGCATGGATCCAGTCAGGTATGAGTTTGCCGCACTTTGCAGAAAATGTTACGAGTCTTGGCATGTTTGGTAGCTTAAATATTGCTACTCAGCTTAATGAACGTTATGTGATAGGGATCTGAAGACACAACAAGGTTGACAAAAACAGGCACATCTTGTCTAAAACAATACACTGTAAAGTTCTGTGCTGCATTTTAACTAGCCCTGTGTCGCCATGATGAAAGTGAATGTTCAGAAAATCTGTCCGTTTTCAGAGGACTGGGGGATTTTGTAGCATCACTGGATTCAGCAGTACAAGAACATCTGCAGAGTGCTGCTTTGTTTAAAGGAACATACAAGACAGTACAGAATGAACTCCTTGACTGCATGCTCTCAGTTTTGAGAGAGCACATCATTGAAGAAAAATCAGGAGTGCCGACTTTGTTTTAAGTCATTTCAGTCGTTTTTTAAGCTAAAATATCAAACATTTGCGGTTTCCAGCTTCTTGAATGTATTTTTTTGCTACTGTGCTTCTTATCATTAATGATAGTAAACAAAGAGTCTTTAGGGCTCTGGGAATTTGTTAATGGAAAAAAGTTTTGAGTTTTTACAGAGGGTCATTGTAGTGTGGTAATTATACTTTTTCAGATTGTATCGTATAACACTATCAAATGGTAAACTTAGCTAGGAATTTTTGAATGCTGGCAACAGCGGCCCTACAGTAGCTAATGTCAAATATGTTGTTTTACATGGAAATATGGTCCGATGTCCTTCTGTACTTTTACTATCCATTGTCTTTACTGTTGCTGATCGATCGGGAAGCTGTAAAAAGAAAGTGATTTGCCAGCCAGATGATGGCAAGTAGCCAATAACAAGACAATGAGGATATGGCTGCTAGCCGCTAGGCTAATTTATGCAATGTAAAATGCCTTATGCTTAAGCTAATAATGGTGACTAGCAAAACACTATTTTGTTGTCTCCCTGACGGTTATTATTGAGCCGTATTGGATCTGTTTGTTAAAATTTCTTGTTGGAGTCAATTGAAAGTAAACATTGCTGCACTTAACCAGTCACTATTTTGTCTTTATGGCCAAAAGCTAAAGGGTATAACTGCTTCTTTTTGGAACTGTGTGAAATAGGCAGATGATATTGTCTCATATCAATCGCAGGCCCCTGAATTGAGTCAGATTGAAAATGTAACGTGCCAGACTTTGTGATATTGACAAATATGCTGTTGTCCAAAGAATCTGTATAATATCTTATTGTGACTATGGTCTATTGTGAGTCAATGTTAGATCGATGAAACACTCTAATGTTATAGAGAAATGTGTAAGATTTTAAATCGAGTCTTTAGCGGCACTTAAAGAGATTCATAATCATCACTGCATTAGGATGTCCTCATTTCTGTTATTCTGTATTATAAAAGTAATTTCTGAGCTGTCACAAGGATTTAGTTTACTGTAAATTGATCTGATCTGTGTCTCCATCCAGCATGAAACTTCACAACTTTCAGATTCAATATGACATCAAATCTAGATGATAATCTAGCAAATCTAGGTACTTATCCATGAAAATGTCTAAAAACTAACAACAATGAGCTCAACTGATCTACAATCACATTATCTGCACATTCAGTCAACTTACATGAGTAGCAGAGTGATTCCACATCACATGCTTCAACAAACACTCATACACTCACACGTTTTAATTACTTTCCTCTGTGTTCACTGCTGTGCATATTATTATTATGGTCTGTTTGTGTTTGGAAATCCTAAATATCTCACTCACTGAGCCTTCAATAAGCCTGTTTCCAGTGAGTCTTGGTCATGTGTCAATTGTCACCGCAGCCCCACTACTTTATGCATAACTTGATTGTGGTGTACATAAATAAAGCACAGGAGACAATTTAGGTCAGCAGGTGAGTGATTGCCATTACAGACCCATATTTCAGCCCGTGAGCGCCTAAGATGCCTGAACAGAAGAGTGTGTGTCGTGACTCTGTAGTCGAGGTGGGTTTTCCTAGTAATCCTGTCCTCCACACGCTAAATGCCAAAGGGCTCTCTTCCTCTCCCCACCCAACATCTGAAAATAGATCCTTGCCATGGCTCTGATGTCATCTTAAGCACAGGAGCAGCATGGTGGGAAAGGCTTTCCCAGGCGGATTTTTCAGCAGTACAGAGCACAAAGTACAGTTAGTGTTGTCTGGTGCCTTGGACCCCCATCTGCCAATAAAAGAGCACCTATATACTTTTATAATTTCTGAGTCTGCGTGTGTGTTATCAGGTGTATGCGTCTATGCTTTAAACTTAAAACTCATCCAATACCTCACATTGTGCCATGTTCACTCTCCTCCTTATCATTCCTGTATGTTTAAATTGTCAGCAAACACTCTGACACTGTGTAGATATTGGTCTGTCAGTGTGTTCCATCACTAAGATCCAGTGTAAATATAAAGCAAAGATGAGGCAATCTGCCGTCATCCATGGATGCATGTCTATGAAATCAGGATATGAATATCCAATTTTTGAAATATGCACTTATCAATTTCACAGTCAGATGAGAAGGCTAACCTCAATTTCATCTGTGTGTGTGTGTGTGTGTGTGTCCAGTACAGATTTTATTCTTAAATATCATTAATAAATGTATTAATTTATACATATAGTATAGTAAAAGTTTAAATGCAGGAATAGAATATTACATAAAATCAAATATATAACAGTGTGGTAGGCAGGTGTGATAAAAAAAACTGAATGAAGATGATTTTAAACAGGCAGTGCACTCACATATACTGTGATAGTTAAACAGCATTTAAACAGGTGCTACAGTATATATGCAAGTTAGGCTAAGCACCGCCTGAACTTATCTCTGAATTGCACACACAGATGAAAATGAGATCAATCATCCAACGCATCCTCATAACTTAACGACTGAATAGCTTGATTGCCAGTGACTCCAAAAACAACAGATATCACCATTCCCAAAAATGACCTTTTGCAGTGTACCAGCACCAGGCATACTGGACTTTTGTTGTATGCTCAGTTTGGTGAGGCTTAGTAAACATTGGGGTTTGCGTTAAAATAACTACATTACTTATTTAACCTCAATAATTGTATGTACATGATGCCACTTAACTACATTAGTGAGTTAAAATACCTCACCGTTGACTGTTGGTTTCAAACTGGACACCAGTCTCTGGGGTGAAAGTCCTGCGGTTGCTTGTCAACCATCCACACCCGTCCTTCTGCCTCAGTGGACTTCCCTCTGTCGCTCTTAATACCTCTTAACTTGATTTCCTCCTTTGTTGCTGTAATAATGACTACGGCCACTGGAGGTCGCAGCCTAACAGGTAACATCATATTAATGCTTTCACAGCCGACCTATATGATCATTTTTCTGATGAGGACAGACCACCATTGTTTCATCTACGATCTATAACTTTATACGTATATTGACCAGTGTCCGACAATTCACTTTAAATGTGGCATTTTGCTGTGCTGTAATCTCACTGTCAAATTTTCATGTTCCTTCTGCATGTCTCTTCCAATCAAGCACTTCCTGAGTTTTATGTGCACACTGTAGCTGCTTTTAGACATCTGACTGTTAACCAAGTGAGTGTGACTTCCATCAGGTTGCAGTGTCCTGTAATCTATGGCTGTGTCTCAATTCAGGGGCTGCAGCCTTCAAGGACGCGGCCTTTGCGGAGAGACCATGAAGGCCTCGTCCACCGTTGTTAAATGGGACCGTCTAGCCGTCAGAGCATTTCCTGGTTGGCCACCAGATGTTCCTGCCCTTACCCTTACGTCATGATTATGAATGAAGAGATGCATTAAAGTCTATTTTGGTTCAAATCTATCAAACATGTACATTTATTTGTGTGTGTACAAAAATGAATGACAAAATCTAAATTGAATTATCAACATTACAAAATAAACATTAACCCATTGGTGAATAACAACTATATTTACCATAGCATTACCAGCGTCACATATTTTAACTGAAAGTTAAAATTTGGAGGTTTTATAGTCCCTTGAAGTTTAACATATCTGGCGTTGGATGTTCAAATGACTAAAATCCGAGTATAAACCCATTACTTAAATTTGAAATTTGAATCTGCGCTACTTGATGTCGCCATTTTCTCTTGCTTCCTCTTCTGTTTCGGGACTGAGCAGTGGTGCGCAAAGGATCTTGGGATATGGGAGGCCGCGAAGGATAGTTGCGGTGCGTCCTCCGAAAAGAGGGAAGGCCAGGCTGCATTTGTGGTCTGCATTTGAAGGAGCCTTCCAATTGGGACAGCCTTTGTTGTGACGTAATTGGCCTTCAAATGCGCCCTTCGTGGGCTGCAGCCCCTGAATTGAGACACAGCCTATAACCCCCGTCTACCCTTGAACACTCTTTGCCTCTTAGTAACACAACTCACGTCCCTCATATAGCTTCTCTTGATGGGACCTGGCCAACAATCCTCCCCAGACACATACACACTGAAGTTACTAGAATCGAGCACTGGCATCCAAGGGCATCAGAGCCTCTCCCTCTCATTGACAAGCTGTCTGAATTAGGAAATGCTATCACAGGCTTCAACAAAGATAAATGACAGTGCAGGAGTAGCAACCCAATCAGCTTTGACAAACAGAGGAGGGTCCCAGAACTGTGATTTACACTGTTGAGCTTGTTTATGTTGTCATTTTATTTATTTATTGTATTAATATTTGGGACACATGCAGTATAACAGGCAATTTTTGCCACGTTGGTCCTCATTCATGTCCCCAATAAAACAAAAATATCCATCAAAAGAGAATATTTTTTTCACTTCCTACCTGTTCTCTGTGATATAATACCTCAGAAACATCATCGTGCTTCAAACACACACGTGCCGATGATTATCTAATTATAGATGGATCATGTGAAGACTCTCCAGGCTCTAAGAACACATAAAAAACATGCTTGGCGAAATAGAAGCCTCATCTTGTTTACGCTGTCAGGTTGAGGCACACACATTGCTCGCCCCTCTGCTCTCTCCATGGTGGGAAGAGAAGGTGCCACTTTGTCCCACCTGCTGTCAGCATGATGACGGATCGATGAAAGACGGACAGCTGAAACTGAGAATTTCATCAGAATTGGATAACATCTTTGTATTCTTACAAAAAGCTAATTATTGTTGAACGAACTCAATGCCCTGAGTGGCAGAGTGTCATGTTTAACCTTTAAAATCTCCATGATGGTTCATACTGTTTGTATTCCAGTATCTGGGGTACAGCTTCCCAGTACAATCACAGCTTTCCATTACAGGCCAATGAGGAGCAGTTGAAGGGTAAAAGCTTTGCACAAGGAAACCTAAATGAAGGAAGGTGATCTGAAGGGGCTGGGGGCTGCCTGTACATTTCCCCAGTCAACCAGGGGTCCAGAGCCTTATGACCTCCTGATTGTAAGAGGAGTGGATCTGGTTAAGGAAAAGGTGCAATAAATATAGTATGACTTATAGCAAGCAGTGCCATTGATGTCTATACTGACTCCCACATCAGCCTTTCATTCTAATCAGACTGACAGCCAGATGATCCAACAGCTTCACTGAAGAAATTAAAAGATATTGATGAGAGGTTCAAGCATAGAAAGAAGTTTACTTTATCCCTCTCATCAATATGACATCACCAACAGATAAACTCTTGATTAAATGGTTCAGTATACAAGACCTGCTGCATTTTATTTAGAATAACGTATATTCGATATTTCAGGTCAAATTCTAATATTCCATTTAAAAGTCAATTAGTCTGACTCACTAGATCTAGACTGTTGGCATAAAGCCTGCCATCGGGTGCCAATTTCAGGCGGAATCTTCCTCTCTTCAACCTCTGAGCTTGCAACCTAAATGCTGAAACATAGTTGGGCTGGCCATTGAGAGCACTGGGTAATCCCAGTGAGCAAGTCGCTCTGTGGGCTGCTTGAGCATCCTCCTCCTCAACCCCTAATTTCTTAGAGATCCGTTTACAGTGACAAATCTTTGCATTGCTTGCTCTGACAGTCATGAGCAACAAAGTGGTTTGTGTTACTATGACAACTAGAAACCTTGAGCTGTCGTGTTGTTATCTGAGGCATAACTGCATATTTGTTTTGCAGGTTTTCAATATGGTAATTTTTATTTGTATCGCTTATTTCTTCTACTTTTTTTTTTATCATTTTTGAAAAGTCTGAAAACTACTATAGATGTACTTGGTGTAAATGTGAACTCAATTTCAATGAGATAAAACATTACTAAAAATGACACTACAACAATAACATCATGTGCCAACCCTTGCCTGTCCTCAAGGCACCCCTGGGTGCCACGGTATCCACTCTGATAACCTCTGCTGTAGACTCAAATTCTTGATATCTGTGGAGCTCTAAACTGCAACACACACCACCTTCATTGAGCAGCATTGCATCATTTCACACACACAACACACACTGGACTTGACACACAGATAGAAGAAGTGGTCCAGGTAGAGCAGCTGGATGCCCCTCTGTTGAGCAGCAAATGTGATCAAACTGCTGCAATGATACGTGTCAAAGCTAGGGAAATAGGCAACACATCCTCATACCTGAAGACCTTTTGCCAGTGACTCCCAAAAGGACATATTGTTCCCAAAACAACATGACTGTTGCAGCGTAACAGCGACAGGGATACCTTCATCACACACTAGCAGTTTGGTTCAGTTTGGACACTATGACATCGTGGTTTGCGGTCTCCTGGGTGAATGTCCTGTGCTTGTTTCCCCCAACCATCCCTCCCTGACCTTCTCCTTATGTGGACAATATGAGTTATGTGCCAAACTTAAGAATTTTTTATAAATGACCTGTTGATTCTGCTGCCCTGATATCTGCTCATACTGTGTGTGTTCTGTACTTACGAGAGTGTTCTTTCCAGTCTGCTGCCGGTCGAGCCGATGATCTCCCCCAACGTACAGAACATCTGACCCAGGAAGTCCTTCACATAGGACACCAGCACATAGTCAATACTGCACAATACTAACTGTACACATACAACTCAACATCAGTGCATTGCTACTGTTACCGGAAAACACTGAAGATGATATTTTAATACACTTTGTATGTCTGCTTCAGTACGGAGTGAAAAGTCTAAGTTTACATTTACATTCTCATTCTATGGATTTCATGAGCATTGAGCCAGTATTGATTTACAGAAGATGTATTTATTTATTTAAAATGTGAATAATTGTGTGGAAATTGGGAGTGGAGCACAATGAAGATAAACAGCAGTGCTTTTTCCAGTTTGGTGCCATTAAACCATTGCAGAAGGGAGGTTGCCAGAAGATTACATAATTACAAGAGCTCCTGTCAAACCTCAAATGATGGAAAACAATGGAAAACGTGATTTCTGTTTATTTAATGTATTAAATTGACATTGTTCCACACAAATCTCTCTAGTGAAGCAAAGATGTGGATATTTCAGTCTTGTGTTTCATGTACATGATGTATTCACTAAGCGTGTTTCCATTGGACTTCTCATTTTACTTTTATTGATACACCAAATTTTATTCTTCAGCCAACCATAAGAACATTTCTGCATTTTTTTTTCATTTCTGACATTACATTAGGTGTTTTTATGCACAAATTGACAATGTACATAAAAACAGGTGAATAGAAAAGCAATTGCTGACTCACACACTCACTTATTCACTCTCTCAGTTAATCATTTATTTTTTCATTCACTGCCTTGCTTACTCACACTTAACTAACAACAGCTATTGCTTGAAATTCAGTAGACATCTTTGTTGATGTAACTTAGTATTCTCAGGTGAATACTGATTGTAAAGTTTAATGGCTGTAGAAAAATGACTCCATCCATCTATAGATTGATTCCCTACAAGCCATATGAAAGCCGGTGTGTAATAGGCTGAATTTGTTCCCACAAAATCAATGAATTAATTACGGCACAAAAAAAAGCATGTTTGCCATTACGCAACCAAAACAGGAAGAGACATTGTTTTCTCTGGCCACTATCTGCAAGTAATGGTGGAACAAGTGGAAAAACTATGGAAAATCTATACTGCAAAAGAAAAAGAAGCCTGCTGATGGAGGAGGCAAAGAAGCTGAAGAGGGAGAGTGATAGAAACCTAGGTAAAACAAGAGTGAACAGACAAGCATGCACTGGATGGAGAGCACTCCAGGGTTGTGTTAAATTCTGTTCCCTGGTTGATATGTGCTTCCTCTTACCACTAAGACCGGCATTCTTTTCACTGGATCAGTAAGTAACAAAACCCGCTTACTTGTCAATGAAACCGATTGTTTAACTTTGCCTTTAGTAGCACTGAGATCAGGGTTTCTAGCTCACATTGGAATTCTTACGGTTGTTTTTTGCTTTGAACAGTAGCCAGTCTGCTAGCAGGAAAGTTGAAACGTTTTTGGGTATTTGATCACTTTAAACCGGCTTATTGTATTTCAATATCAAAAAACACACAATGGAAGCTTTCCTTTAGAGTTCGTAACTGTATTTTTCCTTATAACATTAACATACAGCTACTATATAGAGTGAATACTGATGTCCTCTTTACTTACTTAACCAGCAGATGCTGGCAGCAGAGCATGGACTATTAAATTACCTGATCATTTTACAGTCATGGCAAAGCCAGCACTATGTGAACAAGTGTGGCAAGCAAACAATCATCTTTTCAAAATATTCAGCCAAAGGCAATCTGATCAAGCAAGCTACCGTTAGCTAGCTGATTATGCTGAGATAAACATGTTTGCTAACTGTCCATAGATGCTAAGGATAACTTTCACAACGGACTAACTTCACTATCAAGGTGTGTTTTCAGATAGATGCCTGATAAATTTTGTGGTCGATCCAGTGTCCTTTATTTTGATTCCACAGACGTTGCATTCTGTGCAGTCTTTTTAGCTATGCTAAGGAATGCTATGAGCTAGGAATGACGGTCAGATTGCCAGACTTAAAACAAAGATTGTTCACAAGTCCCTGATCTGGAGTCCAAGTAAGTTCTCAAGCCTCTGTCTGTTTGTGGCGACTTAAGCATGACTCTTGTCCAAGTTGCAGACCCTATCTCTGGTTCATATAGGTTGGCCATAAAGTTTAAATCATCTTTACATGATAGATGAGGTAGTGAGCAGAGTTGTCACTAACAAACAGGTGACTCAGAAAAAGAGGCCACATTCTGTTGTGGGATTTTGAGATTACAGTCATTGTCTCACAGATGACAATCCAGTCCAGATGGTCTGTTATCTGTGCTGAACAGTGTGACTCTCATTGTTATATGAGCCAGTTAAGCAGTCACAGAAACATCATTAAAGATCATCCAGCTGTATACAGTATGCTGAGCACATGCACAACACATAACAAGAAGACTAGAAATAAAGTGATATAACGTGATTTCAGCTTACCTTCTGCTCATCCAGGTGGGTAGGCAGTAAGGAAAGGCAGACACAAGTTATAGGAAAAGTTGAAAAGACACTGATATTAAAAACATAACATTATATTTTAAATAAAAAAGAGAAAAAAGTTATATCTAATACTTTCAACAAGAATTGTTACTGTAACAATCACTGCATGTTGTATCTTAATTAGACTTAAGACAGTCATTAATTCATACAGAAAGAGGACACTATACCACTTTGAACAGCCACATTCTCATTTTAGTGTAAAGCCTCACATTGGATTTACAAAGCACAAAACAAATTATAGAGTTCAGTTTATGAAGCCACGAAACTCACAAAATGCAGCAAAAGATTGTCTGATGAAAAAACAGTTTAGAAATGGCGTCTGCTTACAAAAACAAACGACCGGTCTTCAGCACAACACAAAAGTTCCACAGTGAACCTTGAGCCACAGTCAGTTGGTTAAAAAATGAAAACAGTCCTTAAAAATAAATGTCTAGCATTTATCTTTATTTTGATTTCACAGTTTTATCATTCAATTCACCATGTTAACGAGGTGGCTATTATTTCTCTGTGTCCTCAACAGATTTCCAATTTTCTGAATGCTTCTATGATAATCAGGGGTGGGATGGCCTTGTCCATGCCATTTTTGTTATGGCATTTGTGTTAGCTTGCTAGCTAAAATTTCCAAGCTACTACTGGTCTCACTTTAGCAGTATAAAGTCTATTAATAATAAGCATTACCTCTTAACAAAGTTAGCTGTAGCTATAGCTATAGGTAGCTAGCTGAAATGGCCTGTGCTCACTGTGTTGACTGTGGTTGAAGGTATGCTAGCTAGCTAGCCACAGTCCTCTTGATTTAATCACAAATGTTAGCCTACACTACACATGGTCACAGCCATCATCATGTAGCAAGTACTAAGAAAACTGAAAATGTGGTTTTGGGAAAAAAAGGAGATGTTTGGTCGGGAGAAGGGAATAGATGACATATTAACCTTGGACCAAAGTTATAGCATCAGAACTGAAAAATGAAACTGAAATGAGCTAGTAAAACATTAGAAGTAAAATAAATTAGGTTTCAAATATTTAGCCAACTGATTGGAGGTTAAAGAAAATTGGATTTCTTTTTATACTGAATTTGAATTATTAGCAAACAGTGTTACATATTTGTGTATTCAGTTATATTTTTGAATCATGTGATGATTCACATCATTGTGAGGCATATTTAAAGGATTTTATCAAAGGCTTCTTACATGTTTAGAAAGGTTGGAGCTCCTGGTGTCCACATTGTACCTGTAATTTCACAAAAAACAGCAAACTTTAGTAATTTTCCTTTATATCACCATGCAATACAAGACATCCAAATAGGAAAAGCAGAGAGCACACCCTTAAAGAACAAACACAACCTTAATTTGACTTGAACACACTGCACAATAGACAGCTCTCATGGGCATACAATATTTATAATAATAAATTATAATTAGATATGGTTTACATAGGAGGGATGAGTCAAGAATGATGAAAACAAATGTATGGATCTGGAGCAGCATTGCACTGAACAGTGACAGTGAACTCTGGCATCAACGTGCAGATTGAAGTCACTTTCACTCTGGCAGATGTGTTTCTTCTCTCTAAGGCTACTGTCTCCCACAGCACTTCCTCTTTAGAGCCATCACCGGGGACATCTTTGCAAAGGTTTCTGTTCATGTTTGACAAAGGAAATCCACTTGTGTGTTGAATAAAATTACACAGAGATCATGTATTCTTCAGCTCATCCATCTCCCTCTCTGCCTGGCTCATTTGCTGTCAGCATCTTTCTGAAGTCTACAGAAATGATGAAGGTCGACACTGAGCGCTGCAGAAAGCAGTTACAATCTTCTCACCTGTTTTCTGATCTCTCTCTTCACTTCAGTTACAGAGCCACATATTTAACCTGACAGTAATTAACATCTTCACTCCTGCAGGAGTTTCAAGGCTGCCTTAAGTAGATGAAGCATGAAAATGTAAAGAGCTTGTAAAAGACGACACCTAGGTCAAAATCAGAGCAAGGGTTTACACAGGAAGATGTCAGAGGAGACAGTCTGCCCTTCTTGGGCTGTGCAGTACACATTGAAGAGGACAGAAGTCCTCAACATTGAGGTATATGGAACCTATACAGATCAGCACTTGCTGTTCAACTCTCATCATCCACTGGAGCACAAGCTAGGGGTCATCAGAACCCTAAACCATCGGGCTGAGACCATGCTCACTAAGTCAGAGGGGAAGGAGAGGGACCAGAAGCACAGGGGATCACTTAAAACCTGTGGTTACCCAAACTGGACCTTTGTCAAAACCGCAAAAAGATCCAGAGCAAACAGAGAGGAGGAGACGAGAAAACGTGACAACACTTTCATTCCCTATGTCGCAGGAACATCTGAGAAACTCAGGAGGATCTTCAATAAACATCATATCCCGGTTCACTTTAAACCTACCAACACACTGAGGCAGAAACTTGTCCATCCTAAGGACAAAACACCCAGGCATAAACAGAGTGATGTAGTTGATGCTGTTCTATGCAGCCAGGAATGCAAAGGTTTGTACATTGGGAAGAAAAAACAACCTCTTCACAAACGAATGGCACAACACAGGAGAGCCAACTCCTCAGGTCAAGACTCTGCTGTCCACTTACATCTGAAGGAGGAAAATCATTCCTTTGAGGACAACAATGTAAACATCTTGGCCAGAGAAGACAGATGGTTTGAAAGAGGAGTAAAAGAATCTATGTCAAACCGGACATTACTTATCACCCACCTACAATGCAGTACTGAGTTCTCTCCTCAGACAGCTTAACAACCATTCACACCTGGGCTCACCTAGCCTTAGCAGCCCACATAAAGGCCGGTTGAGTCAATGACCAGCAAGTGGCCCTAACGACTCTCTAAGGACACTCCCACACAGAGTTTAAAAGCCTGCAAACTCCAGTTAGTTAGAACTGAGGAAGCCTCTTGGATGAGAGGTGAAACATCTTCAAAAACTGAAAGTCCAGTTGTCCAGTTGCCTACAATACAGCACTTAGATTTACCATGACCTGGATGACTGAGAACCTTCATCAACATGAGCTTGTAAAAGGAATTCTTTATTGACTCAGAGGAGGGGCAGCACTGAGTACTATACTGGAATAGTTGTTTCAACTGTATTAAAAGATGCAGCGAACATCTCAGCATTGTGCGCTTCTCAAGACAGCAGGCAGGCTTGGAGAAGATGAGTGACAAAGGCTCTATATTGTAGTGTGTGTTGAAGCCCTGTGGACCAACTGTTCTCCTGTTAGCCACGGGTGAAAGCAAAGCTAAGACAATAAAATATGACTATGTGACATAAAACATTTCAACAGCACAGTCTTCCATGTCCAGAACACTATAAACAGTTGGAAAACTTCCCCAGTTACAGATGCTTTTTCATACTCTCCAGCAATCTTTGCATTTCAAAGCAAAACAATAGTTTGTAAGAGGGAGTGTTTGGAGGACAGTCCCCGGGCTCCTCTGCCTTGTTCATGCTCTCCTCTTTCTTTCTGCCTTACCATTATTTCATAATATTTTTAGGATAAGTTCACCCAAAAATGAAAGTTCAGTCAGGTTTTACTCATTACGATGCAGATAGCCCACACTGAAAAAACGAACTTTGTGGTATAGTTAAATATAATAAATTAACTATCATCATTTTTACATTGTAATATTACAGTACAAGTACAACTTTAAATATATACATTTTTTTTTATGTAATAAATGAACGGTGTGGGAGGAGTAAATATTACTATAGATTTAGTAATACTATTTACATGTTTTATAGTCACGGCACATAAACCTAAAAATATTAAGTAACTTTTAATCTGAAATTATAGCGTGTTTGAATCCGCACATGTGCAATAGACCCGCGATTTTGATTGTTTTTGCTCAGAGACGGTTAGCAATATGTACCAATTTTGCAATCCTTGTCACAAATTCTGAAAAATAGTGACATTCAGGAGAATGTGTTGAAAAGTGCAAGACATTGTGGTTCTTCATGTCGGTATACTAGTTTTCATGATGGTTCCCACTTCAAGGAAAATACATTTCTGTCTGGAGAAGAGTTGAGACTTTCCCTTCTACTCTTCTCTGATGATTTTGAAATATGTAATCCTTTAGGAACCTCCCGTAAGAAGCACAAGGTAACTGGTGTGTACTGGGTGTTGGCTGATGTTCCATCTGCATTAAGGTCTACATTATCATCAATTAACTTAGCTGTTTTGTGTAAGGCAAATGATGTTAAGAAATTTGGCTATCCTCGAGTGCTAAAGCCGTTATTGAGTGATTTGAAAACCTTTGAAGACGATGGTCTTTTTGTGCCCTGTTTAGGAAAAATAATAAAGGGCACTGTATTTTGTGTGATTGCTGATAACCTTGGTGCCCACTCAGTCGGGGGTTTTGTTGAAAGTTTCAGTGGGTCATACATTTGCAGAGTGATCCCAGTTTCAGGAACTTGAAGTCAGGACAGGAGCATTCCCTGGTAAAACAAAACAGCAACATCAGTTGGACGTTGAAGAAGCATTGGCTAGTAACACCCATAGCCACGGAGTTAAAAGACATTGTGCAATTACTCAAAGATCATTTTAATGTTACAACAGGTTACCCACCTGATGTACTGCATGATTTGCTTGAGGGTATTGTATCTGTAGAATTGGCATTGTGATTAGATATCCTGATGAAGAAAAAATATTTCTCTCTTGAAGAGCTGAATAGAATAATCAAACAGTTCCCATATAAGTGGAAAGATGGGATGAAATGTCCTCTAGGTATACCACCAACCTTTGCCTCCCGTAAAACCATTGGTGTTAACGCACATGAAAATTGGTGCTTACTGAGGTTGCTTCCACTTAAGGTTGGCTCCAAAGTAGAGAAAGACGAACAGGCATCGCAGTTGTTGGTGACTCTCAAAGATGTTGTTGAGTTGGTTATGTCACCTACCCACACAGATGAAAGCATTGGTTACCTAGATAGCCTGATGTCTGAGCATAGATATTGGTTTGTCAGTGTTTTTCCACAAGGGAAATGGATTCCAAAACACCATTTTGTAGAGCATTACCCACAGCTCATTAAAGCATTCGGCCCACTAGTGTCCTTATGGACCATGAGGTTTGAAGCTAAGCATCGCTTCTTTAAGAAAATAGTGAGACAGACAAGCTGCTTCCGTAACATTCTGAGGTCTATGGCAAAAAAACACCAGACCATGATCGCATACCATCTCCATGGTTCAGATTAGGGATCGACCAATTATTGGCCTGGCCGATAATATCGGCCGATATTCGGCATTTTAGCGATCATCGGCATCGGCCGTTTTTTTCACCGATAACCGATAAAATTAATGAATGTATTTTGAAACGCGCTCCTTTGATGCAGCCGTCTCAGCCTGAAGTCACCACTCTCTTGGTTGTGTAACAATGTCCCGCCCACAGCCCTCACTGATTGGTTACTTGGCACAAGTGAGTCAGTGACAGCCAATCAATCAACACTGAAGCCTCTACATGCAGTGCCACAGACACGGAGGAGAAACAGAGGACTGCTCCGGTGAGCAAGCAGAAAAGGTAAGGCAGTGTCAGTCGAAGTTTCAAAGCCCTTTAGGATGAAGTTTTAAAAATACCACAACCTTATGATCAATGTTAGTGATAACATGCAGGCCCAGAGTCGACATTTCACCAACCTACTTGTCTAATCACATCAAGCATACGACTTTGCAAGATAGGAATAGCATCACTCACGACAAAAAAAAAAAAAGGCCTAAGTGAAGATGACCTGAAGTCCCTTGCTTAATAAAATAAAAATATGACATAGGTAGGCTGTAGCAGCAAGTATAAGGGAGGCAAACCTGCAGTTTGGCTCTTGAGATTAAACTTTTAACAACTGGCCAACCGCTACATTATAATTGCCACGACCGGCCGCTTAAGAGCTGGGGCCAGACGCACAATAATAATAGGAGACCCTTACGGTTATCATTACTTTGTGGGAATAATTAATCTCCTAGCGTGTCTCAGCTCGTGGGGCTGCTCCCGGTTTATCAATAAACATCACTCGAGGTGATTATAGCCTATAATAACACCACACGCTAACGTGTCCCTGTTTGTTTTCAATCGCCTCTCCCTCAGCACTCATGCTCTCACTACACTATGATCACACAGAATAGATGTTAAATATTCGTCTTTTTGCCGGTCACTCATAAAGTCCAGGGAAATGATGGGCCATTTCAATGAGTCAAGCAGAGAGCACACGTCGAGTTTTTTTCAATCAATAAATTTACCGTCACGTCTACAACCCACGTGTGTAAAGTAGCCTTTATTGTCTGCATTTACAATTGCCAAGTGCCTTATTCTTATTTATGTAATATGACATACAGTTCTAAGCACAAAAGTGTACATTTAATGTTATGAGATTCCGAATATGACTTCATTTCTCTAAATAAATAAATAAATATAATAATAAATAGGGAACTATAAGTGAAAAACTCTGGTGAGCACTGAAAGTTGTGTCTTTATTTACTCATTATGCTGTTTTATGTAAAATTTTAATCTGAAAAGTAACTATTATATCTATAAAATGAATGTAGTAAGCCAAGGTTCCGGCCACCCTCTTTATTGGTTTGCTCTTAATCAGGCTGGATCAGATGTAGCCTACCTGAGAGGGAGAGAACATAAGACATCATTAATTAAATGTTAAGAAATGCTGCCAGAAGGCCCCTGCACTTTGTTATAATATAATTAAAAGGCACTTCAATTAAGATTATGTGTTCATGTTATTTTACAAAAAGTTAAGGCCATTTTGTCAGTGTAAACAAACAGTATACTAATTCTAATTCATTCTAATCCCAGGTGTGCTTCTCTAAATTTTGACACCAAAATTTTCATTTTTACTGCAAATAAATATCGGTTCTACATATCGGCTATCGGTTTCGCTTGGTTATTTAATAATCGATATCGGTATCGGCCCTGAAAAATCCATATCGGTCGATCCCTAGTTCAGATGTCAAAAAACCTGCTGTCTCTGTTTCAAAGATGTCGAGAGTTCCATTAGAGGTTGTAAATGAGAACATACAAGAACTTCTATCCCAGAATTTCCTGAAGAGACAGTGGTTGATTTAACAAACCAGGTAGAAGTTCAGGGCACCAGTTAAAGTATTGACATGATGTTGGTGTATGGCTCCACTGGATGGGTTGCCTGACTTTGCTGAAATACTACAAATCATCATTGTTCGTGACAGCTTAGCATTTGTATTGAAACTGCAAAGTGCATGGTACAGTGAGCATTTTAGATGGTTCAAGTTGGATTCCACAAGCAGAGGCAAAGTAATTGAGCAGTCACAACTCACTGACATATACCCATTGGCCACCTATGCAGTGGAAGGTGTTCGAATGGTTTCTCTGAAGCACAACGTCTGCTTGTCAAACTAGGTAAAGTATAACTTTAAATTGTGTGAAACCAGCTTGTAACCTAGTTAAAGCTGAAACTATTAGTTGATTAATCGATTAGTTGTCAACTATCAAATGAATTGCCAACTATTTTGATAATCAATTAATCATTTTGAGCCTTTATTTTATTTTTATTTTTTTTAAGAGAAAATGTCCAAATTCTCTGACTCCAGCTTCTTGAATGTGAATATTTTCTGGTTTCTTTAGTCCTTGATGACAGTAAACTGAATATCTTTGTATTGTGGACAAAACAAGATCATTTTCTGATCTGTCTAGAGCATGCATTAATAATAGGCTCTTGTGGAGAAATATATTATTTGCTCTTGTCTTTGTTTTCTTGTTTTGTCTTTGCAGTTCTGCTTACCCAAGGCTGTGATGATGTCTGCCCCCACTCAACTACGTGTCATTATTGAAGAAACTAAAGTTCACAAGTTAACTGTACCAGATGGAATCCCTAGCACTGCTGACAAACTTTTGGCAGCTGCACAGGATCATTTTCAACTCCAAGGGAGTTTTACTGTCATGTACATGGACAAAGATTTTGATAACCAGTTCTTCACTCTAATGTCAAAAGATGTGGTAAAGGATAAAGACACAATCAAAATATTTAAAACAGAACCTTCTATTATTCTCACATTGACTCCCATCAATGAGGCTGCTTCTTCCTCCCCTTCAGTGTCACTGGATCGGTCTTTGCAGGATGAAATATTATATTTTGCCAATTAAGATCAAGGAGGAATTCAGGAGAATAACGACAATTTCTCTGGAGCAGCACTTCATGTACAAACTTGACCACTACATTCCAAAACCTATTGCCCTGATGAAAGCCAAGGGAGGGGTCGTGCGGACCAAGCTGAGGCCATTCCTGGACAAACTGAGTCAGGTGTGCTTGTTCAAAATTATGCTTGTTTCATATTTTTTTGCTGGGTTTTCAAAGCCATAGGTTTTCTTCGCACTGTAAAGGTGCAAAGGCACTTATGGCTGAAAGCAACATTCATTCAGGGGCTACAATATGTGTATTACAGCAATCTTTGCACCATGTTCTACAAATGGTTTACTAATCCTGGCTCACTGTAAAATCAATTTTACTCAAAATTGTAATCTGATCTATGTTTAAAGATGGTCACGTTTAGCATGTGTTCATTCTGCCCTGATAATGAAGTCACTTCACTTCGAATGGTTAATGCAATTCTATGTTTGTCTTGTTTTTTCTTGTAAATTGTATGCAGGAGGACAGCCGCAGTGATGCCACTCAACACATCCTCAAGATCCTGGTCATCCATGGTGCTGATGGAGCGGATCTAGTAGATGTATCCATCCTTCTTGAAGGCAAGGAGATGTTGCCAGGATGCAGCAGTACTGCTAAAGCTTGCACATTGCTTATGAGGCTAATTTATGCCCACAAACTTGCATACCCCCTAACAGTGCGTTACACTTTTGAGGTGTTTCAGTAACTTTTCCTAGAACTGGATGGAATTAAGATGTTCCCAAAAATACAAGTGTGACAGGTCGTCTCCCTCCCTGCCACTATATGGCACTGTGCCAACTATTTGGGCACCCCGATTGAGGGGCGGCGCAATGCGCCTTTACATATAGAGGTGCGGACACACCTGTCTCACTCTTTTCCTCCGCTCCTCCCCGGTGGCTGTGGCTGGTCTGGCGCGGTGGTTCGGCGTGGCCGTTGCGAGGGTACAATCCTCTTCATTCAGGTAATGCCCCCTGCTAGTCTTCCATTGTTCATGTGTGGGTAACACGGGCACTTTGGTGACGCGATCTCCGCTCTTTGTAGAACAATCGGCTGTGGGGAGACGCATCGCTCCGCCAGAAGCCCTTCCTGGATACGCTTGCCTGCCCCTTTCAGTAAGTCTGAAATTGTTTGCCGTCTCGCGGCTCTGCCACTCAGTTCCCAGCTGATTATTTCTTTGTCTGTAGCTGGGTGATTGACCTGTGGCGCAGGCTGTTGCTCCGCCGCCTCTCTTGGCCTTCACCGTGGCTTGGCAGAGTGATACGTATGAGTTGCTTCTTCCAAAAATGTTGATTTTAATATTTAGTTGTATATTAAATTATAGTTTGTGTGCCTTTTTTTGTAGACACCAGGATAACTGGTCAGCCTGTATTAACAGTCTTTCCCGGGATCCACGCTGCTGTTTTGGCTCGATGTAAAATATTGGATGTCTTTGGCTCTCTGTGACGACGCTGCCCAATTATACTCTGCCTTTGCGGCTCCCTCATGAACATGTCCTGTCTGGGCGTATGGTCGATCGAGCCGCTTTTGGCTTGAGCTGCCTGGCTTTGCAGCGCGTGGTCACTCATCTGGCTGTCCACTGTTGAGCCATTAAAGGAGCATTTCACTGGGTTCAGTCTGGGGGATTATTAGTTTCTTTTTGTTATTTAGTGTTTTGTATTTCGTTTTCATTGTGTTTTGTCACCCTATAGCATGTTTTTAACTTGTTTTTCTGTGTTTTGGGTTAGGTGCTGTGGGTCCGAGGCGGCAGTTTAATCCATGGTGGTGGTGGTCCCCTTCACGAGTGTGCAGTGTGTGTGTGAGTGCAGTGTCACAGGTGTTTTAAGTTATTGACTTTCCTACTTTTGATTTGTCCCTGCCGCCTTGTAAACACTGGCCCAGCCCTTTAATCTCTGCTCCTGCAGGGTGCTAATTTTACTGTGACAAGATTATTGTGTGTGTGTGTGTATTTTTGATTAATTTCGCTTATGAGTTAAATAAAGTGTTACCTTCATTTGAAAACCGTCTCTTGCCCCGTGGTATCATCGAACCTGTAACCTCCATTAAAATTTAGCGTTAGAATTTCCTGGGGTTGAAATTACCCCAGGTGGCGTTGTCGCAACCCCGTAGCTCCCCTGTACGTCACGCCACACAAGCTTTAAAGTCGAAGTTACTTCTTTAGATGCTATCGCCATGGCAAGTAGGCTACTGTACAATCTTGGCTGCTGGTACACCCCAACTCACTTCTCCATCTTGTAAATGACTGTAACAACTTGAAAAGACACGGTCCACTCTGTTGGACCCTCCGCTCGCATACAGCAGCTTGACACAAAGACTTCAAGTGGATCTCTTCAGTTTTCACTCTCCAAAAGACTATGTTGGATATGGTCAGATATGGCCAGGACTTGTTGACCATATTGCTGTTTGACGGTTTAATGCAAAAATAATGCTTATATGCAAAAATGATTGCAGTGATATAATAATGTATTGTGTGCCAGTGTGAATATTTATACCCATTTCATTATAAACACTGGGCCCCAATAGTATGTTTGGCACTTGACAAAAATAGTAATGTGGGGCTTTAGTGATGTTGTCCTGCTCACAACCTTATGGAGAAATACCAAGAATTAGCACCTTACTTTGGAGTTCAATTTCGTCCTGGGTAACTAATTGTGCAGAGTGATTTATCTGAAATTCTTTCCATTTTGTGTCAACTAAGGCACCTGGTCTTTCTTTCACTGAAGCTTATTAGTGGTAAAGGGTAACATTAACCTTTTAGCTGTTGATCAAAATATTTTAATGCATTAAGGTTTTAATGGCTAACAGTGCACTAGTCAGAGTGCTGGTTTGAAGGTTGTAATGGCTTGGTTGTTAATGTTGCTAATTCTAAAAATATTGCTATTTAGAATTTTGGTTATAGCAATACCACCTAGCTCTGTCAGGCTAAAATCTAATCTCCTGTTTTTTTTGTGTGATATTCCCCATATTCTTTGCCTCCTGGGTGAAAAAAACACATTGTGAAATGCAGTGAATACTCTATACTCAAATAGACAAATTAGCAGTGATAGTTTTATTATTTTTGACAAGTTCATGTTGGTGAATGGAGATTGAAGTGTTTTACAAAACAGCAGACACTGATAATTCAGTCATTCTTTTTCAGTAGAGCAAAAATGACCATTCTATATCTGCATGCGTTGATTAATGCCATTCATGCCACGGTTACATTCATGGTTTCTGAGATTTAATTTGTTTAAAAGGGCTCCAGTCCCCGACCCCCAACATTCAGCAACTAACTGCCCTGATATAAAGTTGTTCCACTTGGTCAAATTATGCAAAGTTTATTCTAGACAGTTGTCATTCCAAATCATCAGAGGGTTTTTCTGAATGCACTTTAAGTGCATGTTTAGAGACTTTACTAGGTGAATGTTAGTGATTCATTGGTATTTAATGTTGACAAAATAAACAGTTTAATTGTATTTTGGCTGTGTGGTTTGTGATAAAAGTATATTAAATGCATATAGAAAATGATTATAATTATTTTCGTAATGTTTGTCAAAAGAAAATTAGCACCATTTACGTAAGTATAGTTTGTAATATAACTTCTTACAACTATACGGAGCCCCGTAAGGGACATGGGGGGGGGGAAAAATTGATGGGTGAAAAAAAAACAACTGCTTTTTGCTGATTCCCAAATGGCCAAGCGACCAGCAAAGTGTTACAGCTTTTGCAGGATCTCGCAAAGGTTTACCAGATCCCGCAAAAATCTTTGCAAGATCTCGCAAAAAGGATATCTTTTTTTAAAAAAAAAAAATTTCACCCATCAATTTTTTCTCCCCCATGTGCCTTATGGGGCTCCGTGCAACTAAGTAACTGAAAATGTCAAACAAAGAAATGTAATAAAATCTATGTCTTTACTTCATAACAGTAAATATTACAGATACATAAGATTAACTTAATAGTTTGATTAGTGACTTTCTTGTCTATGAAAAAAAAATATATTGAATTTACTTAATTAGTTTAGATAAATATAAATCATAACTTAAATATAATTAAAGCTCTGGTCTACGATCTGAGAAAGGTTTGAAAAAAGCATCCCCCCCACACACACCCCTCCCCTCTGTGCTCCTAAACCCCTCCCCTCCGAGCTCGTATCGCTCTCCCCTCGGAGCCTCCTCCATCAAATTGATTTAGCAAAGGCTTTGTTGAAAACAAATGGACAAGACCAGGAGGAGGGTTAGCAAAACAGTTGAGTAGTGACCGGGCGAGAGGTTGTTATGGAGAAATAAAACCAGACAGGATGAATGAAACCCCAACGTGAAGCGGAGGGTTTCATTCATCCATTCATTCATCTTACTTGCATTACTTGCTGCTTCATTTAGCTGCCACGAGCAAATAAATAGGCTGATTTGGTGTAAACATGATAGCAATGTTAGCGTGTTGTTAGCTTACAATGCTAACATAGAGTCTAACGTCCCCGTCGAACAAATAAACAAGTGTTGTCAATACTGCAGAGACAGAAATTGTCTCGACACCGTCTAATAACACAGAAACAAACTAACGGCAGCTTTCACAGTCATAAGCAGCATCAGCATGGAAGTTATGTGTCACAACATCCACAATAAAGACGAAAGATTACCTGCTCAACAGAAACTCAGTATGTATCATCATGCTGTATCAGCATCGCTTTTCAGGTCCAGATCACGGAGCTTTCGCCAACGTTCAGATGATGACCTGATGTTTACTCGGGTTTGACACCTCTTTGTTTCACATCTCTGCTTTGTGTCTGTCTTTTCAGTGACAGACTTGCGCTTTCTTTCAGCCTTTGCCGGTGGGGCAAGCAGAGGCCGCATGCTACTGTCGCTTTGCTTTCCCTCCATACCTGAGCTGCTCAGGGCAAAACAAACCTCTTGCCTGCTTGTAGTTTCAAATGCGGAAGTGGGTTGGGACAAGACAGGACCAGGAGCAGGGGAGTGAGCGAGGGGATTGGATGGGAAAATTGACCGATAGGAGCCAGTTTTGCAGGCGCTAGAGAGAATGGATTTATTTGGTTCCTTTTGCTCTCACATTGTGTAGGTCGTACTATTGGGCCACAACCACCATCTAAATAATGTTAATAATAATGGCCAATCTTTCAAATCGTAGACCAGATAAAGTTATTACAATGCACGTTGAAACTAACGTAAATCTTGTAAGTCATTACAATGTCCACAGTTAAGCTCCACAGCCAAGCTAGCGTAACGTCATTAGCATGCTACAGCTACGTTACCTTACAGCTACGTAATAAGTTACAACTGCTAAGTTAGCCACTTCTAAAAGTTACTGAGGGCCAAGAGACTAACAGATGCTGCCGTCAGCTTTCATCACAACGATCGCTTCCACATTGTGGCTGAAAAACAAACCTGCTTGAGTCTCGGAGCAGCTGTGTGTGTCCCAGCTGCTGTCTGAGTAGCACCAGACAGCAGCTAGGACACACACAGCTGCTCCGAGACTCACACAGACCGCGACACAAACGTGTCCGTAAACCGTAATCTCTTGTTTATGACAGATAAGACACACAAATACACACATCGTAACGCGTTTATGATAATCCATCATATTGATTTAGCAAAGGCTTCGTTGAGAACAAACGGACAAGACCGGGAGGAGGGTTAGCAAAACAGCTGAGTAGTGACCGGGCGAGAGGTTGTTATGGAGAAATAAATCCGGACAAATAAGATAAAAATCCGGAAATAAATCCGAAACCGTTTCATCCGTTTCATCCATCCCTTCATTCATCTTACCTGCTGCTTCATTTAGCTGCCACGAGCAAATAAATAGGCTGATTTGGTGTAAACATGTTAGCAATGTTAGCTTGTTGTTAGCTTACAATGCTAGCATAGAGGCTAACGTCTCCGTCGAACAAGTAAACAAGTGTCGACAACACTGCAGAGACAGACACCGTCTAATAACACAGAAACAAACTAACGGCAGCTTTCACAGTCATCAGCAGCATCGGCATGAAAGTTATCTGTGTCACAACATCCACAATAAAGACGAAGGTTACCTGCTCAACAGAAACGCCGCTGTATCAGCACCGGGTCCATATCTTCACGGACCTTTCGCCACCGTTCAAATGATGACCCGATGTTTATTCGGTTTGAGCCCTCTTTGTTTCACATCTCCGCTTTGTGTCTTTTCAGTGACAGACTTTCTTTCTTTGACTCTTTGTCGGTGGGGCAAGCAGAGGCAGCTGAACTGCTCAGGGCAAAACAAACCTCTTGTCCGCTTGTAGTTTCAAATGCGGAAGTGGGTCGGGACCAGACGTGAGCAGGAGAGTGAGCGAGGATTGGATCGGAAAAGAAATTGAAATTGACCAATAGGAGCCATCCGAGCCGGATGGTTCCTATTGGTCAATTTCTTTTCAGTTTTACAGACACTAGAGAGAATGGATTTTTTTGGTTCCTTTTACTCTTCACATTGTGTGGGTGGTACTATTGGGTCATAACCACCATCTAAATGATGTTAATAATAATAACAAATCTTTCAAATCGTAGACCATAGCTTTAAGTAACATTTACTTAATATCTTCACTAATGTTAAGTCAAAGCTATAGTTGGTAATGTTGGAGAGCTAGCAAGATTTGAAAGTGGCACCTCGTCTAAGCTCCACCCCCTCCTCCCCCTCCCGTCAGTGCTCCGTCCAAAGCCCCGCCCTCACAAACTTGAACGCGCATCAGACAGTCCGTCAGCAGAGCAGAGGAGAGCCGAGTATCTCAGTAGCTAAGTTGGCTAACGTTACATATTTCATGAAAATAACAAATCCCCCAAAGCAAAACAAATAATTACTTGTCCAACAGAAAGACAGCAACCTCTGCGTCGCTTCTTACCCGCAGATTCCACCGGATACGTTACGGCTGCGTTGCGGTTGCATTACAGCTCCGCCACGGCAGCGGAGCTGATCGGTTGCACCAGGTCCGCTGCGCTGCGTGTCTGCTGCGTCCCAGCTCTGGGTGTCTGCAGCCCTGCGGATCAGATACGCAGGACTTCTCTTCTGGTGGATGCCGCAGCACAACTCAGCAATTCAGCCGAATTCAGTACAGAGCAGACAGGAAGTCAGACACGAAACAACAACATGACATCTGGTTAATTTTCAAAATAAAACACTCCGTGTTGATGCCAGCACAAAAAACTCAAAAAAGAGACAAATACAAGCTCTTCTTCTAATCCTTTCGGTCGGGAACACTTCGTGTTGTTGTGTTTATAACACATACATATAATTGCAGTCGTGCATGATTATGTAATTATCGCGGGAATTCCTCGGTTTCATAACTCTAGCTGTTCGGCGGAGCTGCGCCGTGGCGGACTCAAAACGCAGCTGGTGGGGGTATGCAGGACGAGGACGACGGAGCAAAACCGTACTGGAGCCGTAACGCAGTGGACACGTAGTGGAATCTTAGCGTCAGGCCCTTCAGCTCCTCAGTTGTCTCCACCGTTCAAAAGCTGAACCGATGTTGACTCTGGTTTTCCCTCTGGTTTTAGCCAAAGCCTTTTTTGTTGCAGCCTTTTCTGCCTCCGGCTTTCTTTTCTTAGCCCGTTTAGCGGGGCGAGCCTTTACAAGTAACGCTGGAAGTGCTACCTTTGGCTGCATTTCCTCTGCCATTGTTCTCTCCTGCTAATTTGGTATGGAGTGTGCTGAATATGTCCGGCAACAGTGACACATGATGAGTGCACGCAGGGGAGGAGGGAGGGACAGAGGGGGGCATGGGCAGGACGATTGGTTCTTTCCACTCGGACGGAGAGGCAGGGATTGGTCAGAGTTTTTACAGGCCTGCAGCTGCCACAGAGGTCTGATTTTTTTCGTTCCTTTTTCTGAACACATTATGTATGGACTACTCTCAGGATGGGAAGACCATTTCACCCAGTATAACAAAAAGTGTTTCTGAACAGCATTACCAACTATACCTTTAAGTGGTAAGTACATTTTACTTGATACTGGCAGGTGAGTTGTACTTGATATTACATCGTAAATCATACAAGTTATTTTTTTCAGTGCATGAAACATTTCTGGAGCTTCATAGCCTGTACAGAGCTGCAAGCATTCTCCTTAACAGCTGGGGACTTGTTTTGAAACGTTTGGATGTGTCACAAACTGTCTAGGCCCAGTGTTATTTCTATACTCTGGTTTATCACTTAAGTATTTGAACTGCAGACTGGACTCTCTATAAGTGACAGCTGACTCATACAGACAAGTCTAACACAGTTTGTTCCGCAGTATATAGCCATGTCTCATGCATGAAATAACTATCCTAAATATTCTTTATAATCTAAGATGATCTGGTGATGGGTTGCCTCTCCCGCCAACATCCAGGCACTGTTTCCAAATACATGGTGTATATTGCATGGTCTTACATGCACAGAATGCCCAGTTGGCTCTTTATTATATTATAACTACTTTTATGACTACTTTTGTTTTAATCAGACCTGTTAAATTTCAGGTGCACAAGTGTCACCAAAACAGTTGGACCCCGGTCGCCTTTGTCAAAGCCATTCAAACCTTTCAACCCAACCTCCTCACTATGACCCTACACAAGTACACAAATATTCTGGATTAGTATAAATGATGTCGACAAACTATTATGTTTCCTCCATAATGTATTCGGCAAAAATGCTGTGTAATATCAGTGGATAAACATATTCCGGAGGAGGCAGGGTTCCTTTACCAGACTCCCTCTTCTGAAGATATAATTTCTCTCCTTTACTTTGATGTTTCCTCTCGTCCTTCACAACTGTTCTCAATGTTTCATCCCTTTTCTGTCCTCAGTTCTTGTGATAGACAGGTGAGGGTTCTGCATGGTCAGAAAGGGGCAAACGCTGTGTTGCAGCATGACAGAACTGTCAACTGTGTGACGATCTGAGCAGCAATGCCTGCATCAGGGACACGTGAGAATGCTTTCAGAATTTTCAGAAACAAAATCCCTTACACGCCAACTCTTTTACTAGCCATGCAGATTGAGAGGTTATACATGTTGAAGTTATTTTGGGATATGAATATAACCACAGTACCAACTAAAATCATTTTGATTGCCTCCTGCTTTCTGGGTTTCACTTTTTCTCTGTTTAGCGTGTGCCAAGTGTCGGGTTATAGGGCTTTGAAGAGGTAAGTAAAAGGCAGGGACTAATGGAAATACTGGAATTGCACTGTAGCTTGCCTAAAAGTGCCATATGCAGTGCTCCCTGCCATTTAAAACAGTCACTACATACACACGCACACACACACACTTTCATTTTATCTCTATCCTTGGTGCATCACCACTCTCCGCTCCTCCATTTTAACAGAAATCTATCTCACCCGATACTCATTTCTGAAAATCTCCTTCTCCCGCGATGTCAAATCAAGCTGTACACAGAGCTCGGGTGGGATCAAATGAAATTACCACACAGTAGGATAAGCCTGCGAGCGATGGCCAAATGAGGTTTGAGTGCGGAGGAGCAATAGAGTTGCTAAAAAAGCTGGAGGGCTTCTTATCAGAGAGAAAAGTGAACAATGGAAACAGTTTGTGTTTTGATACAGTGCAAGCCACCTTCATATCCCTTCCATCATTCAATCATTCATTTTGATTGTAATTCTTTGTGCAACCCACACGGTAGGATTCAGATCACACAATGTAGGACTAAATGAGTCTTGAGCTTCACACAGTCGAGCTGCACTGAATCAGAATCTTTCAGGGATATAGGGTAAAGCACCCTTGTGCCAGAGGCTCCTGAGACTCTGGTTTATTAAAAAACTTGGATTTCTTCGTCTTCATGTCTTAATGCCAAGATTCATAGTCGTATAAAAAAAAAAAATGCAGCAGTAAGAGCGTTACAAGATGTGCAGCAAGCTGATTAAAGCTGATCCATATAGTCATCACGGAGGTGATTAGTGAGGTGAAATCACATTACTGTTATGTAAGTGTCAGCCAGTGAAAAGCAACACTGTAATGAGTGGTTACATTTTAAACACCCATCATGATCCATCAAGTATGGAGAATACATCAGAGAAAGGCTAAGTCAATGTTTATTTGGGGACACTACAGTCTGAGACCCACATTGAGACCATAAAGTTGTCATTTTTTACAGTCTCATCAAGTTTTCTACATCCACAGAATCACACAACTTCAATTATAAATGCTACTCAATAATGACCTCTGTGCACTTCAATAAAATATATCAGTCAATAAAAAATTAATCTGAATTTTTTACTATTTTAATCAAAGCAACAGTGCAAACTATAATACTGAAACAAAAGTCAACATACACAATTGCTTACATTTCTTTGTGATTTGAAGCTTCTAGCTTCTTCTGTTTATGTGTTACAGATATAATGTGTGTTTGTCTTTTACAAGGAATTGTTATTTTTTTCTGCCAGAGCATATCCCTAAACAGTCATCCTTGCCATCTGTATTTTTTTGTCTTTACAATAATTTTGGACTAACTCTTCTCTGCTTTGCACTAACTTGCTGCTGCTTCTTAATGTACAACCCAAACCACCTCAATGCTACTTTGCATCTCATGTAAATACTGTAAATCTCTTTTAAGTTTATTTAGTCTATTTTATTCTTTCTGACTTGTTTTGTGTCTGTGTAACTAACATGCTGACTTGTTTGTGTCTGTGTAACTAACATGCTGACTTGTTTGTGTCCATGTAACTAACGTGCTGACTGTGTACTGAACATGCCGACTTTTAGTATCTGTGTACAACTACACCACGTACCTTTAATTGCCCCCCCGGGGACAAATAAAGTTTTTTCAATTGAATTGAATTTGAGCTTGGAAATCCTGTGAGGCTCCAGTCTCAAAGTCAATACATGTTGGCTGTGATGGAACTCACTGGAACCAATGGGAGTGCCGGATTCAGAAATGTTCCCTTATATTCTATATGTCACAAACAAGCAGCAACCTCTGTGGCTGAAAAATGAAGCCAATGCAGAAGTACCAAAAAACGCAGTTCCTCCAATGGCCACTTGAGGATGGCTCAAAAAGTGGGTCAATCCTTGCAAGAGCCCACGTTAAAAGTTTACAGCAGAAATAAACAAAAAAACATTTTTGATTTCTGTAGATAATTTATGCGCTCATGACAACTGTACAGGCGTGATTTTTTTATGCAACTAACTATAAGTTATATTAAGGCCTAAAGTTGCGCAGAATTAGGGGTGTGGCCACTTTAAGTGACAGCTAGCTGCAAGCTGTTTGCTCGGTGTCACCTCAACTAATTCTAGTCATTGATATTCACCCTTTCAGCTGTGTTTGTGGTGATGATGCCTTTGGAGAATTTTTTATAAAAATATCAGACAAATATTATGGCTTGCTGTGATAATAAATGTTCTAACAGACCAGAGACATGTTCTGGGATTAATGAGCGACCCAGTGCGCATTAAGGCAGACAGCTGCTGGAGCTGGCAAGTTCTGGAGCAGACAGCCATGGGCCGAGCCCATAGCGTCTGGAGGAATAAACACTTGGAGTTGAGTTTGTTGACGTGGGTGGCAGGACGACAAGAGACCCCCCCAAATGCCCCCTAGCAACACAACTGGTAACCCAGCAGGGGGTGGGCAGGCCCAGTCAATGTTATAAGAGCCATTTAAATAAGAATAAACCTGTTGTGTGTTAAATGTAATGTTTAGTCTATATGTGAAATTATGGCTGTATATGGTTCAAGCTCTGCAAATAACCATTCAAAAGATAGAACTGTTCAATTTACTGAAGCTATTACTACAACTGGCTATAACTCCAGGTACAATGGGCAGTAGTGAAACTTTTTATGTGTGCAGCTCAGATGTGCCACCTACTCTCATATGACCTCAACAACTCGTAGAGAAAAGACGCTGATGGCAGGACACATTTTAATTGCTTCGTTACAGACACTCATTAGGTTTTAATGACATTTTAAATGTTTCGAGACTTTGGACAGCATAACAATAATCACATTATGTCATTGGGACTTCACTTCAGCGTTTCCTACTATAATTAATGCACTATGTTTTGGTGAACATTGTATATTTGCTTTACATTGTACAGTGGAGGATTTCAGGACTGCTTATGAATTTAACGAGGTGTGTATTGAAATGTCAAGGCGGTCATAATGTGAATTTCATATTCAGAATGAGGCCTCCCCTACTTACAGTCAAGGCTTGGAAAAGGCAGTGTACATTTAAAAATCTAATTACACACCACTGCACAGTGTGTTACAGTAAGTTAAGGTCGGATTCATTCCTTCAGGGTGCAAAAACAAAATGTAGAACAGCCTTAATTACATTTTGTACAACAAGCAATGATTGCAGCACCTGTGCTCTCAGTGTGATGGAATTTACATTATTAGCACCCAAGGCTAGGTTTATTTGCTCCTTATGTTTGTTTGTTTATTCAAAAGTGGACTGGCCTTTGACAAGCTCACACTATTACAGCTTCAGTGGCTAAGGCAGCTTCCTTCCTCTATAATGTTGCATTCAGAAATTATGTTACGTTATGTTATGTTCCATTTACCGAGCTCGTGAAATCTCTGCTTTTGTGACACCAGATGATTTCTGTCAGTACACTGTCATGGCTTTCAGGATGCGGAATGCACCAGCTACGTTTCAGCATCTGGTAAATAAGGTATTGAAGGGAGTCGCAGATTGTGAAGCCTATCTTGATGATGTGGTGATTTACAGTTCTTCCTGGTCTCAGCATGTAGCTCAGCTGGAAGAGGTGTTCGACAGGCTTGCTGTTGCCAATTTGACCTTGAACTTAGCCAAGTGTGAATTTGGACAGGCCACCGTAACATATTTGGGGAAAGTGGTTGGTCGTGGAAAGGTTTGTCCCATTGAGGCCAAAGTGGAGGCCATTGTGAATTTTGGTGTGCCTAGTTCGAGGCATGACTTGAAACATTTTCTTGGCATGGCAGGTTATTTCAGGAGTTCCTGCAAGAATTATGCCACTGTTGCGTCCTCTTTGACTAATCTGCTTAGTCCTAAGGTTCCTTTTGTTTGGACAGAGATGTGTCAGTTTGCCTTTGAGAGCCTGAAAGCACTGCTGGCTAGTGCTCCTGTTCTTGCTGCCCCTGACTTTAGCAGGCCTTTCAAACTAGCGGTTGATGCAAGTGATGCTGGTGTTGGAGCTGTTCTCCTCCAAGAGGATTCCTTGGGGGTAGAGCATCCTGTGTGTTGCTTTTCGAAAAAGTTTAACTTGCAAATCAAAAACACTACTCCACTATAGAGAAAGAGGCGTTGGCCCTTATTCTAGCTCTGGATCATTTTGGTGTTTATGTTTCCTCCAGCCAGACCCTAGTGGTCTACACCGATCATAACCCCTTGGTTTTCCTTAACAGGAAAAACTCCAACCATCGGCTAATGCGATGGAGTTTGGTCTTGCAGGAGCTTAATCTGGATATCCAGCATGTGTGCGGGAAAGATAATGTTCTCGCAGATGCCCTTTCAAGGTCGTAAGTATTCATTTTAGGCTATAATGTGTGCAGACTATGTGGTAGTCGAACTGTGAGGTTGCTTTAGAGCAACCTGCTTATGGGAGGGGGTGTTATGTCCAAGGCTATTCTCTCAATTTTTCAGGTGACCAGAAACTTCTCCCCATTGTTCCCTCCTGATCTCTGGCACCTGCTGGGAGGCCTTTGAGGGCTCCGGGTAGCTCCACCCACTCTCTCTCTCACACTGCAGCTTGGGCCTGCTGCAATGCCACCAGCCTCCACCTTTGGTTTTCTTTGTTATCTATGGTTTGTTTTTTGTTGTGCAATAAATGTTACTTTGGCTGCATTGATTGTTGTTTGACTCCTGTGTTGCTTCCCAAGAGCCGGGGTCGTAACACTATCTATCTATCTAAATACAGTATATTATGAATCTACTATCACCACCTGCTCCCAGCTCATAGGTCTTAGAAGGATGTAATGGCTTCAGTGAGGACCTTGGAACCTGCTAAATTATTATGTGAATACAAATCAGAAAGAGCATTTGTTCTCATGTGTGAGGATGTTTTGCGAAGTCAGCCCCATTGCCAGAATAAAATGTTGGCAGTTAACATTACTGCAAACTATTATCTTCACATGTGTATGATATGTGTCATGCTTACCATATGGACAATTGAACAACACATCATATCACATTCACATTACATCTTTATGAAAGTCAGGTCTGTGGTGGAGGCGATGGTGGTGAAGTACAGCTAGGCGAGAAGGCTGGCAAGCAAACGCCTGGAGTTTGAAACTGTACGTTTGTTAGTGTGAAACCACTGGATATTTTTGATGAGACATTGTCTACAGCCATGTTTGTGGTGACAAAGCAGGTATTTTAAGGCCAACGATTATGTTTTCCTAAACTAAACCAAGTGTTGTTGTTTTTTTTGTTTTTTTTATCAAAACCTAACCAAGGCACAGCTTTGTTAAATCATAGAAATAAATCAAAATCATTGAAAACTGAAACTAAACTTGCAACATTTCCATTTTTGATTGGGTTGGTTAGGTGACTGAATCACAGCTGTGGACATATGTGCCTCTTGCTGAATTAATCTCTCTATATTTCTCACCCAAACATGTTGCCCAAGACTGAAGAAAACTCACTATACTTAAGGTTGCAGCCTCTGCATGACAGTATGAAGGGAGAGGTTGACTAAAGCTATCATGAACCATTGATTGCTGAACCATTATCAACTTTGCCATCAGAGTTGATAATGGTTCAGCTTTTTTAACTTGTCATCTCAGCTCAGTGACCAACCACCAGAACTGCTGGATAGGGAAACAATACAGGAGCCAATTTACCCGGTGTTCCCTGAATGATCTCTCCAACAGCAGAGCACACACTTATCAATGAAGGGAAACAGTCTAAGAGCATCATCAGCTTTAAAGGTTCATTATTTGGTCTGGGCCATTTAGTGTATTTTAAGATAAACCACTCTTTTACCTGCTTGATTGCATCAGATTAAATTTGGTGGATAGCAGCAGTCTGTAGTGCATGGTACTCGTTTAGTTGGCTCAGTTGAGAGCTGTGGCATAGCACCATGCTGCAAAATACAGAACCTTGATGTTGCATGCTGATAGATGTCTGAAAGTACCCTCACTGTCAATAAATACAACCGTGATTCCACAAAAGTTGGGATGTTTAAAATGTTGACAAAAACAGAATGCAATCATTTACAGGCAAACTGTGTTTACAGACAACAGTGTTACAAAGTGTTCCTGAGCCCATGTAGTAACATCCTTTATACAATCATGTATTCACAAAGTGGTGAAATTGGTCCATCCTTGCTTCATACCCAATCATGAGTCTATCACCTGTTACTGCCGAACCTGTTTACCTGTGGAACGTTCCAAACAGGTGTTTTTGGACCATTCCACAACTTTCAGTCTTTTGTTGCTCCTGTTCGAACTTGTTTCAAACACGTTGCTGCATCAAATTCAGAATAAGATTATATTTACAAAAATCAATGACGTTGATAAGGTTAGAGACCTCACCAGAGGCAATGGGACTCTGCTCAACCGAGTTTAGCAGCATGAGGGTGAACACACCTGAACCCTGAACTAGGATTAAACACAGTCTCAAAGACTGACAGAGGACAGGGGATGCAGTACAGAGGTGATTTACAGCAGATATACTCTAAATGTGGATTAATCCACAACTGAAAATAGTCCCCTACAAATGAACAGTTCCCTCCTGTTTGATTAGCATTCGTTAAAAAATTATAGTGCCCAGCAGTTCAACAAAAACACTGAATCAATTTCTTTTCTTTTTTTTAAATAAAACTTTATATTTGTGTCAAAGATTTACATTTTCAGTCAGGAAGAAGTTTGAACCTGAGGGCCACAGGCAGGGTAGGGAAGCTAAAAAGTCTTTTCATGGGATTTGCTGACAAGAAGCAGGCTAGTGCTTGTCCTTTAATAACACAAATGTTATAACATCTAGTGTGTGCTACCTACAGTACTGAAATTTACTACAGCACAATAATTTTTTTATTTTTTATTTTTTTTTAACCTTTATTTAATCTCGAGAATCATTGAGAGCAAGCCCTCATTTTCAATGATGTCGAGAGTACAAGTCAGATATTTACAACACAAAATACAAACAAGACAACAACAACAACACAGCACAAGTTAAAGAAGGAAAGAAAACAGAAGACAGTTTTATCCATTTAAAAAACAATTACATTCATAGACAGAGGAGTTTGTTATCATAGTTTTAAAGTGACCCAGAGACACAAGTGTCTGTAGTTTTAATGTTAGTTGTAAATGATTCCAGATGGATGCTGCAGAGAAACTAAAGCAGTTCTACCAAATGAGGTGTTTGTCCGTGGAATTTTGAGTGTCAACCAGTTACTTGAGCGAGTAGAGAATGGAGTATGAGGCTGATTTAGCAAGGAAGTAATATATGATGGCATTTTTCCAATTAAAGCTTTATAAATAAATAAGAGCCAATGCCTGTCCCGTCTTAAAGCTAGAGGGGCCCAGCCCACCTTCTCATATATAACACAATGATGAGTCAAATAGCTGTTACCAGTAATGAATCTAACCGCAGAATGGTAAATGGGTTTCAGGGCAGCAAGTTTGGAGGCAGAGGCATTCCTATAAATGACATCACCATAATCTAAAACAGATAAGAATACGGCTTCTACGATCCGTTTTCTGCTGAACAATGGGAAGTTGGTTCTGTGTCTGTAAAGAAAACCGATTTTTTGTCTTAACTTGTTTGACAGAGTATCAATGTGATATTTGAAAGTGAGTTTTTGATCTAACCAGATACCCAGATATTTATATTCAGAGACTCTTTCAATACTGTGTCCTGTGAGAGTGGTGATAAATAACCCAGGGTAATTAATGTCTTTAACTTTAGAGAATAGCATGTATTTGGTCTTATTTGAGTTGAGAACTAGTTTCAGATGAGATAAGGTATACTGCAATTGATCGAATGCTTGTTGAAGGGTTTGAATGGATGAATGTGCAGTGTCAGCGGAACACTACAGAATTGTATCGTCTGCATACAGATGGGCATTGCAATTTGTTATGTTGGACGTAATGTTATTGATGTATATTGTAAACAAAACAGGACCCAGTATTGAACCTTGTGGGACTCCCTTTGATAGTGTTAAATATGTAGAACGGCTGTTTCCTAGAACAACACATTGCTTTCTCTGTGCCAGATAATCTTGAAACCATTTACAGGAGTCAGAGTCAAAACCCACCTCACTTAATCTCCGAAAGAGCAAGGAACGGTCGACAGTATCAAAGGCTTTTGATAGGTCTACAAACAGTGCAACACAATATTTTTCTTTATCAAGGGAGGATACAATATTATTTGTAACAGAGGTTATGGCAGTGACGGTACTGTGATTGGTTCTGAAGCCGGACTGGCGTGGATTTAAGACCTGGTTATTGTGGAGAAACACTTTAAACTGATTATTAACAGATGATTCTAAAACTTTTGCAAGACAGGACAGTTTAGAAATAGGTCGGTAATTATTAACGTCTGATTTATCCCCAATATACATATGGGATACTGAATACATTGTTTGAATGACAGATACATCTGGCAACAATGTGTTTTGGAGCAAAAAAATGGCTGTTGATTACAAATGACAATACTTCAAATTATGTATTGCTTTTGTTGCTTTTTGTCACAATTCAGCAGTTCATCCATTCATCCTCCACTTCTTATGAAAATGTAGTGACAAATGCCTCTCGTCTGAACTATTAATTGAGGCCTTGTTTCTCTGGGAGGTAAACATCTTTTATAGCTTAACTGACCCTGTGACCCCTTGTACCAGGCTCCCTCCAGTCTCCGATTACCTTCCAGCTGGACAAAGGAACTATTTTTTCTTAAGAATAAAGACATCACTTTGGATGCTTGACAGACATGCTAGTTCCTCTATCTGCACTCATCTTCAGAGGCCCCATTCATAGTTGTAAAACACCACAGTCACATCTTTCCTTTAAAGTCCGTGTAAAGCAAATTCAGCCATTTTCTTCTAAACACATTAAATAGGTTATAAATGTATTTCCTTAAAACATGTAAAAAGCCATTCAGCCATTTATAATTTAGTTATGGAGCTAGGCTGCCAAACTGTATTTCAACATTTCTGTGTTCAGGATTTAATGGGCGGGTCAGAAATCATAGCCGCGTTACGTAACGCGGCTATGATTAGCATAAACCCCGCCCTGCTGCGGAAGCAGTATAAATACGTTCAGTGCATTAGCTTCGGTGGTTTTCCGCTAGCTCTCGAGTCTCGGATAGCATCGCTTATGATAGTCTGCAGCTAGCTAACCAGTCATGTCTCCTCCACGTAGCTCATGCATCTTTCCTGGATGCCACAGTGTGCGGGCCAGGGTAACGGCTCAGTTAGCCTATTTAAGTCTCCTACCGAGACAACGTAAGGAAATGGTGGATCGATGTTGTCAAGAGGAGCTACTGTGGAGAGTTCAAAATCACCACCAACACCAGTCTCTGCAGTGTCCACATTACCCCCGATAGTTACAGCACGGCCACCGGCATTACGTGCCCGCCACCGAGCCTCTCCGTCCGCCGACAGCGGCTGCTACCATCACGGCCACCGGAGAGAGAGCACCTGCTGTCGGTGGCGGGCACGTAATGTCGGTGGCCGTGATGGTAGCAGCCGCTGTCGGCGGACGGAGAGGATGTGCCCGCCACCGATCCTCTCTGTCCCGCTGACAGCAGGTGCTCTCATCTCCGCCACCGGCATTACGTGCCCGCCACGATCTTCTCCGTCCCCGGCTTGCAGCCTCCCGTCCTGCCGACAGTGGCTGCTACCATCACGCCACCGGCACTACGTGCCCGCCATCGATTCCCTCAGTCCCGCCGACAGCGGCTGCTACCATCACGCCACCGGCACTACGTGCCCGCCACCGACGGCAGGTGCTCTCATCTCCGGTGGCGGGCACATAATGCCGGTGGCCGTGATGGTAGCAGCCGCTTTCGGCGGGACGGGAGGATGCAAGCCGGGGACGGAGAAGATCGTGGCGGGCAGGTAATGCCGGTGGCCGTGATGGTAGCAGCCGCTTTCGGCGGGACGGGAGGATGCAAGCCGGGGACGGAGAAGATCGATGGCGGGCACATAGCGATGCCCGCCACCGATCCTCTCTGTCCCGCCAACAGCAGGTGCTCTCATCTCCGCCACCGGCATTACGTGCCCGCCAGTGTAAGTGTGTGCTTATGTTATAAATATTGTATTCGTTTAATTAAATGCATTTTGCTGAAGGTGCAAATCCTGAAAGTGATTTTACATCGTGCCCATGTAATGTTAGCAAATGTTATTGCATTTAATCATGACATGATTTGTCCTGATTCCCTGAGCGAGTCCATCTGACAGCACAATGATAATCCACAGGTAATATTTTATGTGCACCAATATAGCTATGACAAGGAATTATATGTAGACTGGGGTTTAAATTACTGGGAAATAAATTACCATTCTGATGGAGGCTGTGAGGAACGAGGCTGAGCACTATCAGTGTCGGACTCAGAGTCAGGTTCTGGCTCTGATGGCTCAAACAGGTAGTGCTGGGTCCTTCAGAGATGCTGCTAGCACTAGCTTCCATTGTTGCTAGGCTGCGTCCTCCTGCAGTACACGGAGGGCTCCCCTCCCGCGGTGGGCGTGGTTCCAGCGCCTCTAACTGACACGCCCCCAGCGTTTCACAGCAGAGAGAAGTGCTTGTTTTTCCATGATTTTGAGACCTAATTTTATATACTTAGCAATTTTTTTAATCTTTCAAATTTGGCTCAGTGGTCAATGATACATGTTACTGTGGTGTGACAAACTCATAACACATTTTTTTTGCTGCTTTACACGCACTTTAAGGGTCAAGCGAGACTCAGTTGATCACAATTGAATCCACGCTTGCCAAACATCAGAGGACCAGAGGACTTCCCTTTTACAATTATATGTTATAATTGAATGTCTTTGCATTTGTAAATGAGACTAAAAAACTGCTAACCTTTTGTTCACTCCTATCGAATTAATACGCACACACACACACACATTTCCAGAGTGAATTGACTCCCTTTCTCTAGACCTAATCCTCGGCTGACACCCGTAATTTACGACCCTTATCTTTAAATTTTTGTCGTATGCTTCTGGTTGTGACATGAAGGGAGAGGACGCACACGTGAAGGTTCCCGGTACACTTTTCGTTACCCTCCCTTTTGAACGAATTCTCTACATGAATTTTGACATAATTTTAACCGCTGAAGTTAGTTTAACCAATTTCTCAGAAATGAGCATGTCTAAACAAGCGAAATCAGTTAACGTACAAACTCCGGCGACACGTGCTGCAGGTAAGCTAGCATCCTTTGCAGCTTACAATCCTTCGACAACAGCAGGAGCTCCTGTGACACCCGAAAAACCTGCAGCTGCGGTGGTGGCTATGGACCAACTATCTGCTGAATTCACTAAACAGAGAACCTCACTCAAGGAGGATGTTTCCACCCTGATTCAAGACGCCATTAGACTAATACAAGCTTCATTGGACTCACTACAGACAACAGTGATGTCATTCCAGAGCCGCCTTACCTCCGTTGAGTCTGTAGCAGGTGATAACTTTGAACGGCTAACAGCAGCGGAGTCCAACATCAGAACGCTCCAGAGCCAGAACCAGTCGCTGCTGGACTGGTGCGACGACCTCGAGAACCACTCACGGAGATCTAATCTCTGTATATTGAACATTCCTGAAGGCAGTGAAGATGGCAAAGATCCCCTAAAGTTTATGTCAGATGTTTTGATGGAAGCGATGGGCCCCGATGTTTTTTCTACACCGCCTGAACTGGAGAGACCCCACCATACCCCGACCTCCAGAGCCGGCCAGAGATCATCCCCCCGCATGTTCCTGGTCTGCTTCTCCAGATTCCAACAGAAGAAGCTGCACTGCGCTGGGCCAAGAATCATGAGCTCAAATAACAAGGTGCCTCTATAAGGGTCTATCAGGATGTCAGCACAACACTCGCTAAAAAGAGAGCCGCGTTTAACAGCGTCAAGCCAGCCTTGTATCAGAAGAACGTCAGATTCCACCTGCTCTACCTGGCCCCGCTGTGAGTGATGTGCAGAGACGATGTGTCACCTTCGACTTGCCTGATACAGCCCAGAAGTTTCTCGATCGGAGGTTCCATAAAGAATAGGACTATGTGTCACGGTTAAGACTGTACAGCCTGGCGATGGTTAATCACCTGAGCTCGACGACGTATAAGTTCACCTTTTCGGCATACCACGTCAACCTGCGGTCCGTGGACCCGAGGTACGGACATTCAGTGATGTTATTGCCAGATTCATCAATATTATGCTGAATTATATCTAAAATTCTTCCTCTATACAAACCACTTTTGTTGCCTTTCAATATTGAGGTTATATACGTTTTCATATATATGTGTGCCCACTTGTTTGACAGTTATTGTGCTGCTCAACCATTTGATTTTTGTCTCCACCTTGATGTTAAGAGGTTTTAATACAGCTTATCACAGGAACTGAGAGCCTTCCTGGGCAGAAGTATTGAGAAAATGTGTTACCGGAAGTTTTTTGAAATAGTGTTTAGCCTCCGGATTAGTCAAAGAGATAAAAGAACGGAGGTGGTGCCCCTATTTACGAGTGCTTTATTAATCGCAAGTGATTAATAATACATTTATTAGTAGTGTATCTCCTACAGAAATAATAAATCACACTGCTCCTCATCTATCTATTGTGCTTCAGTGGGCTAAAAATAACCAGTGTGGAGAGGTGGGAGTTTAATAATTGATTCTCTCTACTGGGATGCTCCCTTTTATTGGAATCCCCTCTCTAGCCCCATATCAGGGAGACCACAGCTCTCTCCTGAGACTGAGCACAATCCATATCTGGGCCATGCTGGAAACTGACTGAACATCCTTTTATTCCTGTTTTGAAGACACTGTTTCCACCATTCTTGATGTGTGTGGATGTAAGGCTGTTACTACGACAGTAAATGTCAGTGCTAGTAGATGGAAAAGTGGAAAAATTAGTTAGTTAGTGACCAATTACGTAATATATTTACTGACAAAGTTGGCACTCAAATGACTGCATTCAGCGTTTTGACGTTTTCTGCTAAATGTGTGTACAGCACCAGTAACCACTTCATTTGATGAATTGACCCTTTCCTCCTCACTGAGTAAAAACACCAAATATAAAGTGAGTCAGCTGCAATTTTGCACCACAACAGTTACAAAATATTTGCTGTCATGTGTGAAGGACAGTAATTCAGGTAAAATCTTCAACAGCTACCAAAGGCACGACATTTTAGGGCTTTGAATAGACAGGGTGTGTGTGTTTGTGTGTATTTTATTTTGCATTACTTAATAATTCAGCAAATAATGATTTACTTTGTCAGGAGATTAAGACTCCTCACTAAGCGGAGAAGCTGCTGTCCCAGGGGAGGAAGCTTCAAACTCATCACTCAGTGCTGTGAGAAACTCGGACTCGGATTTCTGAATTAATTCTCAGCTCATTATTTTGACTCATTCAATTTTAAAGGTTCTGGGAACACTACAGCATTATTTTAACTGAATATTCACTGTCTTGTTTGTCACTCTGTAAGTCAGGCTTTACCTTTGTCTCACCACCGCCAATAATGATGACAGTGACATAGATCTAGTCTCTTCTTCTTTGCTAACATAATTTCTGACATTCTAAAGACATGCAAAACAAAAAAACAGCAAACGCAATTCAGTCAAACTTCAGACAAAAAGCTAGGGGCTCAGTGTTATCAGCTTTGGAGCAAATTTAGTGTTGAAATGTGTAAAATATGGCCAGAATTGGAAGGCAGCTACAAAACTATTGGGGGCAGCATCTCACCAAATTAATTGTTGTAGCTTCTGACAGTCAGCTAATTAGCTAGTTAGCTGTGGAGCCAGCCCGATAAACTGACTGGAGTTTGCCTGGACCGCAACCACAGATAACAGGGGGAGTCACTGTGGGAACAGGGCTCAGCTCGACCTGGATCAGCTGGCCAGCAGACTGGGTCTGAACAGAGCCTCAGAGAGACGGAGGTCAGTCTGAAGACAGGGGATACAGTATGGAGGTGATTTACAGTGGCTCTGACCAGGACTATGACTCCGGGGATGAGAAGAAACGGCAGGCGGGGACAGAAGAGGCATGAAGCGGGTGAGGAGAGAGAGAGAGTCAGACATCAGCAGCAGGTGAAAACGGCATTTAGAGCCGGAATATTTTCACATCTTACTATGTGAACGGAGGATGTATTTGGACCAAACCACAGGTGGTTGTAGACAGACAAACCATACTGTTGGTTGGTTGGTTGGTTGGTTTATCAGCAGGATTACACAAAATCTACTGAACAGATTTCCATGAAACTTGGATGGAGGATGGGTCTCAGCCCAGAATAGACCGCGTTAGCTTTTGGTGGTAAACTGGATAAAGGGACGGATCCAGGAACTTTTTTCTCTCTTTCTAACATTGTGTGATAAAATTTCAACATTTTCAATACTTGGGGAATACTGAATGTATCTTAATGAATTATGATAGTCATTCTCACTGCTTGCATATTGGGAGGCTTGGAAGGATTTTTTTACTACGCCAATGTTTTTCTAGTTTTAAGGAGATTGAAAGAGAACCCCACGACTCATCCATGGTGTCATGTTTAAAAGGCTTAGTACTTTGTGGAACGCTGTAATTTTTAGCAAATTTCAAAAAGCTGTAAATAGTGCATTTGTTAGAGACTATTTTTAGCAGTGGATTAAACCACTTTTGGTGCTCGGAACATTTCTGACAGAAGGATGGTGTGTGTGTGATTGATTCAAAATAAACTACAATGTGTGTGTGTTCATGGTAATGAAGGAACATGTCACCCAGTGTGGCCCACTGATATGTATAGTATAGTTAATAGTTTTTGGACAAAAATGTGACCGTATGGCACAGAGGAAGAATGTATATCATATGAACAATAATTGGATACAGTTGTTCAGAGCTTCACGTGTGATTTGCTGAATATAAGAAATGTGTGTTAATCTTTAAAAAGGGGAAAAAGCCATAAATGAAAGTTTGTTTTGTATAGAACTGATTGTCCACCTTGTGGCTTAGCTACCTTCTGACAGACAGTTGGGACATCACAGTTAACAATCACACATCGCTGACATTTGACTGCTTTGACCAGAAATGTTAAATGTGTAACTTTCTAAACTGACATTTAAGATTCAAAGTTCATTTCAAGCTGCAGCTTCTTTTGTTATTGACTGAACATTGGGATGAGTTCAATCAATGCCGCTGCCTAGGTATTGACCACACAGTGATGGGCAGAGGGGTGAGAAGGAGCTCTGATCAATAGGATGGATGTGATAGGCTCTTCTTGTACCTGACCTCACGCTGGATCTCTCCTCTGAACCGCCTGTAGGAGCATTGATCCCCCTCTATGGAAAGAATGGGGGTAGTAACAGTTTTCACCTCCTGTCTGCCTTCATCTACCTGTAGTCTCCTCTGTGATTGACTTCACATTCAGAGGCATAGTTTGAAATGGATCAGCTCTGTATATAAACAACTACGCTATTCTCTTTTCTTTGAATCCTCGGGGACTGGCATTGGCCTCAACTCATTTGAAGACTGTGAAAGTAAATTTCCATTTTAATTCTCCTCATAAATCCTTCAGAACGTCTTTATATACTTTAAAGGTTTAAAGCAAACAAAACAACTTTGAGATTTGAGAATGAGCTCTTGACAATAGATTCAGAAGAAAGATAGATTGTGACAAACATAAAGAGATAATAAAGAGCTGAGTAGATACCTTTTTAATGAATGAACACCTATTCTTGTAATATGCTCAGTCCACTTCTGACAGTGAAACTAAATTAATATTGTCACTGTTGGTCTGTCAGCAGGATGTTTCAGAAATCCATAGTGGAGGGACGAGTGTTGGTGTTGTTGATGTCCTTCAGATAATTCTCTTGTTTATCCAAGAATGTGAAACTAATAGAGAGACAGTTGGGGCTTAATTACCTTGTTCAGGAGCAGTGTGGTAATAAGAAAGCTGCACTGGTTTATTTCCCCTGACCTGCCTCTCACCCTAAAACCCACTCATTTTTTAGAAGAAAAAAAAATATAGACATTGGATGTTTTATACAAAATTGATGTTGGTCCATATGGTCTGTGTAATCATAAAATCTGAGCTGCATCCAGATGGTCTTATGGATGATAACATTTACCTCAGCAGACCCTTGTGGATCCAAGTCAGTGGTGAGATTTAGCTAAATGTAAATGCACTTAAAGCTTGGGTTGGTAATTCTGTTCATAAGCATTTCTCATTATATTTGTAGAAAATGTCTTTACATCCAGACAGCAATCAAAACATCAAATGCTTTTGGAGAAAAAGCAGCAAGGGCAAGTGCAAATCGTGGTGTCAGCACCTAGCTGTGGCACTTCCGGCAGCATGCACAGCTGCCACAGACCTGCCGCGGCAGCTTTGCTATTTGGGGCAGCTACAACAGACCTGCAGCTGTTTTTGTGACAGAATCAATAATAACTTTGTGTATGTTGCATACTTTTGTTATGTTTCATTGGGTTGCAGTGCTGTATGGCTGTAAACAATAATAAAAACATTAGAAAAATGCATACGTGGGTTTGGTACCTACCTATTTACTAAACATATAAGGAGTAGTTAACGTTTATATTCATCAGAGAACGTTACATACGTTGTTTTTGGTACCTGTCTGTTTCCCAGATATATTCGTACGTGTGTGAATGTGTAAATGAGAGGCATTAACTTATAGCACTTTGTAGAAGGAGCTTTATAAAGTTCACTCCACTGACTTCGGAGTACGATTCACCGCTCAGTGAAGCGTCTATGTATATATATGTATATCTATGGCTAGTTCCCGCCTCCTCAGCAAGAGCTGAAGGATAAATCTAACACAGCAAGAGAGGCGGGACTTAAGGCAGAACAGCCAATCATCAGCCGGTCACACTGAAAGCCGGTGTCATGTTTGAAGCAACAACAGGAGAGGGAGGGTGAGAGGAGGCATCCGCAGCGCAGACAGAGAGCGACCAGAGAAACTGAGCGACTGTAGTAAGGCGTTTGTGCAAAACTACGGAAAAACTGCAGAAAAAGTGTGGGTGTTGAACCCTCTAACCGGGAAAAGTGTGGGTGTTAAAGCCACGATTTGCACTTGCTATCACTCAGAAAAAGGAAAAAAAATCCATGGTCTGTGGCAGCGACAGGGCTGTAATAACTTTATCCAATCAATTTTAGCAGCCCGAAGATTTTGTATGGACAGCCATCACTCATTGTACGTGACCAGAGTCTACGCAGCACACTGCTGCAGCTGTGGCGGAGTGAGCCCATGGTTTACAGACAAGAATAGCAGAGAAAGTACAGATACACTTTTCATTACCAGCTGTACCTACAGCAGGTTGTACTGCCAAACAGATCAAGAAAAGACAGACCGAACTGGAGAAGGCTACAAACAAGAAGAAGTTGCATAGCTCAAAAGGTGAAACAAGACTCCACCTGTTGGCAGTTCAACGATGGAGACAACTGATAGAGTCAAAGGGCTGAAAACGGACGCCATGGTAGCCGTGTCTCTGTTGGACAGGTAAAGAGCTGGTTTGTTTTGGTTGGGGGAAATGTATTATTAATTCGCATTATGTAGTCAACATAACTAACATTAGCTCCTTATGTTGCTGTTGTATGTATTAGCCCAACACTAACATTGTTAGCATTGTCAGCTTGTAGCTAACGTTAGCTAGCTAGCTATGATAGACTACTGCCGTATAAAACATATTTACATGTAACGTCACCGTTTACACGCAGGCGAACGTTTACATGTACTGTGGATGTAATCCATATAGCAGTGTTCACACATGCACTGCTACCCTGGGCAGCCGGGCGAGCCGTATTTGAGAGGCGGACTAATTCTTGTGTGCTACACGTGTGAAAGGCGAAGTCCACTGTTCGGAGGTCATGGGAAGATTGCATATATCCGTGATAGAGATGTTCCGATACCATTTTTTCCCTCCCGATACCAATTCCAATACTTATGTTGTGGGTATCGGCCGATACGAGTACCGATACCGATACCAGTGTGTTATAAAAAATTATATATATCATACTACGCCTGCATGACTGTGATATGATTATCATTGTGGTAAGGCCTGGCTCAGGTTAAACCCTTTGTAAAACATGAATGAATACAGCAAATGAAAGCCATTTATTTTTAAAAAGAACAGTATAAAGCCGAATTCAGCACAGAGCAGACAGGAAGTCAGACACGAAATAATAACATGACATCCGGTTAATTTTCAAAATAAAACACTCCGTGTTGATACAAGCACAAAAACCTCAAATAAGAGACAAATACAAGCTCTTCTTCTAATCCTTCAGTTGGGAACACTTTGTGTCGTTGTGTTTATAACACATACATATAACCGCGGTCGTGCGTGATTATGTAATCATCGCGGGAATTCCTAGGTTTCATAACTCCAGCTGATCTGCGGAGCTGCGCTGTGGCGGACTCAAATCACAGCTCTTCCGGTTCTCACCGGAAGTCGTGTCTGTTAACATGGTAACGGTAGACGCTAATCCGTTTTTTATGAGAGTTAGAGAGGTAAAACATGTGGTAACACCAGCTGTCAGAGCTTAAACCAGACAATATTACAATCCCGTTGCCTACTCATATAGAGGGGTGGGAGGATGACATGAAGAAGTGGCCTAAGATAACATACAGTTGCATTTTTAGCTACTTTCTTAACTCTGTCCCTTCGGACGGGGAGGCAATGAATAATCTGAAAAGCTCTGAGGCGTATCAGTACTTGCACAGTAATAAGGTTGGTCCCGTTTTGCTAAAAGAGGTCGTGGGACACAATCTTATTTACCTTAAGGCAGATGTAGAGCCCAGCCAAAGCCTTAAAGTCCCTCCATCACCGAGCCTGGGTGTTAGTGTCAGCATCAGGTGAAATCCAAACAGCAGGGTGTTCATGCATTGCAGGTAAATGCAGATCTTACAGCCATGCTGCTGCCATCCTTTGGAAGGTAAATGTTGATTGGCCTGGTAGTTTTAACCCTCTGGGACCCTAAAAAAAAGGAGGAAAAAACCAAACTCCCACTTGTATCCTTAGGGACGACAACGGCCAGTGGGAAACGACGGCTGTAAAAATGCATCAGATAAATATTTATTTTTTCAACTTTTCCTGCTCAGATCTTTGCAACCTCAGTCCTTATCAAAACTACCGAATATTGTTTTGTTTTTTTCTTCTGCATTTCCTCGTGTCTGGGTCAAGTTGGTTTGACTGTCAGCTGACCACAGGAGAATGTGGGGAAACACTGGCCATAATTGCTGCACACAGTGCACCTACCAGCCCCTTCAAATAATCGCTTGCCACCCATCACATAAGCTGCCCATCACCCACCTAACCCCATACTTTTTTTAACTTTTTTTTTTGCATAGAAACAGTCCTGTGTTGTCTTTGAGCAAATCAATAAAATGTATATGTCCCATAAACACATTCAGCTGTAACTTTATGTCCTGTAAACACGTTTTACATCCATATCATTACACCAGACAAAATGTATCTCACCTGTTGATTCCCCAGCAGAGGCATCAAAGTTAGCTAGTGTTCGTTAACATTACGTTAAAGGCTAGCCTGAACAACCAATGACTTTTGGTTTGTTTCGGTTATGCTAACTTTGCTTAGTGCTGGTAACTATCAACACATTGGAAAAATAACGTTACCAGCGGATTTTCTCATGCTGTTACTGTACCGTTTTTACATACCTAGAAATGTTAGCTAGCTAGTTATGGCGGCTTCGTCGCAGGGAGTGTAACGTCCGACCTTCGTTATCAGGCCTGTGTCCTACAACACTAACTACTGCATTGTGATCTCTGATAATTGGCGCTGTAATAAGCCAGCAGACAAGTTAGCAGCAGCAGGGAGCATGCACTGAGAGGTACCCTCGTCTCCTGGTCGAGAAACCGACACCAGCTCCGTGCCGTGACGTTTTGGCTCCAGTCAGTCTGCTGTCGTCAACGCTGTTAGCATTGTGCTAACCCACACTGAGGACCACCAAACCAGCTTACCGGAGGCCGATCTAACGCAGCAGGCACAGTCTTTTGGGCCTGTGCCAAAAACCTCCACCGACCCCACCGTGACATGGCTCCACTCACCTCGCCTGGTTGTGACAGCTGCCACCGGCTTAGCCAGAGGATCAACGAGCTGGAAGGGAGAATGTCCACGCTGTACCAGCTGAGCCCTGGGTCCCGCTGCTAACTCCACATCCACCGGAGAACTAGACACGACTGCCTCCCTCCAGTGTCCGGACAGCGCGCCGGTCTCGGCCGCAGCTCACTGGTCCCGGCTGGGGTCAAGGCCCAAGGCTCTGGTGAATTTCACCCCCGCTCCCCGGACCCATCCCAAGAAATCATGGTCGATTCCTCCACATGGAAAGCCCCAACACAGCTCACTCACACCCCAGCCCCTGCAGCTGTCCAACATGTTCTCCATCCTGGACGATGACCATTTTCCCTCGCTTAAAAAACATCAGTCCCCTCCGCCATCAAAGCCGGCTTCCTCCATCCATCCACCCCATCAAAAGTTCCTGAAAGAGGCCATGCCCACTCGCTCCGGGATGCCTCCCCGCTCAGAGCCGGTATCGAGGAATCCCTCTCCCGTCCCTGCTGCTACTGTCCCCTCCACCGACCTGGCCCGTCTTCACTGCACATCCAATTCTCACAGCATGTCCCGCTCTCACATTAATAGTTGGAGACTCCATAATCAGAAACGTCTGCTTCTTTAACGCGCCACACACTGTTACCCTGGGTCCACAGTTCCTGTCATACTGAAAAATCTCCCGGCCCTGCTGCGCTCTCTCCCTCCTTCCATAAGACGAGTGGTTGTCCATGTTGGCTCCAATGACCTGGCAAACACCCCTGGACTATTTCTCACTAAACCAAGCCACCCCCACAGGATACACTTACATGGACAAACCCCGCACAGAGGGCCGGGGAGGTGGCATTGCTGCCATCTTCGGGAAAAATATCAAAACATCCACCATCCCCATTCCTCCACCCCCCTCATTTGAACACCTCACCTACAAACTGTCTGGTCACCTACTGTCTGTCTGCCTCACCTCCCCTGCCCTCTGATGACCCCACTGACCTGGTCAACTATTACACCAGCACACTCTCCTCCTGCTTGGATCAGCTTGCCCCCGCCAAAACAAAAACTGTCTCATTCACCCACTCTGCCCCCTGGTACACCCCCGCACTCCGCCAAATGAAATTCCGGAAACGCCAACTGGAAAGACTCTGCAAGAAAACTGGATTATCTGCTCACCTTCTTGCCTACACAGACCACCTACAACAATACAAAGATGCACTCAACACAGCCCGGACCACCTACTACTCCAAGGCTCTGTTTTCTACCATAAACTCACTCCTCAAACCCCATGACAACACTCCCTCATCATTCACAACTGAGAAGTGCCAATCATTCCTTTCATACTTCCACAACTGAGAAGTGCCAATCATTCCTTTCATACTTCCAAACAAAAATAGACACCATCTACAGTAATCTCAACACCTCTGGAATCCTTCCCATCTCACCACCTGCCTCACCACCTGCCACCATCCAGCCCCTGTCACAGACCTCTCCAATATCTCCAGCACAGTTAACAACTCTCATGACCGGGATAAAAACCTTCACCTGCACCCTGGACCCCATCCCATCCAAACTCATTAAGGACTGCCTCCCTGTCATCTCCCCACTCATCACCGACATCATTAACACCTCCCTTAGCTCTGGTTCTGTTCCTCAAACACTCAAACTGGCTGCCATCACACCCATCATTATAAAATCTGGTCTCAACACTGACAATCCAAGTAACTTCCGCCCCATCTCTAATCTCCCCTTCCTGTCAAAAATCCTGGAACGTGCTGTAGCTTCTCAAATCAGAACCCACCTCACCTCCAATAATCTCTTTGAATGCTTCCAATCCGGTTTCTGATCAAAACACAGCACAGAGACAGCCCTCCTCAAAATTACCAATGACCTCCTCCTCTCCTCAGACTCCGGACACCTCAACATCCTCATCCTCCTTGACCTCACAGCAGCCTCCCGACTGAAATCACTGGCACAGCACTCACCTGGATCCACTCCTACCTCACCAACCGTCACCAGTTCATCAGCATTAACAACTGCACCTCCTCCACCGCTCCCCTGTCACAAGGTGTCCCCCAGGGATCGGTGCTTGGTCCCCTCCTCTTCATCCCCTACATGCTCCCCCTTGGCAAAATCATCCATCATTGCGGACTCCAGTTTCACTGCTACGCCGACGACATCCAACTGTACATCTCCACCAAAGCCATCACCAACACCACCCACTCCACACTCAGCAACTGTCTCACTGAAATTAAAAAATGGATGCAAAGAAACTACCTGCAACTGAACAGTGACAAATCAGACATCATCATCATTAGTCCCACATCCCACACCAGAACCACCCAAAACTTCAGCCTCACCTTCATCAACTGCACTCTGTCCTCCTCCCCTCACATCCAGAACCTTGGAGTCATTTTTGACAGCCAACTCAAGTTCGACCACCACATTAACCACATCACCAGGACCGCCTTCTTTCACCTCAAGAACATCGCCCGTCTCACTCACCTTCTATGCTGCCGAAACCCTGATCCATGCTTTTATAACATCCAGACTAGATTACTGCAACAGCATCCTATACGGCTCATCATCCAAAGTCCTCAATAAACTCCAATACATTCAGAACTCCGCTGCCCGCCTGCTCACCCACACCCGCTCCCGAGAACACATCACCCCTGTCCTCCAAAAACTGCACTGGCTCCCCATCTCACGCTCACCTACAAATCACTTAACAAACTGGCCCCCACCTACCTCACAGACCTGCTCCACCACTACACCCCCTCCAGTGCCCTCCGATCCTCAGAGAGAAATCTCCTTGCCCTACCCCCTCGGACCAAGCACTGAACTTGGGGGGACAGAGCCTTCTCCGTTGCCGCCCCCACCCTCTGGAATTCACTCCCCAAACCCATCAGAGACTGTACAGACCATCACTCCTAAAAACACACCTTTTTAAACTGGCTTTTAATCTGTAAATTAAATTAAATATGTCTAATTTTCTGTTCTTTTATCCTCTTCTCATTTTATGTCTTTTTTTAACCTTCTACATTGTTTGTGTTACTACACATTGTTCTATATTTTGTGTTGATAGTTTTTATGTAAGCATCTTTGAGCACCTGTAAAAGTGTTATAAATAAAATTTATTATTATTATTATTATATCCAGTTTTCTGTAATTATTATAATTTTTGCAGAGATGAGGACTTTTCAGTCACCGGACTTAGACAAGTAAAGTTGTAAAGTAATATGAAAGTTTCACTAAGCTGGAACTCCTTCCTCTTATGCTAGTGTTATGGCCCGGCTCAGTGACCACAACAAAACAACCAAATGGAGGACGGAGGATCAATAATAAACATGTGGATTTTATTTACAAAGTAAGGATTAAGTGCGAACTGAACCATAATCCAGAACACAAAAATAAAAGGAAAAGCAAAAGTGCCTCGGGCCGTGCTTCCAGCTAGTGGCAGGGAGAGAGCGAGAGCAGACTGGATAGCCATCTTTTATAGACCGGGAATCACGGCCGCAGGTGTTCCCGAATCCCAGGCTCTGCTTCAAACTACAGCTACGGCAGGGGGAAGGGAAACACACAGGCAGCACAGACAGCCCTGGGCCGTCACACTAGGTACTCCAAGGTGTACAACAAAAAGTCCAGAAAGTAGAGCTTGTACACACTACTGTCAAAATGCACAAAACCATGTAATGTAAATTACGCTGGAAGTGAAAATTGGCTAACTCCCTAAAAAAGAAGACTTGGTAAATATGATATGACTGTAAATGGCGCAATTCTGATGTAACAGAGGCTATTTCTGGTTGATGTCAGGAATATTTGTCACTGCATAAAATTCATCCAAAGTTACAGTGTTTCACTATATTGAAAGTAATAAGGTCCTTGAAAAGCTGTATTTACGTCAGATAAGTAATTGCTATTCTTTCTACAGGACAACCACTGCCAAAACAATAGAGGATTGCGATGGCTCTGACACCAACAGCCTTATCTATTGGCAAACACTGATCTGTGTTTATAATTAGTCAAGAAAACTTTGGACATCCTTCCTGTATATAGTTGTTTATGCTAATTGTACTGTATATTGTCTAAATGATAAAGGTCTACTATTTTTGTAATATAATTTATTTACATGTGTTCCAAAAAGATCTTACCTAATCCAGTTGTTATTATAAGTGCATCACGTAAAGTGTAAGAACTGTAATTGGATGGTTTTTTATGCTGGTAGTGTGAAGAAAAGGCATTTATCATTTTCAAGACTTTATTCAAACAAGTTAGAGATAATGCAAAACAAGGAGTAAATACAGAACGACAAATAAATAGGTGTCAGGCAGAGTTCAGCACTGGATGTGATTGCTCCAAACATAGTTCTTGAATTCTGTCCTGTAAAGCAACAGATGAGCAACATGATTAGATATTTTTATGAAACAGAGCTTGACTGTCCTCAGCATACTGTGAACATATACACTTTCAATGGGAAAAACTGTAGACATTCCTGGACAAAACTGTACAGATGCCCCAGTTTATATAAAAAAAAATTCATTTCATCGTTTCATGCTTTTGACTTGAAGTACCAGCCCTTTATCTTTCTTTACATTTTTCTACTTACTGTGTCTATAGTTATGCACCAAAACACAAATTCAATTTGTGAAAAACTACTTGGCAAAAAATGTGATTCTGATTAGGGCACTTGTGTGTCCAAGATACATGCCTGGACAATATACTGTAAACAAATAGTTTAGTTGTAGGTGGTGTTTATCAGGAAAAAAGCACGCGTAATGTTCTACTTTAGATACCTGCTCATGTGCAATCCTTTGAGCTTGAAGATCTTCTATGTCATTTTTTCCAAGAACATCTGCTCCTTGACCTGCACTCCCACGTCCACGGCCTCTGCCTCCACTTCCTCGGACACTGCTGTTTGCCCTCCTGTCGTCCTCTGATGGGATGATGTGCTTCGCTCTGGTGTGTCTTCGTCATCAGAGTCAACTATGCCCTCATTGTAGAAGCTCTAACATGCAAAACATCATATTATCATGAGTCCAATACAATATTCATGTTTGTCTGTGAATCACTGAGGGTAACAAAAAAAGTGTAGCAGGCACACAACTAATGTTGTTGTTTAGCTTTGCCATATCTAATGTTACCATAGCCGGCTGCTGCTAGCTAACCAGCAATAAGTTACAACACCAAAATACACTTTCAAAACAATTTTGACAATACTGACAAAGCTAGCTTGACAGCTATCAGTACTAGCAATGGCTATGTTGGTTGTTTATGTTCAATGTGATAATATTAGCTGTTTACTTACAGGCGAATGAGACGTGAGGTAGCAACTTGTAGTTAGATGTATTGATGAAGACGATGAACCGAAACATTCTCCTTCCCACCATTCTTGAGGACTCTGCATTCCATCAGCGGTATTGGGCAGTCGTCAGGCAGTGCACGTTCATGGTTTGGGGGGAGTGGCTTCGGAGAGAGGCCTGAGTGCAGGGGGTAGGATTTTCTGGCTGGATACTTTCAAAATCTAGCCATGACGTTTTTTTCATCTTACCAACCCCAGCTTTAAATACAAACTTGAGGTACTTGTACTTTACTTGAGTTTTTTCTCTTTTCATGCCACTTTCTACTTCAACTCCAGCACATTTCAGGGGGAAATATTGTATATTCTACTTCATTAAAATTCTTCAAAAGCTTTAGTTACAAGTTACAAATTAATATTTGCATACACAGAAAGAACTTACAACATTATATGATTTTTGTTATGAATTAAACTATGAAACAAATAGGCCAACCACTAAAATTAGTAGTTTATTAATCAACTAACAAAAAAATAATTTTTTCACTATTTTAATAATCACTGAAGTGATTTTTCTTGCAAAAACATTTCATGCCCCAGCTTCACATGTCATGGTTTGAGTTTGTGGTTCAGTTATTTCCTGTTTCATTTTGAAGCTCTGTCCCTTTGCCTGTTTTCCCGCCCTTTATCTGTGTTTAATTTTCATTTCATTTCATATACTTTAATTGTCCCCGTCCGTAGGGAAATTTGTCGTGGACTCACTGATGGTCCGAAGTTTTAAATAAGAACAGCAACATTGAATGATCGCACCAGGCGACACACATCACACATACAAGACAGGTGCACAGCAGACAATAGAGGTCAATCAATCAGTTACCCGTACTGGTACAGTACACAGCAGCATAAAATATCAATCAGACAATCAGTCAATCAATCAATCAGTCAATCAGTCAAACAAAGATTCAATCGTCAATCAATCAATGAGTCAATCAGTCAATTAATAACCTGTACTGATACAGTACACAGTGAACAACACATATCCATTACCCATACCGTCACAGCACACAGCAACAATAAATGGCAGTTGCCCAAACCATTACAATACACAGTGTTTTGTCAACTGCACACACTAAACTACATATGTGCATTCAGGAGATTAACAGATGTTGGGATAAAAGAATGTTTTTAGCGGTTCAACCTGCTCCGGGGAACTCTAAATCTCCTCCCGGAAGGAAGCAGCTGGTACTCTGAGTGGAGAATATGAGATTGATCAGACAGAATTTTTCATGCGTGTCTCAAGGTGGATTGTTCGTAAATGGTTTGAAGAGAAACATGATCTTTGACACCCATAATTTTCATGGCATGTTGTATCAGACGATTAATTTGTGTCTTCAGTTGTACAGACAAGTTGCCGTACCAGGCTGTAATTCCGTATCTTCTAGTACTCTCCAATATGGTATGATAAAACAACAACATAAACTTCTGCTCAACACCAAAAACTCTCAATCTGCGCAGAAAATACAATCTCTGTTGCAGTTTGGAGCAGAGACTCTCCACATGGGCCCTCCAGCTGAGCGTGTCATCAATGTAGACTACCAAGTACTTAGGAAGAAGAAGAATAAGAAGAAACCTGAGCGATGCGTTCATTGTGGATGACCACTGGCCTCAAGTCGTCCACAGCTTTAATATTGAACACCATCTCTTCGGTTTTCTTTACATTTAGCATCAGATGATTAGAGTCACACCACTGAACAAACTTACAGATCTCCGAATGGTAAGCTACTGGACTGCCATCTTTGTGTAACAACCCCAGAATGGCAGTGTCATCTGAAAATTTGATGATGTACAGTAGGTACTACTTCAAAGTGGCCATTTCACTCGCGGGGAGCGAGATTCACGCAACGCGTGAAATGTCAGTGACAACTGTAGCCACTAGGTGGAAGCATAGTACTGAATTGCAGCTGAAACGATTTTGGGACAATTCCACATTTGACCACAATGTAGCTGCAATGGAGAGTGGCGCTGTTTTAGGCTACAGGTAGAGTGAATGGAGAGGGGGACTGCTAAACCGTATCAGATTGATTCAGACTGATTGTTTCACAGCGGTGGGACACCTCAATTATCTGGGTGACCTTGGATAATCACTTGCGCTTTCTTTGTTTTACAGTAGAGCTAAAATATGGACATTAGTCGTTTTTTAAGGAACATTTGTTTACTGGTAAAATTGCCGACCTGAATTATTGTCCCAGTACGCCCCCGTGAGCCTATATCACGGCCTGACTGGATGTTGCTTAAATATAAGAATAGCCTATAATAATATCTGATACCCTAAAGACATCTGAGGTTGTGATTTCGCTTGCTCGCTCGCTGCAGCCACGGCTAATAAGCGGAGGCAGAAACAATTACGCACAGCCTACAGAAGTTTCTACGTCCATACAAGCATTTAAGAAATGATTCTTATCAGTTCCATAATTCAGAGAGGATTTTTACTCAACGAAAAAATGTATAAAGATCAGCTTTTAGGTTGAAGACACGACAGCAGCACCTATGTCCAGACGCTGATGTGTGTTATAACAGACGTATAGCTCCCCTGGTAGAGCAGCTCCCTCAGAAAGCAGAATCTTCTGCTAGTATGAGTTTGAATCTCTGTAAAGGCACTACCCTTAGTTAATGTGTTTTCTTTTCTCATCATCATTATGATCACATATGGCTCCAAGTTTGAGCAAATAAATGAGCAAATGAGCATTAATTCTCCGCCGGGCCGCGGCACCAGCTTTCCTGCTTGTGTACATAAAATACATTAAATTCTGACACCACAACTGTAGCGTACCGAATATCAATAGATGATAACCAGAAAAAAAAAAAAAAAAGTTCTATTGATCTGATTCACCGGCTTCATGGACGTCGGAACTATTTTCTGAGAGGGGGGGCGGGGGAAGCACGCACTTTTATCAATGATTAAGGATTTGATTTGAAGTTATTTTATAATGGCGTGCAGTTATAAGAGAACTAGATGGATGAACACGGCATCTTTATTGTTAAGAAAATGAAACTCCAGGAAGCTCCCCACTGCGTAAAAACGCAGCGCAGCCAGGAGCTGCACCTCCGGGCTGAGGGCAAAATTGCAGCTGTTGCTCTCGGGATGTGTGGAGACACCAGAGTGATCAGCCGTTGGATCTCCGCACGGGGCAGCCGGTACTTTGCCTGGACAGCCCGGTCTGACAGCGCGTCCAGTGGGGAGAAGTGCTGACGCGCGTATGCATTTATGTAAACCGTCTGGCTTCGCGCACGGCGACGCTGTTGGTTCGCAGCGAGAAAGTGCTGTATTGTAGCCATCGTTTCTCACACGCGCGGACTTTGGCAACGCATTTATATAGAGTAGCAGGTGTAGCCTCTCTGGATGAGGTTCAGCTGAGTTTAATTACATCTGTTTCCTTGATATCTGTGAAATGCCACAGGGTTGTTGTATTTTTATGTGTAGTAGCCTACTATAAACTCATATGCAGATGTGTGTGGAAAACTTAAACGTGTAATTCAATAACAAGGTTTTTTCTTCTTCTTCTATTAACCTATGTTTCTTGCGCCAGTGGCCCGCAGCTATGAGCGCATTTCAACATTGAGCATTGTTTTATTATTTCGAAAAGTGGAGGATGTAAATTTCCCTGACGCGGCTTGATCACTGAGCATTTGGTCGCTAAGAAGGCTGTTAAGAGTGGGTCAGCTCGATCTTACATTTCCTTCTTAGTGAAAGATCTTCTTAAGCTAAGAGCGACTCTGGGAAACACATCCTTCTTTCACAGCGTTCTTAAGAGCGCTCCTAAGAAGATCTTAGCACTTAAGAGCTTCTTAACGAATCTGGGAAACACGGCCATTGGCAGGGCCAGACACAGCTTAATGAGCTTCTCCACCTCCGAATGCAGGATGGACACATCCTGGATGGTGCTTACTTCTCGTCCCCTACGCACATTCCTCAGTATGGGGGAATGCAAATGTTAAGGCATCTGGAACAAGTTCGCTTAACTGGAAAGACCACATCCATCCCCCACACTTTTGAAAAGCTTGCTACGCCAGCGCCCCCGCCCCCACCCCCGCGCGCTGAGGACAGCAAAGAGGTCTGCAACAAATACATTGATCACTTGGCCAAGGGATCTCCTCCTGCAGGGAGACTGCTTCAGGGACTCAGTCCGCTTTAAATAACCTTCTGTATATCCGACTACTGTGAAGCTGCTGATTATGTATTTTAATAAAGCTAGAGAAAACTGTCTGACATGACGTGGCGTCGTTCTTCTTTCTATAAGCCTGTTGTAGAAAATATAAGGAATAGAAAGCACAAATATTTGTGTTAAATTCTGACACCACAACTGAAAGAAAGAAAGCCGGTCATAGACGTCGGAACTCACGCACCCCATCAGCCTCCCTACCCACGGGAAGATACGAGAAGTAAGCACCATCCAGGATGTGCATATGGACCTGGTGCGCTCCGAGGCGGAGCGGCGTTTTGATCAGGAAGGACTCCGCATAGCTGCAGGGCGGGAGCAGGCAGTTCTTGAGGCGGCTCAGGGGAAACGAGTGGATGTGGGTTCCTCGGAACTGACCCCCTTTCCACGAGAGAGGTGGAGAAGCTCATTAAGCTGTGCCTGGCCCTGCCAATATCTGTCGCGGCATCCGAGCGCTCTTTCTCAGCCTTGCGCAGGCTGAAAACCTGCTGCGCACCATGACGCAGGAGAGACTAACACATTTGACCGTTATGAACGTTCACAGTGACCTTATGCATGAAAAGCCCTGAGTCAGGAGCGCAGACTTTTCTTTTTTTCATTCAAGGGTACAAATAATGCCGTTATGTTCCTTAAATGGCTTGATTTAGTGATCAAAGTTTCATTTTCTTAACAATAAAGATGCCGTGTTCATCCATTCTAGTTCTGCTATAACTGCACGCCATTATAAAATAACTTCAAATCAAATCCTTAATCATTGATAAAAGTGCGTGCTTCCCCCCCTCAGAAAATAGTTCCGACGTCCATGAAGCCGGTGAATCAGATCAATAGAACGTTTTTTTTCTGGTTATCATCTATTCATATTCGGTACGCTACAGTTGTGGTGTCAGAATTTAATGTATTTTATGTACACAAGCAGGAAAGCTGGTGCCGCGGCCGGCGGAGAATTAATGCTCATTTGCTCATTTATTTGCGCAAACTTGGAGCCATATGTGATCATAATGATGATGAGAAAAGAAAACACATTAACTTAAGTTACAGCCTAAACTGAGATACGAACTCGTATCAGCGGGTGATTCTGCTTACTGAGGGAGCTGCTCTACCAGGGGAGCTATACACCAGTCACAATGTTTTCATGTATCTTAGTTATCACCGACCCGCTGCCCCAGCTGACACACCAGCGTCGGGACATACGTGCTGCTGTCGTGTCTTCAACCTAAAAACTGATCTTTATACATTTTTTCGTTGAGTAAGAATCCTCGCTGAATTATGGAACTGATAAGAATCATTTCTTAAATGCTTGTATGGACGTTGAAACTTCTGTAGGCTGTGCGTAATTTAAAGGCTTCATAGTGAAAAAAATCATTCATCTCATCCGCCATCAACATCATCAACAACTCACTAAGTTTGTCCTTGCTAGAGGGACCCTGTAGCGACAGGCTGAAGGAAGGAGTTGGAATGAGGTGTGGAGTGGGTGAGGTATTATTAGCTACATTCTTGTATTTAAGCAACAACGAACAGAAACATAAATCAGGCAACTCTGTCCATTCCCGTTCATGGTCACTGCTCCCTGCTGCTGCATGTTGTCGTCCTCCTGCTCACAGATGCCACCTGGTGGTTGTTTGGGCACATTGCCGCTTCTCATGAAAACACAATTGATCCGCGTGAACTCGGCCACAACGAAGTAGTACCTACTGTAATTATCAGGATGGACTTTTATACAATCGTTGGTGTATAGTGTAAAGAGCACAGGGGAGCTCACACATCCCTGGGGGGCACCAGTGCTGGGGCGTCTGGACTCAGAAAGAACATTATTACCTCTAACAGACTGTACACGGTTAGTTAGAAAAGACATATCTGTGTTCACCTGTGTCCCAACAGTTAATCACCCTGTGTATTTAAGTCCTTGTCCTCACCCGCCTCTTTGTCAGTTCAGCTGTTCTGACTCCTCATATGTCTGTCCTATTTGGTCTTGTGTCTTCTGTGTCCTTCGCGTTCCTGCTTGTTATTCCAATCAAAGTTATTTGTAATTTTGTATTTTTATGGTTCTTTTTCTCAGTGCTGTATTATAGGCAGCTGGATTTGTTTCAGTTTCTTGAAGATGTTTCACCTCTCATTCAAGATTCTTCTTCAGTTCTAACTAGAGTTGTTCCGATTCCGATGCCAGTATCGGAAATGCCTCCGATACTGCCGAAAATGCCAGCATCGGTATCGGCGAGTACTGGAGTCCAGGCACCGATCCGATACCACGTAATTTATTAGCCTAGCTCCATTAGCTCCAAGATTCTACCGGATACGCGTCCGCTGCATTACGGCTCCGGTACGGTTTGGCTCCGTCGTCCTCGTCCGGCAACCCCCACCAGCTGTGTCTTGAGTCCGCCACAGCACAGCTCCGCCGATCAGCTGGAGTTACGAAACCGAGGAATTCCCGCGATGATTACATAATCGCACATGACCGCAGTTATATATATGTGTTATAAACACAACGACACGAAGTGTTCCCGACTGAAGGATTAGAAGAAGAGCTTGTATTTGTCTCTTATTTGAGGTTTTTGTGCTTGTATCAACACAGAGTGTTTTATTTTGAAAATTATCCGGATGTCATGTTATTATTTCGTATTATTTTACTCTTCTTTCAAACCATCTGTCTTCTCTGGCCAAGATGTTTACATTGTTGTCCTAAAAGGAATGATTTTTCTCCTTCAGATGTCTTGACCTGAGGAGTTGGCCATCCTGTCTTGTGCCATTCGTTTATGGAGAGGTTGTTTTGTCTCCTCAATGTACAAATATGTGCAGTCGTGGCTGCATTGAACAGCAGCAAACAAGATTACTCTGTTTATGCCTGGGTGTTTTGTCCTTAGGATGGACAAGTTTCTGCCTCAGCGTGTTGGTAGGTTTAAAGTGAACCTGGGATATGATGTTTATTGAAGATCCTCCTGAGTTTCTCAGATGTTCCCGTGACATAGGGAATGACAATGGCCGCGTTTCCCAGATTCGTTAAGAAGCTCTTAAGTGCTAAGATCTTCTTAGGAGCGCTCTTAAGAACGCTGTGAAAGAAGGATGTGTTTCCCAGAGTCGCTCTTAGCTTAAGAAGATCTTTCACTAAGAAGGAAATGTAAGATCGAGCTGACCCACTCTTAACAGCCTTCTTAGCGACCAAATGCTCAGTGATCAAGCGCGTCAGGGAAATTTACATCCTCCACTTTTCGAAATAATAAAACAATGCTCAATGTTGAAATGCATACGTGCGTCAGCACTTCTCCCCACTGGACGTGCTGTCAGACCGGGCTGTCCAGGCAAAGTACCGGCTGCCCCGTGCGGAGATCCAACGGCTGATCACTCGGTGTCTCCACACATCCAGAGAGCAACCTGCTGCAATTTTGGCCTCAGCCTGGAGGTTCAGCTCCTGGCTGCGCTGCAGTGGATCCGTGCTGGATCGGTAGAAAGCACTACGCGGCCGTCAACACACCCACACACACACCCGCGCCCACACACACACACACGATACATGCGTAGCCTAATTGCACCTGTGTGTGTGTGTGTGGGGGGGGGGTCCACGGGGTGCTGTGTGTGACTTATGCGCTGATAAAGAGGTGGGTGATCGATTTGCCTGGCATCGATTGATTCAGTTTCAGCAGCACCACGGTGGACAGCTCCCACTAAGAGCTTCTTAAGAAGCTTCTTTGGCTTGATCTTAAGGTTCTCCTAAGAAGGCAGTTAAGAACGCGTCTGGGAAACACCCGTATCTTAGCGCTCCTTCTTAGCCGAACCCTTCTTAAGAGCCTTCCTAAAGTCCTTAAAGGGGACATATTATGCTCATTTCTGCTTGTTGACATGGGTCCTTGATGTCTAAATGGAATGATAGTAACATGCTTTGGTCAAAAAACCCGAAGGATTGAGCACAGCAGGGTTGTTTACACACCAGTTTCCCAGCCCTGCTCTAAGCAGCCGGATTCAGTGACTGTTTTTCATTATGCTAATGAGCTACTGCGTGCGCCGCCCACTTCTTCCTGCCGACCGGAAGACGTGAGGACGGCAACGCGGGACCATGGCAACGAGCGACACACAGCAACTTTCAATAAAGTTGAGAAAAAGAAAGAAGAAAAAAACAACAACAACAACGAGCAATACACAGCGCGGCGCAGCTTTTCTGTGTCCGTGCCTGCATATAACTGATAGTAGCACAGCAGACATGTAGCAGGTAGCCCCTGTCTCCGGCTCCATACAAAGTAGTGATTGCTTTACTGCAGATAACGTTTTGATACTCTCAGGTCTCATGCCAGCAGCTAACGCTACAGGCTGTAGCATTAGCTGTACCGTTAGCTGTAGCCTACAGCTAACGCTACGGCTAACGCTACACACGTATTACATGTATACCAACACACAGAAAAACGGTCAGAGGACAGTCTCCCAGAGCCATGACATCTGCCAAACTACAGCAGCTCCTCGGGCTGTCACACAGTCAGCAGTGCATTCAGACAAGACACGCTTCTAGGAGTTTGCTTACACACTGTCCTTTAGCACAACATGCTAATGAATTAACGTAGCTCACTGGCCGTGAATAACAGAGACCAGTTCATACCGTTTCCTCTGCGTGTTCACCGCGGAACAGCAGCTAAACGTCCGCGAACAACTGACACACACAACTGAGACGATGTCACACCGTCTCCTCTGTTTGTTCACCGCCGAGCAGCAGCTCACTGTCCGTGAACAACTGAGACATTTCACCCCATCTCCTCCCCATGTTCACAGCCGAGCAGTGGTTCACCGGCCGGTTAGAAGCGATAAAATCTCAATATCCTAATTCATTTTCTCAATTCACCGTCATGTTTTAAAAGAGTGCTGATATGACACATTAACGTTTCGTATCATTAACATTATCGTGACTCCTACGGCCAGTAAGCCCAACGTTGATAACTTCACATGTAATGTTGGTTCAGCCTCATATTTACACCCACGGTTAGCGTTAGCTCATGTGCTAAACGGCCAAAGTAACACAAACTATACTGTTTTTTAAATACTTACAGTTCCATCATTGACAGTGGGTATGGATCCATCTTTTAAGGGACAATCTCGTTGCCAGTCCAGCGTTATACTAACCCTGGTTGTTGAAACAGTCCGGCGTGAAGTGACTGGCACAGACCATAACGCTTCTGCTCACTGAAGCTGGGACCCTGATAAATAAAAAGTAGCCTCTTCGCTCTGATATCCTCTTTGGTAGGGAGGGGATGTAGCGAAACATGAGGATCCGTGCATCCGACGACAGAGCAGCAGTGCTTGGCTTTCGGGTTGTACATGGTAGCGGTCAGGCTGTCACGTACAAGTTAGCAAGGGAAAAAAATGGCGGATCCTCGTTCAGGTAGCTGGCGTAATGTGGGAGGAGATACGCAAAGAGTATGCAAATCACCCGGACTGTTACGTAGCAATCCGGGTGAAATCCAAACGGCTCGTTTAGAGACTCAATTCCTGACTCTGCCAGGTACAAAATATTGACTTAGTTGTCAAAACTCATGCTTAGGGGGTGGGGAGGCACTCCGGATACGCAAATATACATACTAAAGCAAGGAAAAAGTCAGTTTTGCATAATATGTCCCCTTTAAGAACGATCGAATCTGGGAAACGCCGCCATTGTTGTTACGTTTTCTCGTCTCCTTCTCTTTGTCTGCTCTGGATCTTTTTGTGGTTTTCACAAAGGTCTAGTTTGGGTAACCACAGGTTTTAAGTGCTCCCCTGATGTGCTTCTGTTCCTTCTCGTTCCCCTCTTTCTTTTGCGGGCACGGTCTCAGCTCGATGGTTTAGGGTTCTGATGACCCCCAGCTTGTGCTCCAGTGGGTGATTAGAGTTGAACAGCAAGTATTGATCTGTATAGGTTTTTTGTACACCTCAATGTTGAGGCTTCCGTCTTCTTCAATGAGTGCTGCACAGTCCAAGAAGGGCAGACTGTCTCCTCTGACATCTTCCTGTGTGAATTTGATGTCATTGTCCACAGCATTCATATATTCTGTGAAGGCTTCCACTTCCCTTGCTCTGATTTTGACCCAGGTGTCGTCCACATACCTAAACCAGTGGCCAAGAGCAGTTCCTGTGAAGGTAATTGAGGCTCTGCTCTCAACTTCTTCCATGTAGAGGTCGGCCACTATTGGGGACGCCGTTGAGCCCATGGCACAGCCTTTCTGTAGAAACCTTCACTGTACTGGAAGTAGGGGGTTGTCAGACGGAGGTCAAGTAAGGCACAAATGTGGTCTGGGACGAAGTTGGTTCTGCTGGACAGAGTGCTGTCCTGTAGCAGCCATTTCTTCACCTTCTTGAGTGGGAATACATGTAAAAAGTGATGTGACATCATGAGAAACCATTGTTTCATCTGTATCCAGTGTTATTTCTCTCACCTTGTTGGCCAAATCCTGTGAGTGTTTGATGTGGTGTTGAGTGTTACCAACCAAAAGAGCTAGGATACTGAATTAATGCTGCTGATGATGGGTCTGAGTGTCGCTCCTTCCTTGTGTATCTTAGGGAGTCAATAGATACATGGGATGGCTTCCCTGGGCTACAGTCTGTAATATAATGGCCTGCCAATGGCTTTGTCCTTTTCTAGTTTTTGCAGATATTCTGTAACCTTCTTTTTGCAGCTACTGGTAGGATCTTGCCTCAGGGTCTCATAGCTGTTAGTATCACTAAGCAGATCAGTGACTTTGTTGTGGCAGTCCGCTGTGTATAGCACTACAGTGCATCACCCTTTGTCTGCTGGCAAGATGGTGATGTTTCAGTCTCTTTTGAGTGATGCCAGGGCCTTCCTTTCCTCAGTAGTGAGGTTGGAGGGGGGTGCTTTTGCATTAGCAAGAGCGGCTGATACCTTCAACCATAGCTGTTCTGCCTCTGTGTCTGCCAACTTGGTGTTTCTAAACAGTCAGTATTCCTTTATTGCCCACAACGGGGAAATTTGTTTGCCACAGCAGCCAAAGGAAAGAATATTTACAAAAACAATAACAATAGCCAAAAATTATCAATAGAAATTAAAAAGGTAAGAAATAGAGTAGACTTCTATATACATATAAACATGATATTGTACAAAATTAACAGCAGTGAATTTTTATTTACAATATAGATAATAAATATGGGTATTAAGAAAATTGACAGTGCAGAGTGAGTTCTATTGGGAGCAGTGCTGATTGTAGAGTCTGACAGCAGCAGGAAGGAAGGATCTGCGATACCTCTCCTTCACACACTTGGGGTGTATCAGTCTGTTGCTGAAGGAGCTGACCAGTGCTGTGAAAGTGACCTGCAGCGGGTGGGACTCCTTCACCAGCAGCGATGACAGCTTGTCCATCATCCTGCTCTCTCCCACCACCTGCACTGGGTCGAGAGGGCATCCCATGATGAAGCTGGCCTTCTTGATAAGTTTATCTAGTCTCTTTCTGCCTGCTGCCGAGATGCTGCTGCTCCATCAGACTACTCCATAGAAAATGGCTGATGCCACCACAGAGTCCAGTCCAGTTTATTGTTCAGGTGAACTCCCAGGTACTTGTAAGATGTCACCATCTCAATGTCCGTTCCTGGGATGTTCACCTGTGTGCAGGGTTTGTAGATGGCTGTGGGGTGTTTGGTGGGAGAAGTCTGCATTGTTCTCTTGTTGGATGAGCTCTCTGTTGGACACATTTTTCATCCACTTTCCTTGTATGTCAGGATGTGTTCTTTCATACTCCCATACCAGTTGAAGGGCATTCCTCCCAAAATGGTAAGCAACATGTTGATGAAGGTTCTCAGGCATCCAGGTCATGGTAATTCTAAGTGCTGTATCATAGGCAACTGGACTTGTTTCAGTTTCTTGAAAACTTCCACATCCATCCTGAGGACAAAACACCCAGGCATAAGCAGAGTAATGTAGTTTATGCTGTTCAATGCAGCCAGATTTGTACATTGGGGAGACAAAACAACCTCTCCATAAACGAATGGCACAACACAGGAGGGCCAACTCCTCAGGTCAAGACTCTGCTGTCCACACCAGAAAAATCATTCCTTTGAGGACAACAATGTAAACATCTTGGTCATAGAAGACAGATGGTTTGAAAGAAGAGTAAAATAATCCATTATTGTCAAACTGGAATGACCGTCTTTGAACAGAGGAGGTGGCCTAAGACATTACTTATCATCCATCTACAATGCAGTACTGAGTTTCCTCCCCAGACAGCTTAACAACCATTCACACCTGGGCTCACCTAGCCCTAGCAACCCACATGAAGGACGGTTGGGTCAACAACCCACGAGTGGCCCAAACGATTCTGGAACCTAGAGCTCACACATGTCCTTAACGACTCTGTAAGGACACACCCATCCAGAGTTTAAAAGCCTGCAAACTCCCCTACAGAACTGAAGAAGCCTCTTTGATGAGAGGTGAAATGTCTTCAAGAAACTGAAACAAGTCCAGTTGCCTACGATACAGCACTTAGAATTAAAAACCTTCATCAGCTTTATGGTTCTTTGTTCTTGGTTTTGCCCTACTTGCTTCTTTTGTTTTGTTGCCTTTTGTTGTCAGCTTTTGTGCTTAGACTTTGTATTTTGTATTTTATGGACTGGTTTTCAGCTTCATTTAATAAAGCTTGCCTTTTGTTCGTTCACCTGCCTGCCTTCTTATGTCGCATGTGTTTTGTTTCACCCCAATATCACAAACATGAGCATCTGCTTCTTGTTCTTTTAATAATGGCAATTATTTTAATTTATTTGTAATAATTTTGTATTTTGTACTGAGACTATGTTGGACAGAAACAGGCATTGTGAAGGCATCATTTTGGGATGATTGTGATGACGTTTCCCACTATTTTTAGACTTTTTACAAACCAATCAATGGATTAATGGAGAAAATAATCAGCAGATTGATCCATAATAAATCACATTGCAATCCTTTCCTATTCTATTGAGTTTGTTTACTTTTAAGTATATTTTCTTGATTATACTTTCCTACAGTACTTTTACTTAGGAAGTAATATTTTCAATGCAGGACTTTTACTTGTAGCAGAGTTTTTACAATCTGGTATTCGTACTTCTACTTAAACATATAGGGCCGGATCTACTAAGATCCCAAATTGCTTGTACTAATCTGTGTGCGCAATCCAGAAATTTGCGTGTGGGGTTGAACCGCGGTTTGCGGGCGATTTACTAAGAGTGATTGCGTTAATGACAACAGGTGCAAACGTGTTGCAAGGAGTTTTGTTATTGCAGGTATTGCGTGACTCCTTCTCGTAGCTGGCTCCAAATCCGCTCTGAGTTCCTCCAACAGCTCCAAAATGGCAAGGCTGGATGGGCAATATGTTCTAATGATAGTTTCCTCATTCATCCCAAAAACGTCTCGGCGTCTCCTTCCATTGTTTCGGCGTCTCCTTCTTGCAACAATAACCGCAGCCATGTGTGCGCAATTACGCATACAAACCGTTTGCACCTCCCTTTGAGACGTGTTAAATATAGACGCAGTGTCTATTGGCAAAATTGCTTTCAAGTTTGATAAATCACTTTGCCTGTGCTAAATTAATATATTTACATTTTCCCCACCCACAACACGCACAATTGTGTGTATACACCCCATGTTGCATATTCATTGCTGCAAACATACAGACGCGCTATGTGCAAGGAGTTTTGCTGTTCCAAAAGTGAAAGGATGTTTTCAGTGTACTACTTAACATCACCTAGCTACAAATTGGAGGGAAAAATAATTCACAAAGACTGCCAGAATCTTCGAAGATGGAACTTTTTCCTACATGTTACTCAAAACATGAGTTGACATCATCATCTGCCACTTGTGATCACCTTGTACAAGCATTTTAGAAAATATCTGACCAGTTTATCACCTATTGCATACAGCATAACGAGCTGACAGAGCTGAAGGACAATGAGAGACTGCTTTTACACTGCTAATTACACTTACACTAATTACACATCAGTTCCCTGGTCTCAGCTCTGGATCAGCTGGTCATGTTATTGTTATAAATTAAAATGTCATGGTGACAAGTCAGAATGTGTTGGTACTTTTAGTATGTGTGTATAACAGTATGACATTACACAGAAGTTGTCAAATTGTGACCGTTCAGATTGTGTGTTTGTACAATATTTCTTCATTCAAAACACAGAGTCACAGTGGAGACTCTTTTGGTTAGGTACACTATCACACACAGTCCAGTCACATAAGCCTGGTATTGTGGTACATGCTTGTGAAAAGGTTCCCTCGATACCTTTTCACATGTCAAGGTTCTCTACATTTCCTACTGCAATAAATGTCATGAGGCTTAGTCAGACCACCTTACCTACTTAGATACAATATGGAACCATCAATTAATGGCTATATTTCTAATGTAATCAATCATTTGTGAAATGAAACAGAATTTCTTAACCAGGTTTATGTGCTTGATTGTGTATTGTGTATTAACCTTATGGTACAGGCACGATCACACATATAACGCAGGAAAGTGACCATCCCCTGCCTGTGCTGAATGTGTGAGAGCAGGATGTGAGGCACACATGCGCCCCTGCTATTGGTTATTGCTGCGACTTCGCCCGTCACAGTTCACTAGTGCCATTTTGTACATTTGATTTGTCATCGTATGCAAAAGTTATATTTGCCCCTTTGCTTGTACAGAATGGAAGTGAACAGGAGGCAAATATTTCCCACTGTTTATTTCACGTGTGACTGTGCCATAACTGTCATTTTCCCCTTTTTTACAAGTGTGTTTGTGCTCACTGGCAGTCTGGACTGAAGTAGAAGGGGCTGCCCAGTAGTCTCCTCCTCGCTCTGTGTGACCAGACACTGTTGGCTAGTTCAGGACAGGGGAACATAAATCCATCCTGGGGGAATAGTTATTAAAGAGCTTATGTTGCACGCCTTGACATATTTACAGTAAATGTTTCCTGTATTCCAAATGTTAGCTATGTTTTTTATTTTGGTATCAGGTTTAGTGAGAATTTCCCTCTCTGGTTTAACTCACACCCATGCAGTGGGTGGGATCAGGAGGGGCATAAAATCATATGCATAGATTGTGGGAGAGTTGTTGTCAGTGGCAGCTTGTTGTAAGGCTGTGGTATTTCAGTATTTGTTTGTTTTTTGGCTCATTAGCCTTTTTTAAAATTTTCCGGGACTTTTGTGTTTTTATCTCTTTTATTGATCTTTGTTAATAAAACCACCGCCAGTTTTTCACATGTACTTCTGCCTCCAAGCCATTTCACAATTCAATATTGTCTCTACATTTACTGCACACATAGCATTAAAGACAGAGACCAACTGTATGGGAATTCTATATGTTACAAATGCCCATGCTAGAAAGTCTGCAAAATAGTCATCTTACACTAACAATGTGAAAAATAGAATTGAGTGATTTTACAACTAGAAGGGTACAATTGAAATCCCATTTTTTCCCATAGCAACCCAATAATCTGCAGAAATGTTTAACATACAGGTTGATACTGCTGATTTCCAACAATTTGATTTTTTCAATTTTTATTTCATCTATTCAAAATGATTTTATGGTAACAATCTTTAACTGGGGCTTCTACACCTAGTAAGTATGAGTCAGCAGGCTTGACTGAAGTCATTCCCCGGTCTAACAAAGGAAAGAGACAGCGGTGCTGTAGAGGGAAAAAAGCTGAGATGTTCCCACTTACACATCAAAGCGGAGGTTCTGCTTCTCTTCAAAGAAGAAATCCAGGACAAACTTCCTCACAAAGTCGGGGTTCAACGTGTTATCGATCACTTCTGTACGACCAAACTGAAGGAAAGAGGCAAGAGAGACAGAGAGGAAGAGAAAGTCAACACTATGCTGATCAATCTGTACATTTGGTGAGATGGAAAAGCAAGAAACCCTGTAGGAAGGTAACTCCTACTGTTGGGTTGTGGGTTTACACTAGGGGTGTGCAGAGCAGCCGATATTTGTATTTGTATTTGTATTTGTTGAGGGGAGAAAAGTATTTGTATTTGTATTTGTATTCGAGCAAAATTCAAAATAGGCGTAACATTTTTTTTTTTTTTGAGTTACACTTCTAATTTTCGTTATAGTGTAAGTATTCTTTAATTATCCATTATAATAATTCTGGATATGCAATATTGGTTGATGTTTTTCCATAAATCCAGCAATGAACATGTAACAAGGAATGTCATTGAAAAGAAAATAACATAACAGCCATTACCTCATCCATGGTTAAACCAACAACTAATAAAATATCATTGTGAACATTATGAACCCCACCACCACCCGTCCTTGTTGGAGGACGTTGAACAGACAGAATAAAAACAAATAATACTTAAAAGAACTGTTCTTTCTAATGCACAGAGCTCCAAGAACTAAACTTGATCTGTAAATAATATGACATAGTAGCCTATAGCTAACGGTCATGATGCTTCTGGCCTCTACCTGGTCTTTTTACTAAACTTAACCAACTCCTTTCTTCATTGCCTAAAACCCAACCAAAGCTTTTTTTTTCTCCCCCGGTCTGCTGTCAGCAGGGTCGCCGGCTGCAGCAGCCTCGCGCCCGTGAAGTGGGCTCAAGCCGCGTTCAGCCGCACTCGAGCGGAGCGGGGGAGAGAAACAATGTGTATTTCTTTTACTCTGTGGAAGATCTCCCAACGGAGTGAGGGACAAAGCAAGTGGGACAGATCTGCCCAGTCCCTGAGCAGCGCGCGTTTCACAGACAAGCCACAACGCAGAGTGTAAACAACATCACCTGGTTCAGCAGCACCATGGACAGCTGCGGGGGCGGGGGGGTCGGAACAGAGGTGTTTTGACCCCCCCACCCCCGACTCCTGAACGTCACTCACTCACTCATCCGGGCATGTACTGGGTCTCATGAGGAAACGTAGCTTTTTGATGTGATGTTTTTCTTGTTCCCGAATACAAATATTTTTTAAAGTATTTGTTCGAAATAAGTATTTGTAAAAAACACGTTATTTGTGCCTTTCCGAATACCGTATTCGGGTTCGGCTCCACCCCTAGTTTACACATATCCACCAGCAAACATTTGCGAGAACTTGACCTGATTAACCTGATTACAACAGAGCTCAAACTAGATTACTCATTTAAATGTCTGATCCAATTATCTAACTTGGAGTAAAAATGACCAGTTACTTTATGTTCAGGCTTTCCACTTGTTGGGAAACATAAATGACTTTGATTTTCTGACTTTTGAGTGACCACATCAGTGATTGAATGCAGGGAGAGCTGCCAGGGTTATTCAATTTCAAACCCAGTGATGTACATAATCATTGTAATTATCTTATTATCCAAAGATAACAAATGATGGCTTTGCTGAGATGATTAATCCTCGTATTTATAGAAGGATGGAGGTAAAATTGATAAAGGCAGAGCTAAATATTACTCAACACAATTATTATATAAAGATATAATGGGCAGAAATTGGAACCCTGTGTCAGTGTCATTTGAGGCTCCCTCCAACAGTGCTCTTGGAAAGGAAACTCGCAGAAGTAACCTTCCTCCACAATGCATCACACGGTTCAATTCATTCCTGATACTGGACACCTCAGGGGGCCTTATCCTTTTCATGATCGATAGGTTATGTTCCGGGTAAGGAATTATTCCCTACAAGGTGTCCATAATCAGGAATGATTGTACTACATGGAGGCAAGAACTGTCCGATGCGCAGGGGAAGACAATCCGTGTATCATTCGTTCATTCGTTTTTCGAAATAAAACCAAATATAAAAAAACGAAAAAAACGACTCCTATTCTCAGTATTTGTTTCCAAAACCAAAATGAAAAAACAGATAACGACTCGTTTTTTCGATTTCTGATTTTGTGCTCACATGAAAAATGGAAAAATTGGATAATGGTCGTTATCCGTTTTTGACCAGACCGTTGCTATCAGGTTGCTATGGACTCCTCTCCGCCCAGAGACCGGCACTACTCTGCCCCTGATTGGCTAATACCTGCTGTAGGTCGTGGGTGTGATTGGTTAGCATGACTGTCAGGATTGGAGTCAATCAGAGGCTGGGGAAGACACAGAGCAAAGACACAGAGGATGGCAAAATGCATGCCGAGATTTCCACCGCGCTGCAGCAGTTAGGTGTTCAGAGATGCTCGGAAATGTCAGTGAGAAGATTCTGTGCTCAACACCAACTCAGGCGAAAAAGACGTCAGATGCAGAACTGGAAACGGCAATCCTATCATCAATAGATGAGGTAAGTGTTCACATTTTTAACAGTGACAAACATATATGATTTTCATATTCATTATTTTATGGAAATAGTTTTATTTTGTTAACACTTGAAGTGCGAAGAAACATGATCGCCAAAAGGTTAGACAAGCGCAGTTTAATGCTGCATTCATGTGGTGTCGGAAGATCTGAGTTCCCAAGTTGGCAAGTCGTTGTGTTCGTTGTGTTTATGTGTCTATAAAGTCGTAATGTGGGAAAACATGGATGTTACAATAGAAGATGAGTTATATTTTAATGCTCAGAGGTATAAACAGACAATTTTGTCAGTTGTTGCACCTGTACATTCCCTATAACCACTAGAATATTGCTTTACCTGACGTGTATTTATTAGCTGGACCTCTATGTAAACAAGGCCTTACTTCAAAGGCACAGGTGTGTGTGAGTGTGTGTGTGTGTGTGTGTGCTTGTCTGTGTCATATGCGCGCATTGCCATTTTATTCCATTGCCCCATAGATTTCAATTAATTTTTTTTATAATGGAAGTCTATGAAACCTAAAAACCCCTGGAAATCAATCTTGTTACTCATCAATGACATATCCAAGACTCACATAATCCCCCCCACCACATTCAATTTGCATTTAGTATATTGGAAATAACCTCCTTTTCATGTGCTTTTTTCACCATTTTTTTTACCAGGGACTCTATTTTCTGGCATTGAAGGGGTTAAAAGTCGGAAATTAATTAAATCAATGGTTTGGATCAATAGAGAAGTGGATTAGAGGATGCATGCAAAAAAAACTGAAAAAAAAAAAATCTCAAATATGCCTTTTTTATGGCATCAAACACGTTGGACACTTTTGTCCAATGTCGTAAATGTGCCAGTAACATGATTTTCTCAGAGTTGGAAGGTGTTATACAGGATTGGGTTTGGAACTTAAAAAAATGAAAAACTAATATGAACCGGAAACAATCGTCAACCTGTTGTTTATACGTCTGAGCATTAAAAAATAACTCATCTTCTTTTGTATCATCCATGTTTTTCCCACATTACGACTTTCTAGACACATGAACACAATGAACACGACTTGCCAACTTGGGAAATCAGATCTTCCGACACCACATGAATGCAGCATTAAACTGCGCTTGTCTAATCTTTTGGCGATCATGTTTCTTCGCACTTCAAGTGTTAACAAAATAAAACTATTTCCATAAAATAATGAATATGAAAATCATATGTTTGTCACTGTTAAAAATGTGAACACTTACCTCATCTATTGATGATAGGATTGTCGTTTCCAGTTCTGCATCTGACACAAGTCTTTTTCGCCTGAGTTGGTGTTGAGCACAGAATCTTCTCACTGACATTTCCGAGCATCTCTGAACACCTAACTGCTGCAGCGCGGTGGAAACCTCGGCATGCGTTTTGCCATCCTCAAAAAGCTGTCCGATAATGTCACAATGATCCTCCAGTCTGGCCATGATACTAGCTACAATGGTTTATTTTGCTGTCTGCTCTGTGTCTTCCCCAGCCTCTGATTGGCTCCAATCCTGACAGTCATGCTAACCAATCAAACCCATGACCGACAGCAGGTACTAGCCAATCAGGGGCAGCGCAGTGCCAGTCTCTGGGCGGAGAGGAGTCCATGACAACCTGATAGCAACGGTCTGGTCAAAAACGGATAATGACCATTATCCACTTTTTCCATTTTTCATGTGAGCACAAAATCAGAAATCGAAAAAACGAGTCGTTATCCATTTTTTTCATTTTGGTTTTGGAAACAAATACTGAGAATAGTCATTTTTCGTTTTTTTATTTTTGGTTTTATTTTGAAAAACGAATGAACGAATGATACACGAATTGAACAGGAATTTATATTTTCATATTGCAATCGAAACTTGAAGTTTTCACAAGTCATAACTCACTTGACTAATAGCTGACCCAATCATTACACTCCCATCAGGTTCTCATGTAATGGAACCATTGTTCACTACACCAGTAAATGGAACGGACCTTAGATATGTAGGAACACATGTCCATCGCCTCTACATTCCATTGAGGTTCTGCTCTTGCATTAATTACTCCTCTCATCTGCAAGCTGACTGTTTTCAGGAAAGAGACGCCATGAAGTCTCTCACCTCTTCACCTGACTTGTTTTGCTTCCAATGAAACCGTCAGATTGACGCATCACAGGAAAAACCCCTCTTCTTTATTTACAGCTTGAATAACCCTTTTTGCCCTCTTCCCCCACTCAAGATGAACACTCCTTTCTCTCAGGTCGGTCGAGTTCATCATCAAATGAATCTCCTTTCAGAGATCAAGAGGAACAGAAGAACTGTCATAATCATGTGTTATAACTTATGTCTTTGCAATTGCAAATTAGGTAACGACTCTGATGTTCTGTGTCTTCTTGTCTTCTTGTGACAAGAATGATCAAATACACTCTCCAGGGTAAAAGCACTCTGGGCCTCTTCTCTGTTTTCCTAGCCCTCCTGCCCAAATGGTTTACGACTATGCCTCTATTATCACACATTCCAACTTATAATGGTTTCTGCACTCATCCAGATTTTAAGCAAGTTCTAAATTATCAATAAACCAGGAATTTATGCTCTTAATTTTAACAGATTAAGAAACAGCAAAAGAAGTTGATAACACTGAACTTTTCCCCGTTTCTCTGTGATGAAATTTGACTGAAATCAAGTTTTAATGTTTAATGTGTCCTGTGTTCGGTGAAACCACAGCAGCTCCTGATGATAAGCCCTGGTACGATTGGGACAGACCTTCAGGAGATCTTTTGTTTAATAAGTTCCTTGATTACCAGTAAATGTTTCTGATATGTTTTGTTTTAACAAGTATTAAGCTAGAACTAGGAGGAATAAGTATAAGTGATCAATTCTACTAGTTCTACGGTATATTCAAATGTGTTTTTATTTTGATCCAGTTTTAATTTCCTTTAATTGTTCAGTGATTTTTAATCATGACATAATCCTTTTTCATGATAGACAAAGTCCATCTATTGAGCCATGGTGAGATTGTGAAGGTGAAGCACGGTTTTGAAACGTTTAAAACTATAGTTTTAGTTAGTTCCTGTGAATCTTCACACTTTCCACTATCTACTTGGAGACAAAAAGCTGGCAGTCCTGCCCCCAGGCCCGCCCGCCTTTTGGAGACAACAAAACAGACATCACTTCTCTCCTCAGTTTCAAGTTGTTTCTCAGTTTTTAAGTTCAGTCTTTAAGTTTCAGTTAAGTTTTGTTTTGTGTTAGTTATTCTTAGTCTCACTCTTATTTTTGAAACTCTTGTCTTTAATTTTCTTTCTTTTTTTTCTTTCTTTTATTTTGAAACACGCTTCAAGACAACAGTATCAGCAGAAGTGCTCACGCGTTGATTTTTCTCATTTTTATATTTTTCGCAGTATTGATTAGCTTCTTTTTATTAAGTTTGTACCAGAACGAAGTTCTGTTTTAATTTTATTATACAGTTAAGTATCTTGTATTAAGTAACAACGGAAGATCCGCCTGATCAACGTATCATCCTCCGTTATTTTATCCAAGAAGTTTAATTTAGTTTACAAAGTCAGAGCCTGAGAGCCACCACTCAAAGCAACGAAGAAGAACACCTTTATTAAAATCATCATCACGACACTACAGCAACTTGCTGTGTCCGAAACCGTGCAAGTGGTTTCCAACGAAAGACAGACTTTGACAAGCCAGAACGGCTCTGACCCACCACGCTCTCAAGCAGTAACTCCCCGCTGGGCATTGAACCAGGATCGTCACCGGCTCGGTACTGGACCAGCCACACTCTTCCTAAGACATCGGACCGTGGTCCCCAAACAGCTGATACCGGACGAGCTGACACTCGGCCATTGGACCGGGACTTCCGGCTAGAGTCGCAAACCACCGGAGAGAAACCCTCTGCCGCTGACTCTGCTAAGAAAGTAGGCTCTCCATCACCCATAACAGCTGGATTCACACATGATAAATGAGTGGTTTCTTAAGGTTCTGATCTTTTAGTTTAAGAGAAATTCAATTAGGATTTGTTAGTATTAAAATTACTCTCGTAATATTTAAATGCTCCAACCTAACTCGTGATCTCACCATCAGCCCATATTCCACTAATAACCCATTACTTAGTTATTCCACATTTCCTGTTATCTGTTGTTATTCATTAAATTGCCATTTCATTTATTTAATCTGAATTATTTAGTCAATAAACCTATTTAACCGTATGTCGTTGTCTGTGCAGGTTTGTTTTAATGTGGAGAACCGATGGAAACTGTGTAGAATTCACTACTTCATTTATGAGATTGAATAAATTGATTTAAAATTGATTAGAATTGATACAAGTTAACCTTGTTTAGTCGGATTTGATTAATTACCTCCGGATTATTCAAATAGACAAAACATCGGAGGTGGTGAGTGTTTTATTAATCGCCAGTGATTAATACATTACAATTATTACTAGTGTATCTCCTACAGATACGACTTAGCAACAGGAGATAAACTAGTCAGCTCAGCTTATTGAACCCTTCGGCTCAGCTATTAGCCTAAAAGCTAGCTTTATGTTAGCAAGATTCAAAGTCAATAACATTATGTACAGTTGGCAGTAAATACAGTACAGTAAATATACGGTATACAAAATAAACAGTGAATATAATTTCACAGAAAGTCTAGCTAGCTAACCAGCCATGATGCCACGATGTTCACCAACAAACAATAGCTTGTTGTGGATGGGATTTGAGTTAATCACTTGTGCTCAGAGGGACAGTGGAGGCTACTTCCTGCAGCTTGTGAGTAACAGTGTCATCGTGTGATGTCGGGAGGATAATGCACTGAAGGACTACACTTCAGATCTTTTAAATTTATTTGTAAGGTCAAGGATTGCAGTCAGCTGATGCCAATGCCACTCCTTTTAGATACAGGTTATAGCGCATTAATTTAACAGTAACAGAGTTTGACTGGAACTACTTGAGTAGTTCCATAGGTGTCCCTACTGACCGAATCATCATGTCGTCGTACTTACAACAACAGTAACCTCTGAATAGACAGCTGGTAGTTAATTTGCATTGCTGAGATATGTGAAACTGGCAAACTTTTCCTCTTGTAAATTCCAGCTGTAACTGTAACTTGTGATAGAGATGTATAGTTAAACATGTTGGTCCAACCTATCTGATGTTTCTGCTGTGCTAATTTTATGTACTGTGTTGCTTTGCTAGTGTCTTTAATATCCACCCAACAGCAACATCTCAGACTAACTGCTAGTTTTGGTTAAACTCAAGCTGTCATATTCCTTAGCCTGCAGCGCAATATGTAGATTAGATCCCCAATCTAACACTAGTAAAAGTGTTGTTATTATTGAGATATAAAAGCACTAAATGTGCATTTTATATGATTGACACTCATACACTTTGAAATAACATCATGAAAAAAAGACCTATCGCTACCTGGAAGTTATTGTAAATAGACATTGCGACTGGTTCTATTTCTAGAATTAAGTGACACCTAAGTGTCCTTAGAAAATACTAAACTCAGTTGTGGAGCAAGATGCTTTTCTCAGCATACGCAGGAAAGCAATAGATTAATTTGCAAGTCTGTGTAAACTGGATTATTATAGAAATGTGAGCTGTTATTATTCAAAACTATTTTTTCTGCAAACTGATACAAACATTCATTTGAGGGGGAGAAGTGTGAAAGATTAACATCAAAGATAAACATATATGCTCAAATTCGTTCAAATTTCACAAAGTTATGAAGGAAGGTGCTAGCTGACTGTAGCTGTCCTTTCAATATTAATGTCTGTGTAAAATTCAGACTGGTTTTTAACTTTCTAAATGCATTAACTAACAAAACTAAAATATTCATTTGCAGTTGACTTTAAGTTGGTTACATCACTGGTCATCATCAGGTGGCCACCAAGTGATGGGAAAACAGCTAGTTTGACTGCTGTACAACGTCAATCAGTCAACACACAAGTGAAACAAGAAAAATTAGAATATCGTGCAAAAGTTCTTTTATTTCAGTAATTCAACTTAAAAGGTGAAACTAATATATTATATAGACTCATTACATGTAAAGTGAGATATTTCAAGCCTTTGTTTGTTATAATTTTGATGATTATGGTTTATAGCTTATGAAAACCCCAAATTCAAAATCTCAAAAATGTCGGCCCTCTGAAAAGTATAATTATGCATATGTACTCAGTACTTGGTTTGGCCCCCTTTTGCATGAATTACTGCCTCAAAGCAGCGTGGCATGGATGCTATCAGCCTGCGGCACTGCTGAGGTGTTATGGAAGGCCAGGATGCTTCAATAGCAGCCTTCAGCTCTACTGCATTGTTCGGTCTCATGTCTCTCATCTTTCTCTTGGCAATGCCCCATAGCTTCTCTATGGGGTTCAGGTCAGGCAGGTTTGCTGGCCAATGAAGCGCAGTGATCCCATGGTCATTGAACCAGGTTTTGGTACTTTTGACTAGTGCTGTCAAGAGATTGGAAAAATTGAGAGATTAATTAATTATGATCTGTAATTAATTCATCTAATTAATCTCTTTATTAATCTCTACTAAAAATTGCTGAGAAAAGCCCTCAACTTGAGGTATTTTCATTTAAATTCATTACATTTTTGTGGCAGATCAAAAGATTGATAAATAACAAAAAAAGTGGCTTTATAAAGTCATTTATTGTTTTTAACAGATGCAGTCCTAGCCATTTACATTCCGCTGTATTTGAGACTAGTGCCAGGTGCTGCCTGCAACCTTTAGTTTCGACCTTTTGTCAATCTCCAAGTAATTAGAAAATAAAAATAAAATAAAACATCAGGTCGATAAAGTGCTGTAAGTTAACACATCAAAAAACAGTAAGAACACTTTTCTGAGCAATACAAGTATTGAACACTGAACTTGTTGCTTTTCCTCTGCTTCAGATAATATAAAATAAATAAAACAGACCCATCAATCACAGTGCTGTAAGTTAGCACATCAAAAATAACATTGTTCATCATCACAAAATAAAGTGCTGAAATAACATCAAGCAATCACTTCTAGTAGGCTACAGATGACATAGCAGCTATGCTGACCACATGCTTCTTATTTCTTCTTCTTCAGCCAGTCGCTGAGACAGACCAGCTTGGTCACATTTTCTGGGAGCAAGGCTGCCCTTTTCTTTTGCACTATGTGGCCTGCGAGGCTAAACGGTCTCTCACAAGGTACGGAGGTTGCCAGGGAGTAGGGGTGTGCAGAGCAGCCGATATTTGTATTTGTATTTGTATTTGTTGAGGGAGGAAAAGTATTTGTATTTGTATTTGTATTCGAGTAAAATTCAAAATAGGCGTAAAAATAATTTTTTTTTGAGTTACACTTCTAATTTTCGTGTGTAAGTATTCTTTAATTATCCATTATAATAATTATGGAATGCAATATTGGTTGATGTTTTTCCATAAATCCAGCAATGAACAAGGAATGTCATTGAAAAGAAAATAACATAACAGCCATTACCTCATCCATGGTTAAACCAACAACTAATAAAATATCATTGTGAACATTATGAACCCCACCACCACCCGTCCTTGTTGGAGGACGTTGAACAGACAGAATGAAGACAAATAATACTTAAAAGAACTGTTCTTTCTAATGCACAGAATTCCAAGAACTAAACTTGATCTGTAAATAATATGACATAGTAGCCTATAGCTAACGGTCATGATGCTTCTGGCCTCTACCTGGTCTTTTTACTAAACTTAACCAACTCCTTTCTTCATTGCCTAAAACCCAACCAAAGCTTTTTTTTTCTCCCCCGGTCTGCTGTCAGCAGGGTCGCCGGCTGCAGCAGCCTCGCGCCCGTGAAGTGGGCTCAAGCCGCGTTCAGCCACGCTCGAGCGGAGCGGGGGAGAGAAACAATGTGTATTTCTTTTTCTCTGTGGAAGATCTCCCAACGGAGTGAGGGACAAAGCAAGTGGGACAGATCTGCCCAGTCCCTGAGCAGCGCGCGTTTCAGACAAGCCACAACGCAGAGTGTAAACAACGTCACCTGGTTCAGCAGCACCATGGACGGCTGCGGGGGCGGGGGGGTCGGAACAGCGGTGTTTCGACCCCCTGACTCCTGAACGTCACTCACTCACTCATCCGGGCATGTACTGCGGTCTCATGAGGAAACGTAGCTTTTTGATATGATGTTTTTCTTGTTCCCGAATACAAATATTTTTTAAAGTATTTGTTCGAAATAAGTATTTGTAAAAAACACGTTATTTGTGCCTTTCCGAATACGGAAATAAATACGAATTCGGGTTCGGCTCCACCCCTACAGGGGAGGCCAGGTACTTGCATGCTAGGGCTGACAGCTTTTCATAGGCTCCTGAGTGAGCATACCACCACTGCAGGGGACAGTCATCAATACTGATGCTGGGCTCTGCTCTGTAGCGCTGCAGCTCTCCAGACTCCATTCCATCTTCTTCTGAGTCTGAGTCGGACCCCAGCAGGAGAGCGCTCCTCCTCTTCTTCTGAGTTGGTTCATCATCCTCTGTGGAGGGCTGGAGAGTAGCTGCTCTTCTGGGCTCTGCTGCTTGGAGCATGTTCTCCAGGCTGGTCCACACCTGAATGAATGAATGAATAGATGAATAGATGGACGGGTAGATGAATGAATGATTGTCATTAATACTAGTGCAGTAGGCCATTTTATTTTATTTTCGTTTTATTGTATTTTGTGAAGCACTTTGTGTTGCATTTCTTATGTGTGAAAAGTGCTATCTAAATAAAGTTTGATTTGATAAATTGGACTCAATAGTCCAGCTTATCCTTATAGTCTTTACGTGTTCCCTCTTTTCTCTTGGAAGACATTTCAAATCCTTGAAACGTGGATCCAGTGCTGTGGCCACCTTGAACCATGTCTCGTCGCCAACAGCTCGCCGTGCTGCCAGGTCCCTCTGGAAGGCATTCTTGAACTTCACCACATAGGCTGGATCATCATCAGTGATGTCCATGACACGGTCCAGATGGCAAAAAGCAGGCAGCACTACAGAGCAAGAGACATAGGCCTCACCACCCAGCAGCTCAGTCACATACCTGCAGAGGTGGATAAGTTTGAAAAATAAACTTAGCTGGATATTTAAATTTAAGTGTAACTGATTTCCAATTTAATTGTCCTTAGAAGTAACTACCTAATGTTCATTCATTTTTGGATTACATATGTGACAGTAGTTTATTTCATTAAAATGGACAGGTGTTTATTTGGGCTTACCTGCATGGTTCAAGTAGGACCTCCTCCAGCCTCTGCAGTTTCCCCCACTCAGCTTTGGTTGCATGACCAATCTGTGGTTGTTCTGTTGGTCCAAAGTAGCCTGGACAGCCTCTCGGTTGCGTAGGAGGCGCGAGACCATTGCGAGTGTCGAATTCCACCTGGTCGGTACATCTTGTATAAGTTGCTCGCCCTTTTTTCCAAGTACAACTTGTTGCTGGTTAAGTTCTGTGGTACTCGCAGGGCTTTGTTTGAAATGGCCAACAATCTTTCGGCACTTTGCTAGTACACCGGCAAACCCACTGCTATCAAGGCAGACTGTGATAGTCCTCTGGAGAATGTGAGCATTGCAGGCGATGTGCTCGTATGGAAGAGCTCTCATAGCAGCCAGCATGTTTGCTGCGCTGTCTGTACCAATGGTGGATATCTTGTTTTCAATTCCCCAGTCATTTGCCACCTTGAGGAACTGTTCGACGCACTTATCAGCAAAGTGCCTGGTTTCTGTTTTCATGACGGTCAGTGCAAACGAGTTGAGGTTCCACTCACCATCAATAAAGTGTCCGGTCACCCCCAAATAGCTGTGGTTGCCAGCTGAGGTCCAGTGATCTCCGGTTATAGCAACAAAGTTGGGCGAATCCTCCACCAAAATCTCAAGTTTGTTTTTCTTTTCGCCGTCGTACATCTTGCTGATTTTGGTTGTCACTGTAGTCCTGCACGGTGGCTTGTATGAGGGGTCATTGGACGCAGTTTGCAACGCCTCTGTTAACCCCTCGTCTTCCACTATGTTTATCGGCCTGCAGTTCATCGCTATCCACTTGGCAAGCACATTCGTCAGCCTGTCGGTCGCAGACTTGCTCATACGCGGGGGTGTTCTCCTCGAGTTTAGTTTGGCGAAGAGCTTTGCTATGGCTCGCTAAATTGCTAACGTTTTCGCTGCTAATGTTAGCTGTGGCTGCACTCGCGACTGGGTGCTTTGCGTTGATGTGGTAGGCTAAACTTGAGCTGCTTACAAAGAAGGCATATCACTATCATTACATTTCCCATTCATTGGACCGACAACTCTCACATGCTCCTCCATTTTCACGTCTCCTCTCCACTACTCACCGCTCCTCACCTTGCCCTCCCAACTACAATGGGAGCCTATCAGCTTATGCTAAACCATCCCAAACACAATGACAGCCAATCAATGTCAGCTTCAGGTTTGACTGACCATTGTTTTCCACCCACAACAACTCAAGCACAAGAAGCCCAACGCATCAAAACGGATTTTATAAAAAGGCAACTTGCATACACTAACAGTAAAGTTAGAGATTAAAAATCAGATTAACGCGATTAAAAAACATAACACGCTAAATATGACTGTAATTAATTAATCGCAATTAACGCGATAATTTGACACCCCTACTTTTGACAGTGTGGGCAGGTGCCAAGTCCTGCTGGAAAATGAAGTCAGCATCTCCATAAAAGCAGCTCTGCTGAAGGAAGCATGAAGTGCTCTAAAATGTCCTAGACGGCTGCGTTGACTCTGGACCTAATAAAGAACAGTGGACCTACACCAGCAGATGACATGGCTCCCCAAATCAACACAGACTGTGGAAACTTCACACTATATTTCAAGCATCTTGGATTGTGTGCCTCTCCATTCTTTCTCCAGACTCTGGGACCTTGGTTTCCAAATGAGATGCAAAATTTGCTCTCATCAGAAAAGAGGACTTTGGACCACTGAGCAACAGACCAGTTCTTTTTTTCTTTAGCCCAGGTAAGACGCTTCTGATGTTGTTTGTTGTTCAGGAGCAGCTTGACAAGAGGAATATGACATTTGAAGCCCATGTCCAGGATCCGTCTGTGTGTGGTGGCTCTCGATGCAGTAACTCCAGCCTCAGTCCACTCCTTGTGAAGCTCCCCCACACTTTTCCTGACAATCCTCTCCAGGCTGCGGCCATTCCTGCTGCTTGTGCACCTTTTTGTTCCACACTTTTCCCTTCCACTTAACTTTCTATTAATGTGCTTTGATACAGCACTTTGAGAACATCCAACTTCTTTTGCAATTACCTTTTGAGGCTTTCCCTCCTTGTGGAGGGTGTCAATGATGGTTTTCTGCACAACTGTCAGGTCAGCAGTCTTCCCCACGATTCTGAATTCTACTGAACCAGACTGAGAGACCATTTAAAGGCTCAGGAACCCTTTGCAGGTGTTTTGGATTAATCAGCTGATTAGAGTGTGACACTTTGAGCCTACAATATTGAACCTTTTCACAATATTCAAATTTTCTGAGATTTTGAATTTGGGGATTTCATAAGCTGTAAGCCATAATCATCAAAAATATAACAAATAAAGGCTTGAAATATCTCACTTTGCATGTAATGAGTCTATATAATATATTAGTTTCACCTTTTAAGTTGAATTACTGAAACAAATGAACTTTTGCACGATATTCTAATTTTTCGAGTTTCACCTGTATGGAAAGAACACTAAAATACCCTCAGAGACTTAGTGTATAGCATGATATGTATATAGATGGACAGAGAGACAGAGACATTTATTAGCTTTAGTAAATTCCTGTCCTGCACTGCTCAAATGTAATATATTGGCATAAGCCATGCATAGGTACCTATGACACATAGACTATAGCTTTAGAATGCATTATATTATATTCTAAATTGCTAGCACCTTCGACAATATGACAGTAATCTGCTAACGTACCCTGTCATACTGTGATGAACATAAATAGCATCCTCTCACATCAGTGAATCTCCTGTTGATTGCTGTACAATCACACACTCATTCCTCCACTCACAAGTCAACCCCATCATACTCTCTGGCAGGTGACAGTGATGAGCTATTGATCTGAGAAATATCTCTAACCCCCACCCCTGTTCATGCTCTGCTCTGTCAGTCAAACAGTTGAGACAAGAGAATCTTCTCCATCAGGTATTAATCTCTTTGGTTGGCTCTCAGTCAGAGGGCCTAACTCGTCAGCAGCTGCTGAATTGATTGATTTAATTGATTCAAATTTCTTAAACTCCTGTTTAAGACACTAAATTGGTAAAAAAAAATTAAGACTTAGTTTATGCCATTTGGGATGATTGACTCACCGGAGTTCCATGTATGCACAATCTGATATTGGCGTGTTGGTGTTGCTCCTGGAACATTATAATTAATGTTTCTCCAGGGCTATCATTAAATCTGACCAGTCGCATTATTGTTATGTCACAGCAATTCAAGTATTTTTGTCAACTAACCTAACCAAGAAACAGATTCAATGAGGGTGGCATGAGGGCCCGACGTCCTCTAGTTGGACCTGTGCTCACAGCCCAGCACCGTGTAACTCGATTGGCATTCGCGAGAGAACACCAGAATAGGCAGGTCTCCCATTGGCGCCCCGTTCTCTTCACAGATGAGAGCAGGTTCACACTGCGCACATGTGACAGGCATGAAAGAGTCTGGAGACGTCGTGGTGAACATTATGCTGCCTGTAACATCATCCAGCATGACTGGTTTGGCAGTGGGTCAGTGATGGTCTGGGGAGGCATATGCTTGAAGGGTCGCAGAGACCTCTAAGTCATAGTTAACGGTACCCAGGGCAGCTGCTAGGAATTCTGGGCCTCCTGAAAGAATATCGGTGTGGGCCCCTCCACCCCATTCATTGCCACATTTAATTTTCTTGTTTTTCAGTGTTCTTGACGGTGCCTGGTGTAATACACCCAATTTGTTTCCTTTTTTACGATTAACGACTTAACAAGTCAGAGTATTATTATGTAAATTATGTATTATTAGTTGTCTTATTCTCATTTCACTGATTTGCAACACGTTATTACACCTCTGATTGCAAATACATTTTCGATTAACCACTCAACAAATAGGTAGTGGGTATTTTATTGTATTTAACAATCAAGCACTGATATGCAAAAAAACAAAGTGTCCTGGCTCAAGATAGTCCACAGGAAGGAGCCCAAGGTAAATATGTAGCATTTAACTTAAACGTGCAAGTAAAACAAAGAGCACATGGAATACGTTGTTGTAAATGTTATGTTTCATGGAAAAACTGATGCAGAACTAACCTATTTTTGGACAAAATCTAAATGGGCTTCTTAGTACCATAGCTCTAGGCGGACAGCTTCAATTTCCCAGGCAAAAAATATTTTTAAACCATTCAAAAGTCAGTGTAAACTGTCCAAAATTCTAAATAGTCTTTTTTACTTTGTTGTTGTCAGCTATTATGGTGCCTTTATTTTATATTGCTATGAAAACAAACAACAACAACAAATCTTTGAACATTTAACTTTTTTGTATTTAGGCTATTCAAATGTCCCACTAATAACACATTTTACAAGACCACATTGAACACATCATGATAACGTAGCTGACCTTCGTCTGATGCTCATAATTACTGAGTAGAACTTGAATGCGTCATAATACAATTCAATGCAGCCTCTGAGTGGGCGCATACTGGAGCACTGTCCGACAGTGATATGTGTGAAACACAGTCACTGTAGTAGCCCCTAAATTAGTAACGTTCAGTTATAGCTACTCTAGGAACAGTTGCTCTACAATGAACTGGCGACTTTTCAAAAAAAAATGTTTTATGAACTGGCGACTTATCCAGAGTGCGGCCAGATGACACCTACTCTCCAGCCTGCGCCCCGTCAAAGGTAATGTTACAGACATTAAATGAATGAACAAGTAGGCTAAATGTTTCAGCCGCCCTCGGTAGTTTTACTCTCACCATGCTTAGAAAAAAAGTTTTTGATGTCCTGGGCCCCTGCTCTGCTGCTCCTACTCCTGGCCTCCTTCTCAACTCTTTTCTGGTGTCCGGACTTGTGCTTTTTGGGGGCCATCCTAACCCTGCTGGAGTTCGCTCATGCTCACTTAATTCCGATGAGGAAGAACGATCGCGGGGAGGACCAAACCATTTTTTAAGAAGGGACCAAGGGGGTTATTGAAATGATTATAATTAGAATATTGTATGACTTGTGGCTTTGTTTTAATTCGGATTCATTCGTATGAATATATATATTAGTTCAGTGTATGCATAATAATTTTGTCATAGAGGCTACTGGGGGCTGTGTGTGGGTCCTGGCGGGCTATGGGCCCTTAGAATTGTCATCACCTTTCCCCCTATACGACGGCGCTGACAGTACCCTGACTGCTGTTAGGTAACGGGATGAAATGTGGGATGTTGTGTATCAGTGCATCCGATGCTGCCAAGTACGCCCACAGACTGTCCAGGAGTTCACTAATGCCGTGATCCCGATCTGGGGGGAGATCCCCCAGGACATCATCTGCATCAACAGGAGCTTGCCCAGACATTGTTGGGAGTGCATGCAGGCACGCGGATGTCATACACACTACTGAGTCACATTACAAGTTGCTGTAATAAACTTCACGCAAGTTGGATCAGCCTGTGATTTCAATTTTTTACTTTGATTTTCGGTGTGATTTTAAATCCAGCCCTGAATGGGTTGATGACTTTGGTTTCCATCGACTGTTTTACGTCATTTGTTTTCAACAAATTACACAATGTACATCAGTAAAGATTTTTAACTTGAATGAAAGTAATTTTGTTGCCTTGACCTAATTAAGTATTGTAATTCCCTAAACCTAACCAAGTATATTAGTTCCCTAAACCTAACCATGTGTGGCCGGAAGTTGTAGTGGCTCTCCATGCCACTGTATGGCACTGTGCCAGGGTCTCGCTGTGCTGTTTACACAGCACTACATAGGCAGGGGCCCGACCACACCTCTTCCTCTCTCTCCTTCCTTGGATGATCTCCGTGGTGGCGGCTGCAGCCTGGCGTGGTGGAGTAGTGGGTTTTTGGCGTGATTGTGTGGCCGCCAACGTGCTTCACTATCGTCCAAAGGTAATGCCAGTATATCCTCTCCATTCCGGTGCGCAATCGGCACTGTGTGCGCACTTGGTGTTTGTGTGTGTGCACCTGTCTGTTGGTGCTGAGGGACTGGTTGCCCCGCTCGGAGCCCTGCGTGGTTGCTGTCCGGTTCTCTCGGTGAGTCAGCGTTGTCTGCCTAACTATATCGGCTGGCGCTTGGCTCTCAGCTGACTGATGTTTTAATTGCTTAGTCTGCAGCGAAGTTAAGCCGCAGACCCGCAACTTCATCCTCCTATCGCCAGTGAGGCTGGGTCGGTGCCCACCGGTGGATGAAAATCCTCCTTATGAATGAAACTCAAGTTAAAATAATCCACCAAATTGTTAACATAAATCATTTGTGCCTTTTTTTTTAGAGGCTGTAGAGGTGTGTGGCCTGTCACCGGCCACCGCCCCCTAAATATGGCTGCTGCTTTGCTGCTGCTTTGCTGCTGGTTTGCTGCTGCTTCGCTGCGCTGCTGCTCTGCTGCTTTGCTGCTGTTTTGCTGCTGCTTCGCTGCGCTGCTGCTCTGCTGCTCTGCTGCTGCTTCACTGCGCTGCTGCTCCGCCACTTTGCTGCTCTGCCGCTCTGGTCCTTTCCTTATTGTTTGAGTGCATTGATTTTGGTTGTTTGTTTGTGTTTGTTTGTTTTCTAATTATCGCACTTTAGTTATCTAGGTTTTTTTGCCTTAATTTGTGTTAAGAATTTACTTCTGTATCCTGTGAATATTATTTGGTGCGCATGTAGATTTGGTTAGTTAGATTTTATTGTCACCACCATGGTTTTTGTATTGTTTTTTGCTTACAGACGTGTGTTAATTTTCTGTTTTTTTATTTGACAGGTGCCGTGGGCACAGGCAGCAGTTCACTCCTCTGGTGGTGGGTTTTCTTCGCACTCCCGATTCGTTTGCTGGTTTGCTGTGTCACGGGTGATTTTGTTTGGTTGTGGACTCCCTTCCCTCGTTTTGATCCCTGCTGCCTTGGTAAGCCCCAGCCCTGTCTTCAACCCCTTTTTGGTTTCCCTTATTGTGCTATTAGTCTTTGGTTTAAACCCTGGTGGCCGACATCCTTTGTTTAGCTAGTTACCTTTTTTTTCTCTTTTGTTTGTTTTGTCCAATAAATCATTTTTAACTGAACACGTCCTCTGCCCAAGCGGAATCTTTTTATTGAACCTGTGTCCTGCATAACTGCATGTTATTAATATAAAATAAAATACAATATATAAAAATAGTAAAATCTTAATTTAATAACTTCCTGGGGGTGAAATTCCCCCGGGTGGCGTTGTCATGGCAACTTACTGCACCACTCTGCCACACATGTATATTAGTTCCCTAAACCTAACCAAGCATTTTTGTTCCCTAAACCTAACCAGGTATATTAGTTCCCTATACCTAACCAAGTACAACTGAAACACATCCAGTTGCCTACGATACAGCACTTAGAATTACCATGACCTGGATGACTGAGAACCTTCATCAACAACCAAGTATATTAGTTCCCTAAACATTACCAGGTAGAGTATATTGGTTTTCTAATCCTACCCAAACAGCAACATAGAGAGAAGAACAGGAAATTATTAAGTGAACACTATAATTGCAAACATTTTCCAAACAGGACACAAACCCCAGTGTACTGAGTAAGAATCCTGTACACAGCCACGACAGCTAGCACCATGTGAGTTTGTCTGCTCTGTTTTCTAAATTTAAATTATGGTCCTGGAGCAACATTGATTGATGACTTATATGATATTCCAGGAACAACATCAATACAAGTCGCAAAGCGATGACATAAGAACTAAGTTTGGTCGGTTTTAATGGTGGTGCTGGAACAACATAAATTGTGATGTTCTTAGAACAATCGAAACACAGCGATATCTGACACACCATCAATATGTGTGTGTTGATCTTTCAAGATCGGTGCCTTTTAATGTGATGTTTAGCTGAGGTAGTCACTGTCAGTTTTTTTGGAGTATACTATATCTTCAGTGTCAAATGTTGGTGTAATCCCAGTAAACCATATACTAACGGCAGGTGAAAAGTGTATCAAACACCCACATACTACACTGTACAGTGCAGACACAGAGAAAGCCTCCTACACCTCTTCAGTGTAGCAGTTCTGACGTAAGGCCAGAGCAGCGGGTTTCTGTCATGGTGGTAAACTTCCTGCCAACACTGCTGTCTTGACAGCTGCCAAAACACCCAGCAGTAGTACACTTATCACCACTGATACTTAAAACAGAGCCTTTTGTTCAATATTTATTAGTTTAGGTTTTTCCCTGGCTTCACAGTGGAACAGCCCTGGCATGCATCAAGGGACAGGACAGAGACAGGCTCATCACATTCCCATTGGATTTAAGAGCCTGGAGGAGGGGCAGAGGGGGGCAGACCTCTTGACTCACTGTTGCATCATGATTTTTTTGATCCAGCAGTGACAACATCATACTGGAAGACTATAGTGTATACTGCATTTAAATAATAATATGAAACAAATACTCAGAAATGGTCTGATATAATAAGCTGTATATAATCTGATATAATCTTTTTGGACATTTCTTGTTAGTTACTTCAAAACAACGAGGAAAGCAGCAAGCAGGGAAACACAATAAATGGAATCCACAAGTTGGGCTGGGCTGATCGACAATTACTGACAGTCAATGACCACTGAACCCTCTACCATCGTAAACAAAATGATTATTTGGTGGTTGCTATCAGAGTGACAGTGAGAGTGGCAGTGACTAAAAGGGGTCAGCTGGTGAAAATTCTTCTACTCAAGTCAGCTTTTTTGCTATGGGACAGCTTTGAGACAAAAACAACTGCACCAGGACAGCCTGTATCATTATGATTAGTATCAGAGTTCCATAATAGAAAAAGATAAGTTCTTATACTAAAACACAATAACATCAAACAGCAAAGAAAGTAGATACAATGGACAGTTTCAACATTTTTTAGTGAGAACAGGGTGAGCATTTTCCTTTCTCACAGAAAGAAACTTGACATTTCAAACATTTGTGCAGTAATTAGTCATATTAATATGACTGATGGTTCCATTTACACCTGTAGCTTTTCCTGGACACATGTATTGTTCGTGCAGGCTCACAGTTATGGCTTGCAGGAACATTCAAATGTCTCCAAGCCATCGTTAAGATTATTAGCAACACTTGTGCTTTTCCTGCTGTGACAAGTCAAAATGTCTGCCATGAGCAATGTCTTTAGTATGTACTAGGGGTGGAGCCGAACCAGAATACGGTATTCGGAAAGGCACAAATAACGTGTTTTTTACAAATACTTATTTCGAACAAATACTTTAAAAAATATTTGTATTCGGGAACAAGAAAAACATCACATCAAAAAGCTACGTTTCCTCATGAGACCGCAGTACATGCCCGGATGAGTGAGTGAGTGACGTTCAGGAGTCGGGGGTGGGGGCGTCATAACACCGCTGTTCCGACCCCCCCGCCCCCGCAGCTGTCCATGGTGCTGCTGAACCAGGTGACGTTGTTTACACTCTGCGTTGTGGCTTGTCTGTGAAACGCGCGCTGCTCAGGGACTGGGCAGATCTGTCCCACTTGCTTTGTCCCTCACTCCGTTGGGAGATCTTCCACAGAGTAAAAGAAATACACATTGTTTCTCTCCCCCGCTCCGCTCGAGCGCGGCTGAACGCGGCTTGAGCCCACTTCACGGACGCGAGGCTGCTGCAGCCGGCGACCCTGCTGACAGCAGACCGGGGGAGGAAAAAAAATTCTTTGCTCGGTGCTTTGGTTGGGTTTTAGGCAATGAAGAAAGGAGTTGGTTAAGTTCAGTAAAAAGACCAGGTAGAGGCCAGAAGCATCATGACCGTTAGCTATAGGCTACTATGTCATATTATTTACAGATCAAGTTTAGTTCTTGGAGCTCTGTGCATTAGAAAGAACAGTTCTTTTAAGTATTATTTGTCTTCATTCTGTCTGTTCAACGTCCTCCAACAAGGACGGGTGGTGGTGGGGTTCATAATGTTCACAATGATATTTTATTAGTTGTTGATTTAACCATGGATGAGGTAATGGCTGTTATGTTATTTTCTTTTCAATGACATTCCTCGTTACATGTTCATTGCTGGATTTATGGAAAAACATCAACCAATATTGCATATCCAGAATTATTATAATGGATAATTAAAGAATACTTACACTATAACGAAAATTAGAAGTGTAACAAAAAAAAAAAAAATGTATGCCTATTTTGAATTTTACTCGAATACAAATACAAATACAAATACTTTTCCCCCCTCAACAAATACAAATACAAATACAAATATCGGCTGCCCTGCACACCCCTAGTTTGTACTATGGCAGAGAAGAAGAGGATATTTAGATGTTTGCCATGCTGTAACAAAACACATTCTCTACATGTTTGTGCATTTCAGCATTTCTAAGGTTTGCGTTCCATATTCTAAGACACATAATTTTCCCTACAGCAGGTGCTATTTGTGATTTTTCAGTTAAACAACTATTTTGTGAGCACCCAAAAAATGACAGCTCCTATAAAAAAACGTTGAATGAGACAGGGCTGCCACTTGTGTTGTTGTAACTTGGTTTCATCCATATACATAAAACTCACCTATTGTAGTAGAATATAACCGTAGTAAATAGCTAGTGGTTAATGATAACTGGTAATAATTGCAGTGATGTTAAAGAGAATAATCAAGTGTGAAGAAATTACAATGAATGGTTGAAACATGTATTACTCTGCATCATTTGATTGAATATGCACCTATCAATTGAATCATTGTATTGTAACATAAAGTGTGAAATGTAACCACAGATTTAAGAATGAAATCATGTAACCAAATATATACGACACTTCTTTTATTTTTAAAAATGCAGTAAAAAGAGTGATTGAACCTAATGGGATATATCAAGAGGGAAACTTGGTTTTAAAAAAACTAGGGCCAGAGTCACTAAAAAGCTACTGTATTTTGTATTCTGGGGAAAACACCTGGTTTTAAAAAAAATAACAAGGAAAGGCAGGCAAGGCAAGGCAAGTTAATTATATTTGTATAGCACAATTCAGACATAAGGCAACTCAAAGTGCTTTACAGGGCCATAAAAATTATATTAAAAGAAATTAAAAATTGCATTTAAAATACATTAAACAAGCAGGAAGACATCAAGAAACAAAACATTAAAACAAGTTAAGAAATAGGAAAGTAGACTAAAATAGAATAGGTTTAAAAGAGACAAGACAAGAAAATAAAAGTCACAGTGCAGTTCAAAGTCTTGAAATTGCTTCAGTGAAAAGCAGTGGCAAACAGAAACAGAAAGAGGTGAGAATTGGAGCAGACCTGCAGTTTTCTGGGAGTTTGTTCCAGATATGTGGCGCATAATAACTGAACGCTGCTTCTCCATGTTTAGTTTTGACTCTAGGGACTGAAAGCAGACCTGTACCTGATGACCTCAGACGTCTAGATGGTTCATAACGTGGCAGCAGATCAGAAATGTATTGTGGCCCGAAACGGGAACAGCTTGACGTTCCGAAACCCCTCCATTCCGACACACCCCACTCCGAAACACCGCTGTTCCGAATCCGACTTTCAAGTTCCAATTACTTCCCAATATGGTTAGGGTTAGGGGTTAGGGTCAGGGTTTCCACAATAGCCTTTTTGGAATAGCGGGGTCTTTAGAAAAAAATGGGAAGCCACACCATTACGATGAATGGAAGTCTATTTTCGGAACAGCGGGGTTTCGGAAGGTGTAACCGCCCGAAACCATTCAGTGCTTTATAAACCAACTGCAGGATTTTGAAATCTATTCTTTGACTGACAGGAAGCCAGTGTAAAGATCTGAGAACTGGAGTGATGTGATCTACCGTTTTGGTTCTTGTAAGTACTCGAGCAGCAGCGTTCTGAATCAGCTGCAGCTGTCTGATGGATTTTTTAGAGAGTCCTGTAAAGACACCGTTACAGTAGTCGAGTCTGCTGAAGATAAATGCATGGACAAGTTTTTCCAAATCCTGCCGAGACATAAGTCCTTTTATCCTGGATATATTTTTAGGATGATAGAAGGCTGACTTTGTAATTGTCTTAGTGTGGCTGCTGAAATTCAGGTCTGAGTCCGTGATCACACCGGGGTTTCTGGCTTGGTTTGTAGTTTTCAACATTACAGATTGAAGCTGATTGAACCCGGAGGGAGCAAGCCACCTTTTTCCGGTCGAGAACCATGGCCTCGGACTTGGAGGTGCTGATTCTTATCCCAGCTGCTTCGCACTCGGCTGCAAACTGCCCCAGGACATGCTGGAGGTCCCGGCTCGAAGGAGCCATCAAGACAACATCGTCTGCAAAAAGCAGGGATGAAATCCTGTGGCTCCCGAACCAGATCCCCTCCGGCCCATGACTGCGCCTAGAAATTCTGTCCATAAAAATAATGAACAGAACTGGTGACAAAGGGCAGCCCTGCCGGAGTCCAACATGCACTGGAAACAGGTCTGACTTACTGCCGGCAATGCGAACCAGACTCCTGCTCCGGTCGTACAGGGACCGTACAGCCCTTAGCAGAGGGCCCCCGACCCCGTACTCCCGAAGCACCTCCCACAGAATACCACGAGGGACACGGTTGAATGCCTTCTCCAAGTCCACAAAACACATGTGGACTGGTTGGGCAAACTCCCATGAACCCTTGAGCATCCTGCAGAGGGTATAGAGCTGGTCCAGTGTTCCACGGCCAGGACGAAAACCGCATTGTTCCACCTGAATCCGAGGTTCAACTATCAGCTGAATTCTCCTCTCCAGTACCCTGGAATAGACTTTACCAGGGAGGCTGAGGAGTGTGATCCCCCGATAGTTGGAACACACCCTCCGATCCCCCTTTTTGAATAGAGGGACCACCACCCCGGTCTGCCAGTCCAGAGGCACTGTCCCCGACTGCCACTCTATGTTGCAGAGACGTGTCAGCCAAGACAGCTCCATAACATCCAGAGACTTGAGGTACTCAGGGCGGATCTCATCCACCCCCAGTGCTTTGCCACTGGGCAGCTTCCGAACTACCTCAGTGACTTTGGCTTGGGTGATGCATGGATCAACCTCCAAGTCCCCAGCCTCTGCTTCCTCTAAAGAAGGCGTGTCAGTGGGATTGAGGAGATCCTCGAAGTATTCCTTCCACCGCCCGACGATATCCCCAGTCGAGGTCAACAGCTCCCCACCTCCTCCTGCCTCAGGAGCCCCCCGAGCCAACCAGGCTCTATAGGACTCCCTCACAATACGTTTGGGTCTGCCAAGTCTGTCCAGCTTCCTCCCCTGCCAGCGGATCCAACTCACCACCAGGTGGTGATCAGTTGACAGCTCAGCCCCTCTCTTCACCCGAGTGTCCAAGACATACGGCCTGAGGTCAGATGACACGACCACAAAGTCGATCATTGACCTCCGGCCTAGGGTGTCCTGGTGCCACGTGCACTGATGGACACCCTTATGCTTGAACATGGTGTTCGTAATGGACAAACTGTGACTAGCACAGAAGTCCAACAACAGAACACTGCTCGGGTTCAGATCGGGGAGGCCGTTCCTCCCAATCGCACCCCTCCAGGTAACACTGTCGCCGCCCACGTGAGCGTTGAAGTCCCCCAGTAGAACAATGGAGTCCAGTTGGAGCACTCTCCAGTACCCCTCCCAGGGACTCCAAGAAGGCCGGGTACTCTGCACTGCCGTTTGGCCCGTAGGCCGAAACAACAGTGAGAGACCTATCCCCGACCCAAAGGCGCAGGGAGACAACCCTCTCATTCACCGGGGAAAACTCCAACACATGGCGGCTGAGCTGGGGCTGAGCAAGCCCGCACCAGCTCGCCGCCTCTCACTGCGGGCAACTCCAGAGTAGAAGAGAGTCCAGCCTCTCTCAAGGAGTTGGGTTCCAGAGCCCAGACTGTGCGTGGAGGTGAACCCAACTATCTCTAGCCGGTAGCGCTCAACCTCCCACACTAGCTCAGGCTCTTTCCCCCCCAGCGAGGTGACATTCCATGTCCCCATGGCTACAGTCACCGTCCGGGGATTGGGTCACCGGGACACCCGCCCAGAACAGCCACCCAAATCACACCGCACCTGACCCTTCTGGACCCTCCTGCAGATGGTGAGCCTACTGGAGGGCGGGCCCACGTTGCTCTTTCGGGCTGTGCCTGGTCGGGTCCCGATCTCTATCATGGGGGGCTTTGGAACCGCTCTTAGTCTGACCTGTCACCTAGGACCTGTTTGCCTTGGGAGACCCTACCAGGGGCATTAAGCCCCGGTCAACATAGCTCCTAGGATCATTCAGTTCAAGGAGGAGCTTTTCAATTATTTTACTTAAAATTGGGAGGTTTGATATGGGCCTTTAATTATTCATTACTGATGAGTCTATATTGTTCTTCTTCAGGAGTGGTTTAATGACTGCAGTTTTCATGGCTTGGGGGAAGACGCCTGAGAGAAGAGACATGTTGACAATCTGTAGCAGATCTGGAGTCATGCAGTCTGAAACTTTTTGAAGAACCCTGCTGGCAAAATATCAAGGCAGCAGGAGGTAGATTTCATTTGTATTATATCTTGCAAGTGTCATTGAGTGTATCGAATTGTGTCACGTATTAGTGTTGGTTTTAGAAAAAGGAAAGAGAAGGAGCTACTGGGGTCAGGCACAGCAAGGTACGGCTATGTGGAGCTGTGAGGATGGGGATTTCCAAGGAAAAATACCTGTGTCAGCAGACTTGAGGAAGAGTAAGGATTGGATGAGACCATGAGGCCATGGGAGAACACTCCCAGTTTTTGGGCTTAAAAGAAGACACCTAATGCTGAAAAAATCAGATCAGTTGTTCATGGACTTTGCCTGTGTATGATCTTGTGCTCTTACTGCCGGCACTAAATTCTCTACTGCATTCAGCTTCGAGGACTCCTGGTTATTTTTGACTTTTTAAACTTTGAAAAACCTTTTGAACAAACAAGAAACGAGAGAAGTCGTTACACGACACTATTATAAAGTCAGTTTTCAACTATTCAACCGTAATCCCTGCTGTCTCAAAACATACGCACCATTTGCCCTCTCTTTCCTGCTGTTACAGCAGGATAGCTACTTGCTTCTTTTAATAGGCTGTGCTATTTAAAGCTGATGTTTGTTAAAGGCCACTAAAAACATAAACATTATGTAAACAACGATAATAGATTGTTTTTCAAAAAACTACCGTCCTTATCTAAACATATGGTTAAGTCACACAAAATACTGTTTAGAACGGCAAAATGTGTTGTTATCAGCATAGTTACAAATGTCAATGGGATTCTGAATGAAGGAAAGGAGCTGTACGGGCTGTAGCTTAGGGGTAAAGACACTGACACTCACTCATGAATCACAATGTCCCCACCCAAGTTAAAATCCAGCCAGGGAACTTTGTTGTTTCCCCCTCTTTCATACAATGATGCCATGGTGCATTAAAAATAGCATGTATGAAATTACAACATACCTTCACCACTGACCATATACACTGACATCTCAAATGGAAAATGAGAAATGCTAAACTGATGAGAGAAGGGTACTGGCCGTTTTTCATGCCTTCAACATTAATCCTACATCCTTCATGGGTGACTGGAGCAAATCCCAGCAATTTAGAGTTCCCCAATATGCATGTATTTGGTTTTTGGGCTAAAACTGGACCAAAGGAAATACAGGGCCAAGAATTGAAGCCAGCACCTTCCCTCAGTGCAGCAACAGTGTTAACCCCTTTTCGTCTGTGACATGCAACCGTTCAAAAGGAACTCTTTTTAGCATTAGAGATATCTGCAATTAGCACGGATCTGTTCAGTATTGCAGGAGGGCATTGTAGAGGCTAACAAGAAGGCTGGTGGCCTATGTTGGATCAAGGACCATTTAACTAAGAGACAGGTGAGCGATCATTCAGTTAAGAAATTTTACAGAGGAGCAACAGAAAGCATCCTGACTGGAAAAATCACAAACTGGCACGGTTCATCACAGCCCATGACAGGAAGGCTCTACAATGGGTGATTAAAACCACCAGAACATCACTGGTTCCCTCTACAGAGCATCAGTGACATCAGTGAAGTGAGATGTCTGCAGAGACTCCTGAACTCATCATCAACACTCCACTAATCGATTTATATAATTGTTGTTCTATGAGTAGTATAAAGGGAAGGCAAGTAGAATTTCGTCAACCTTATATTGTAAAATGATAAATGTAATGAAAGCAGATGAGAAGATTGATATCAACTTCCTGTTTGTTACAGAGCTGAACGTGGAGCACGTTAGCACAAAAACTGGGAACAGAGACAGCTAGCCTGACTCTTTCCAAAATGAAAAAATATTCCTACCAACACCTCAAGTTGATCAAAGAGCACTGTTGTATCTTGTTTGTTGAATACTTACATACACAGAAATATTGAAATGTCATTCTGGTTTTCGTGGGAGTTGTGGCCAGAATTATTTCACTATTTCTTGGCAAATAAAGGCCAGCGGGTAGACAGTACATAGTTTCTGAAAGTCTTATCGTGCTGCCCTATTCTGGCACGCAATGTCTCCAACTAGTGGTGGCTGTATTTTTAAACCCACTGGGAGTTTGAGTTTGAGTTTTGACCAGTTGGGGTTGGTGTAGCTGGCCTTTGTTGAAGCAGCAGAGTAGCAGATGAAGTACAGTAGGTACTACTTCAAAGTGGCCATTTCACTCGCGGGGAGCGAGATTCACGCAACGCGTGAAATGTAAGTGACAACTGTAGCCACTAGGTGGAAGCATAGTACTGAATTGCAGCTCAAACGATTTTGGGACAATTCCACATTTGACCACAATGTAGCTGCAATGGAGAGTGGCGCTGTTTTAGGCTACAGGTAGAGTGAATAGAGAGGGGGACTGCTAAACCGTATCAGATTGATTCAGACTGATTGTTTCACAGCGGTGGGACACCTCAATTATCTGGGTGACCTTGGATAATCACTTGTGCTTTCTTTGTTTTACAGTAGAGCTAAAATATGGACATTAGTTGTTTTTTAAGGAACATTTGTTTACTGGTAAAATTGCCGAATTATTGTCCCAGTCCACCCCGTGAGCCTATATCACGGCCTGACTGGATGTTGCTTAAATATAAGAATAGCCGATAATAATATCTGATACCCTAAAGACATCTGAGGTTGTAATTTTGCTTGCTCGCCTGGTAGAGCAGCTCCCTCAGTAAGCAGAATCTTCTGCTAGTATGAGTTCGAATCTCAGTATAGGCAGTACCTTTAGTTAATGTGTTTTCTTTTCTTTTCTCATCATCATTATGATCACATATGGCTCCAAGTTTGAGCAAATAAATGAGCAAATAAGCATTAATTCTCCGCCGGGCCGCGGCACCAGCTTTCCTGCTTGTGTACATAAAATACATTAAATTCTGACACCACAACTGTAGCGTACCGAATATCAATAGATGATAACCAGAAAAAAAACGTTCTATTGATCTGATTCACCGGCTTCATGGACGTCGGAACTATTTTCTGAGAGGGGGGCAGGGGAAGCACGCACTTTTATCAATGATTAAGGATTTGATTTGAAGTTATTTTATAATGGCGTGCAGTTATAAGAGAACTAGATGGATGAACACGGCATCTTTATTGTTAAGAAAATGAAACTTTGATCACTAAATCAAGCCATTTAAGGAACATAACAGCATTGGCGGCGTTTCCCAGATTCGATTTTTCTTAAGGACTTAAGAAGGCTCTTAAGAAGGGTTCGGCTAAGAAGGAGCACTAAGATACGGGTGTTTCCCAGACGCGTTCTTAACTGCCTTCTTAGGAGAACCTTAAGATCAAGCCAAAGAAGTGTGTGTGTGGGTGTGTTGACGGCCGCGTAGTGCTTTCTACCGATCCAGCACGGATCCACCAGGGAGGGATTGTGGATTGGAATGAGGGTGCCATCCGTGGCATGGCGCAGGAGAATCGGTGTCACAGCTGCCACACTCCGTGACACCGATGCCTTGCTGAGGCCAGTGCCATCCCCCACCACCTCCAGGAAGCTCCCCACTGCGTAAAAACGCAGCGCAGCCAGGAGCTGCACCTCCGGGCTGAGGGCAAAATTGCAGCGGGTTGCTCTCTGGATGTGTGGAGACACCGAGTGATCAGCCGTTGGATCGCCGCACGGGGCAGCCGGTACTTTGCCTGGACAGCCCGGTCTGACAGCACGTCCAGTGGGGAGAAGTGCTGACGCACGTATGCATTTATGTAAACCGTCTGGCTTCGCGCACGGCGACGCTGTTGGTTCGCAGCGAGAATGTGCTGTATTGCAGCCATGGTTTCTCACACGCGCGGACTTTGGCAACGCATTTATATAGAGTAGCAGGTGAAGCCTCTCTGGATGAGGTTCAGCTGAGTTCAATCACATCTGTTTCCTTGATATCTGTGAAATGCCACAGGGTTGTTGTATTTGTATGTGTAGTACTATAAACTCATATGCAGATGTGTGTGGAAAACTTGTAAAATGTGTAATTCAATAAAAAGTTGGTTTTTTTCTTCTTCTATTAACCTATGTTTCTTGCGCCAGTGGTCCGCAGCTATGAGCGCATTGCTTCAGGGACTCACTCCGCTTTAAATAACCTTCTGTTTATCCGACTACTGTGAAGCTGCTGATTATGTATTTTAATAAAGCTAGAGAAAACTGTCTGACATGACGTGGCGTCGTTCTTCTTTCTATAAGCCTGTTGTAGAAAATATAAGGAATAGAAAGCACAAATATTTGTGTTAAATTCTGACACCACAACTGAAAGAAAGAAAGCCAGTGAATCAGATCAATAGAACGTTTTTTTTCTCTGGTTATCATCTATTGATATTCGGTACGCTACAGTTGTGGTGTCAGAATTTAATGTATTTTATGTACACAGGCAGGAAAGCTGGTGCCGCGGCCCGGCGGAGAATTAATGCTCATTTGCTCATTTATTTGCTCAAACTTGGAGCTATATGTGATCATAATGATGATGAGAAAAGAAAACACATTAACTAAAGGTTCTGCCTATACTGAGATTTGAACTCATACCAGCAGAAGATTCTGCTTACTGAGGGAGCTGCTCTACCAGGAGAGCTATACATCAGTCATAACACACATCAGCGTCTGGACATACGTGCTGCTGTCGTGTCTTCAACCTAAAAACTGATCTTTATACATTTTTTCATTGAGTAAAAATCCTCTCTGAATTATGGAACTGATAAGAATCATTTCTTAAATGATTATATGGACGTTGAAACTTCTGTAGGCTGTGCGTAATTGTTTCTGCCTCCGCTTATTAGCCGTGGCTGCAGCGAACGAGCAAGCGAAATCACAACCTCAGATGTCTTTAGGGTCTTTGACGTGTGCACAAAAAAAGACCACAGTTAAACATAAAAGCAAAACGAAAACAGATAAACATAAAATGGGAATATCACCGATAAATACAAAATACAAAGAATAAGACCTTAAAAGACATTTAAAAGGCTTCATAATGAGTTGTTGATGATGATGATGGCGGATGAGATGAATGATTTTTTTCACTAAGTTTGTTCTTGCTAGAGGGACCCTGTAGCGACAGACTGAAGGAAGGAGTTGGAATGAGGTGTGGAGTGGGTGAGGTATTATTAGCTACATTCTTGTATTTAAGCAGCAACGAACAGAAACATAAATCAGGCAACTCTGTCCATTCCCCGTTCATGGTCACTGCTCCCTGCTGCTGCATGTTGTCGTCCTCCTGCTCACAGATGCCACCTGGTGGTTGTTTGGGCACATTGCCGCTTCTCATGAAAACACAATTGATCCTCCACTAAAAAGGTGCGAGAATCACTCGTGAACTCGGCCACAACGAAGTAGTACCTACTGTAAGCTATGTGAAGCCAGCAGCTATAAGTTCGTTTCCACAGAGCTTCCTTTGTCTCCCATTTGGAGAACTGTTTACCTATCTGCCAACCTAAACACCAACGTTCAGGGAGGGCGGAATACTTATTGTCACATTGCTTGCCAGGTTCTGTCTTGTAACACGTCAACATAACATCTTTTGTTTGTTTAGGAGAAACCAATGAGCTTATTTCTCAAAATTTTAAGTTATACACTGAACCAAATAGGACGGTCAATCTACTGTGTGTCGGTTTTTTAATTGGCTTGGCCTCCCTTTTTCTCAAGAACAATTACAAATTTCTTTTACAGTAAAACTGGAAGAAAGAAATTCACTCGTGTCATGATAGAAGCCAAAAATAAAAGGTACTGCAATTTCAGAAAACAACCGATCACATCAATGTCCACATTTAAACATTGTTGAGAGAGGACTTGTAAAAGTTACAATTGCCAACAGAACACAATTCTCCTCTCTCTCTCTCTCTCTGTCTGTCTCTCTGTCTCTCTCTCTCAGAGTCTGCGGGCATTTCTTTTTCACTGTTATTTAGATTATTCAATTGTCCATATAATTAAACTATACAATTCTTGTATTTTACATTCTGAATGCAACACTGTGATGTCAAAATAAAAATAGAAACAGAGTTTAGTGAGGTCACTGAACCAATGTCAATACAGAATATGGAACACAAGTTTCCACCCAAATGTATGGAGAGAATTTTGTTCCTTTATTATTCAATCAAATAGAATAGATTTGAAACCAAAAAAGAGATTTGAGAGCAAAAGAGAGTAAGTGGCAATCAATTTTTTTTTTTTTTTAAATCGAAACAGAACAGGTTGCAATTGAAAAAAAAATATGAGAGAGCATATTTCTTCAACTTCAATCAAAACTCAAAACCATTTTGCTTATAAACCAGTCCTCTTTGCTTTCAAGTTAAAAACCTTTGCTTGCAGATCAGTCCTCTTTGGTTGCAAATTCTAAAGTTTTGCTTGCGAATTCAACTGCACTTGATGGGCGGGGCCTACGCTGGTGGATGAGAGAAGAGTTTCTATTGGTTGGTTTGACCTGGCTCCAGCGCCAGCTACGTCTTCCGCATTACACCCACTTCCCCCTTGTGCTGTGCTGCTTGGAGGTAAGTTGATAGCCTGTTGCTCTTGAAACGTTTCCCATAAGTAATGAATTGCGCTATATATCGTTAGCTACAGCCTGCCGTACAGTCACAACAACAACAACAACAAGTAATGAATTATAATGCCCTGCTGCTGCAAGCACACTGATTAGCAGCATCATGGTTGTCTCTGCTAGTCACGGCCTGAGCAGAGTAGCCTAATGAGTGAGTGAATTACAGGGAGGCGTATACAACGTAGGGCTGTGATTTAAACATTTAGTGTTGCATGGTACTCGCGGTGCCAAAACGTCACGGTTCCTACACAACAGTACTACCGTGGATTACTAAACTACCGCTGAACGCGGTGCCAGTTTCCACTGTGTAGCGGACTGCTGCTACTCCTCCCGGCTCCGTTCTCACTACAGCTGTTCTAATGTCAACAAACACACAAATAATTTAACAAATCGACGCACATATTTCTAACCAGCCGCCATTACTGGTCTATACAGGAGCAGCTGTGTCAGATGGTCCGACTAAAATGACACTGAATGATGCTTTTGACCTCCGAGATGTACAATGTGTAGGCTATAGAAGAGAAACGCAAATTTCAGCACCACTGATCTGTTTGTTGACATTAGAACAGCTGTAGTGAGAACGGAGCCGGGAGGAGTTTAGTTGAGGTAGTTTAGTAATCCACAGTAGTACTGTTGTGTAGGAACCGTGACGTGTTGGCACCGCGAGTACCATGCAACACTAAATGTTTAAATCACAGCCCTACGTTGTATACGCCTCCCTGTAATTCACTCACTCATTAGGCTACTCTGCTCAGGCCGTGACTAGCAGAGACAACCATGATGCTGCTAATCAGTGTGCTTGCAGCAGCAGGGCATTATAATTCATTACTTGTTGTTGTTGTTGTTGTGAATGTACGGCAGGCTGTAGCTAACGATATATAGCGCAATTCATTACTTATGGGAAACGTTTCAAGAGCAACAGGCTATCAACTTACCTCCCAGTAGAGCTTAGATCAGCCCGACCCGGCCCGGCCCGGCCCGACACATTAACTGTAATTATGAGCCTGAGCCCGATTTAAACCCGACAATTTTAACAGCGTAACAGTCAGAGTTATTCAATGTAGCCTCCTTTTGTTTAGTGGGTAATGTAACCTGCACGATGAAGAAGAGCAGGGGGGTATTCCAGAAAGGAGGTTCAACAAACTCTGAGTCTATCCCTGAACTCTGAGTTGACTTACCCTGTGAAGTGAAACTCTGAGTTTTCAGTTCCAGAACAGCTGATCTGAGTTAGGTAAGTCGACTCTGAGTATGTTAACTCTGAGTTGAGCTCGTGCCTGACGACTAGTAAAAAGCCATCATCAGTGGAGCTCCGATACTGTGATTCACCATGGCAACGGGGGAGAAAACAGGAAGCAGACATTTTCTGGGGGAAAGAAAGTAACACGGCTGCGGCCGTAATAAAAATCACTGACAGAGTTTTAGATGCGGTCGTCTTTTCATTTTGAAGTTAACATCACTTTATTTTATATTAGCCTTTGAGGAAGTGGTTGAATGTTGTTCAATGTTTTATTTTATTTTAGGCTATTTTATTTAATTTAAATCAGCTGAAAATGAAATATAAAAACAGTCTCACGATGGCTCCTCACTTTGGTTTAATTTCACATATTAAACAAAGTAAAAGTTTATTCAGTGGATATTTATTTATTTTTTTTTTGAATAATGTTTTTATTATGGTTTTTCCATAAACATACAAATTGAACACATTACAAACAAACAAACAAAAACAAACAAACAGTGGCCACAGAAATCAAGCATATTGTCGAAATTCCTGATATTCATAGCCCACAACCTCCCTGGGAATAATTGCATATAATTATATAGGTGTATTGTGGGAGGCGTCGTACACAGGAGCGCTCAGTCCATTACAATTGACAGTGATGCAACAGCTAATCATTTTTAGAGAAATAAGTGGAAAAAGGATACAAATTTTCCTAAATCAAAAGATTTGAAATCTTTCACAAAATTTCACAACACAAAATATGAGCAATAAATAAATGACAATTGATCACCAAGCAAGTGGAAATCTAGCCTCACAGCCCAAAGATGTCATCTTGCCAATTGTCAGCGCTGCGGTCGACCATTCCCTTTAAAACAATATTTGTAAGTCTTTTACCAGCATATTTAAAGAAGGGTGTCCAGGTCTTGAAGAAGACTGGCGTTTTACGTTTGAATCTGTATGTCAGATATTCCATTGGTATTAACTCAAATATCAGTTTATGCCATCCTATAATTGTAGGAGGTGCATTATCAATCCATTTAAGGAGTATATTTTTTCGGGCAGCAAATGTAAGAATATTAAACAGCCTTCTTTGATCATATCCTTTGATATGAGGGCTGGGTAAGCCAAAGAGCAGAGCCTGAGGGTCAGGGTCAAGATGGACATCAAAAATCAAATTGAGTTTATCAGTAATTTTACGCCAGTACTCCTCAATATGAACACATGACCAGGCACAATGCCTGTAACTCCCCACCTCTACGTGACACTTTGAGCACATTTCTGTCAAACTTGGATTCATCCTATGTCTGAGCTGGGGGGTAATCTGTAAGCGATGCAGTATCCTAAACTGGGTCTCTCTAGTTCTATTACAAATAGAAATCTCTTTTGCCCGTTGCCAAATTTCTGCCCATGTTGTTTCATCCATCCTGAGATTGAGATCATTATTCCACACCTGCCGCAGATAGTCTGTATCAATATTACTGGCAAGATTAAGTTCAACATAACCCCGGCCAAGGACTTATTTTTTGCCTCTGTTGAGAAGCAGGCGCTCCATCTTTGAAGTCTGATGGTCAAAGACATGACCTTTTTGATCCTTAATGAAGCTACGGACTTGGAAAAATCTGAAGCAATTATGTGGAGGTAGATTATATTTCTTTTCAATTTCTGTAAATGGGAGCATCACTCCTTTATGAAATAAATGCCCTAGGGTTAAGACCCCTCTATCTCTCCAAATGTTAAAACCACCATCTGTGCTAGCTGGGGCAAAATCAATGTTACAGTGTAAAGGAGCTAGAGAAGACAATGTATTTGCACGGCCCTCCAGCTTCCTTATTGCTTGCCAGGCTTGTAGAGTTGTTTTAACTATAATATTATTAACTGAGACACTCTTGATTTTTTTTAAATCTAGGGCGAATAACAAACTTGGCAGAGGGCTACCTGCGTTAAGTGTTTCTAGATCTAACCAAACTGATTCCAAATCACCATTAATCCAATCAGCTATGTAGTGAAGCTGTGCAGCGAGCTGATAAAGTCTAACATTAGGGACGGCCAAGCCACCTTTCTCCAGACATCTGTAGCTTAGCCATCTTTAATTGAGGCTTCTTTTTGTTCCAAATAAATGTACTAAAACAGCTATTCACTTTCTTAATAGTTTTATTATTAAGTAAAATAGGGACCATTTGAAGGTGATAAAGGAGTCTCGGCAAGATATTCATTTTGAGCAAGGAAATTCTCCCCAACAGAGACAATGGTAGAGATATCCACCTGTCAAGATCATCCCTAATGCGTTTTAAAAGAGGCTCAAAATTGGCCCTGTACAGTGCTTCTAGTGATGGAGTAATTGAAATCCCCAGGTAAGTGAAACCTTTGGGTGACCATTTAAATGGAAATGGAGTGGGGCAACGAGGGTTACCTAGAGGCATAACCTCAGATTTAGAAAAATTTATTTTGTACCCTGAGAACTAACTAAATTGATTTATTATTTCCAAAACAGCTGGTACAGATGTCTGTGGTTTAGTTACAAAAAGTAAAATATCGTCAGCGTATAAGGCTATTTTATGATCTTTTTCACCAGCAGAGATTCCAGTAATATTTGGGCTATTCCTCATAGCTTCGGCGAGAGGTTCTATAACTATGGCGAACAGCAGTGGGGACAGGGGACACCCCTGTCTGGTGCCTCTGCCCAGGGGAAAGTAAGAAGAAGTCTGCCCATTAATACGAATAGCTGCAAGTGGTCTGTTATATAAAAGTTTAACCCAGCTGCAGAATGTTTCTCCTAGCCCAAAGGTGTCAAGAGCAGAAAAAAGAAAAGGCCATTCGACTCTGTCGAAGGTGTTTTCTGCGTCTAAATTTACCACCATGCTAGTCAGTTTCTGCTGATGCGACAATTGAATTACATTTAACAGCCTTCTCATATTATTACAAGAGTTCCTGCCAACAACAAATCCTGACTGATCGACATTAATAATGTTAGGAAGTACCTTCTCAAGGCGCCGTGCTAATATTTTAGAAAGTATTTTAAAATCGACATTTAACAGGCTTATGGGACGATACGAAGAGCATTCATCAGCTGGTTTCCCCTTTTTAAGTATGAGACTGATATTAGCTTCAGTGAGGGACTTAGGTAAAGATCCTCTAACAAATGAGTCATTTAGCATCTCCAGAAAAGGGTCTATAAGTTCTGACATAAATTCTTTATAGAATTCGCAGCTAAGGCCGTCAGGGCCTGGGGCTTTTCCTGACTGTAGGGTCTGCAGTGCCTCCAAAGCCTCCTGTTTCATAATTGGTTTGTTTAATTCTTGTCTTTGTTCATCTGTTAGTTTAGGTAGAGTGAGTTTAGACATGAATTTATCAATCAAATCCTGTACTCCTGCGGGCTCCTCACTAGTGTAGAGTTTACTATAAAAATCACTAAACACCTTATTAATATTATTTGTATCAAATTTACTAGATCCATTTGTGTCTTTAATAGATGAAATTGTCTGAGAGTCACTCTTCCTGTTTACTAATCTTGCAAGGTATTTATTTGGTTTATTGCCACACTCGTATAGCCTGTGTTTAGCGAACCTAATACTTTGCTCGCTCTATGGGTAAGCAGAGAATTTAGAGATGCTTTTGTGGCCAGCATAGCCTTCATATTAGCCTCAGATGGATATTTGGCATATGTCTTTTCAAGGTTGGATAGTTCACCCTCTAGTTTAGTTTGGGCTTCCAGAGATTTACGTTTTTTACTTTTTGAATAGGAGATAATCAGGCCCCTGGCATTGACTTTACAGGTTTCCCACAACACTGAGGGGGAGACATCTGGTGTTCTATTTATGGAGTAAAATATTTTAAATTCTGACTTAAAGTATGAGATAAATTTGGGGTCGCTGAGTAGATGTGGGTTGAACCTCCAGGAATTAGTAAAACCTTGTTTTTCATTAAACATCAATTGTAAAAATACTGGACTGTGATCAGAAACAGAAATAACTCCTATGTCACAAGACACCACAGATGATAGCATCAGCTTAGGAACAAAAAAGTAATCTATCCTGGAGCTAGTTCTGTCAGCGCTGGAAAAGAAAGTAAACTCTTTTAAATCAGGATGAACAGTTCTCCAGATTTCAATAAATCCAAACTCATCACATGTATCTGCTAATGCTCTAGCTCTTTTTGAAGGGGCCCCAGTTTCTGCCGGCAGTCTATCAAAAAGTGGGTTCAGGTGACAATTAAAATCACCACCTACTACAGAACATTCAGCTTCAAGTTCAGCAAACTCCAAAAATGCCTTCATGACAAAATCGGTGGGGTGACCAGGTGGAGCATACATGTTAAGAATTGAAATATATCTTCCATATAGTAGGCCTTTAATTATAATGTAGCGTCCATTACTGTCCTTGACACAGGATTCGAGTTTAAAGGGCAGTTTCTTGTTGATTAGAATACACACGCCTCTACTGTTTGAGGTGTAGGATGAAAAAAAAGCCTCGCCGACCCAGTCTCGTTTCAGTTTGAGATGTTCCTGATCCTCCAGGTGGGTTTCCTGCAGCAATGCGATCTCAACACCTTCCTTTTTAAGGGAGATGAGAATTTTTTTCCTCTTAACTGGATGATGAATACCCCGTACATTCCAAGTACAGAGTTTGATACTAGGAACACTCATAACTAAATTAAATAGACTTTAGCATAACTCAAGTTGTTGCTAATACTCACTGTCATACAAACTAATAAGCTATTCAGACTGAGCACCTTGTAAACTTGTAACAAAACAGTGGCCAAACTTGAAATAAAACTATTTACAAACACCAACACTAGGTCCTTCAGTGACCATATGTTAGAATGCCCGAGCGGCCAAAGGAGGCAATAAGGAGATTTTGCCACAATTGACGATCCAAAGACACTTTTATTTTTCTCAATACTCACAATCACCATTCCAACACCTACACCAACCCCCAACACTTTCAGACTGACTCCTTATATACATTGTTTCCTCTGGTAATTGAGCTGGACTATACCATTCATACAGGTAAAATCAGAAACACACACATATTTAATAACCACACTATTTACACAACCCATTACCAGAAAATATATATCATCTTAATACCTATTAACACACCCCCACATAAACCTCATAAATACCCATATCTACCTTACATTAATTAACTACATATTTACACACCATGAAACTCCCCTCCGCCTATATTCCCACTTGTTTCACTCCCTCCCGGAACTATAAGGTGCGCGTGTTCCTGGGGAACTCTTTTGCCCGCACACCTTGGGAAACCGGAAGATCCGGAGGTAAGTTCATGCCAACTTTCAGTTCTTACATTTGACGTTCCTTCAGTTCGCTTGTCATTAATTTATTGACCAAGGTAAATTGACCTAACTGTCTCCTTCACCGGTGAACACCGGAACGCGTCCGCTCCGTGTCCCTCCCCGTGAAACGATCGTCTCCGTTATTGTGATGTATCCCCCCAATCAAGTCCTTTAATCCATCACCTGGTGCGTCTGAGTTTTATCCCATGCGTTCATGCTTCTGAGTCTTTTACATGACAATCCTCGTACACGTCACTCTGTACGTAGTGACGGCGGCTCGTCGTCACACCATACCAAGACCCTTAAACTTAAGAGCAAACAGAGGGTAAGTTCAAACCCTCCTTTAGGGTGAAAGACCCTTTGCCTAACCCTAAATGCAAGCATACTCCTAATCGAGCTGGCACATTAAAATTAAAGTGACTGAAATATGAGTCGCCCCACCACTAATAAAAACCAAAATGAAGTAAACCAACTCCCCAAAAGGAGGAGAAGGAGAAAAAAAAACAATAAAATAAAATAAAATTTAAAAAAAGGGAAAAAAGAGAGGGAGGGGGACATATTTGGTAAATTATGTTACCTGATGGCGTAGTAAGGTAAAATCAAACAAAAGTCCCTATGTTAACAGCCATGGGAAGCTGAATGATTGTTTTGCCTGGTTGACAGTAAGCAGACATTGCATGAATAATAACCACTACTTGCATTTCTCTAATAACTGTAACTTATTAGATAAAAATTACTAGTGTATCCATATGATGCTTTAAAGATTATTCCTGAGTCAACTCAGAAGACCATAAGCAAAATGTGCTTTTTAGGTGGGGCGGTTGCCCTGTTAGTTAACACCACATCTGAGCAATGGTGAAATTATCCACTTCAGTTACATATTTTCCGTTCACTAGAGAGAGTCAATAAACGCAGAGGCTTGCTCTGGAGAATGAAATGTTTTAACAGTGTTATTCACCATAATCTTCAATGAAGCAGGGTAGATCATGGCATAGCGAGCCCCCTCGATACTCTGCAGCTTCCTCCTCACCTGGTCGAACTTGCGTCGCTTCTTCTGTGTTGCAGCAGCAAAGTCCGGGAAAAAGTGAATCCTCGTTCCCTCGACTCGGATGTCTTTGAGACGTCTGGCTGCATCCATCACTCGCTGGCGATCGCTGAAGTTATGGAACCTTGCTATTATGGCGCGGGGAAACCTGGACGTCTCTGGACCCCAAAGCCTGTGTGCCCTCTCCAACTTGATGAGTCCCGATTTGGTGTCAAGCTGTAGGATCTCGGGTATCCACGTCTCCATAAACGTTGTTGTATTCGTCCCCTCCAGCTTCTCCGGCAAGCCGATGATCCGTAGGTTTCTGCGTCGGCTCCTGTTTTCGTAGTCGTGGAGACGCTCGGTCAGCTCGTTAGCCGTCTTTTCCAGAGCTAGCAGGCGTTTTTCAGTATCAACCGAGGCGTTTTCCACCACTAGGATCCTCTGCTCAGCCTCGCCGACCGGTTCGGTATCTTCTTTCAAACTCTGAGAGATGTTGGCTTTGATGTCGAGCGCCATCTTATCCAGCTTTTCATCCATCATCTGAGCGATATTTGCCGTCATTGCTTCCAGAGCTCTGGTCAGTCCCAGTCCTGCTTCCCGGCTGTGGCTAGTGGCTGGGGGGCTAGCGCCTTCGCTAGCGCCACCGGCGCCACCTGCTAGCTTAGCATCGACAACACGAGGAGAAGCTGGCTGTGCATCTTTCTTTTTCGTTGTGTTTTTTGGAGGCATTTTGCCGGCAGCTTTGCTCCACAATTGATCCAGGGACATCACCCGGATTAAAATCCGTTTAGTTTTGAGTTGTAACGCCAACAGGAATAATTAAAGCAGGATAATGTGCCGGAGCTCCGACAAAACGTGGCTACACAAGCACTCGCATCACCGGAAGTCTCTTCAGTGGATATTTTAACTTGTAGTAGCTTTTACCACCAACAGATGCTGTTTAACACACATCTGTGTCCTAACATCCTGCTGAGTAGATGAACATGTGGTGGTGCTCACCTCCACCTCCACCACGTCCGCCAGAGGCAGAGGAGCTGGTCCTGAGTCAGGTCGCTGGGTGACCAGAGGCTGAGGAGCTGGTCCTGGGTCAGGTTGCTGGGTGACCAGAGGCTGAGGAGCTGGTCCTGAGTCAGGTTGCTGGATGACCAGAGGCTGAGGAGCTGGTCCTGAGTCAGGTCGCTGGGTGACCAGAGGCTGAGGAGCTGGTCCTGAGTCAGGTCGCTGGGTGACCAGAGGCTGAGGGCGTCACTCACCCCCAGGACCCAACATTAGAGGCAGACACACACGTACTGTCTACAGATTGAACTAGAAGTCATTTAATCTTATACTCAATGCTGCGGCAATCTAGAAACACAGACTTTGAAATTACGTTGTTGGAAAAAATACAATAGGCTATACTGATGGCTACTTTTGTAGCTATCTGTGGGAAATACTGAAAGCCAAATGAAATGTGAGTTATTTCTCTTTTTCTGGCTGCTGGAAGGTGATTGATTAACCTGCGAAGTGATAAAAAAAAACAAAAAAAAAAAACGCAGAGGATGTTTCAGATCTGAGAGCATGTCAGCGATGACGTGTAGCCTGATATTCGCTGCGCGGCCGGAGAATATAAATGACGGACTGATGAGAAGCGGTCTACTGTTCGGTTCAGTCCTCGTCAGGGAGTGAGAGCTCATCTAAATGAATCTAAATTCTCCTCCTGGTGTAAAACTATGTGAATTATTTCTGCTTCAACATGATCGGACTGAGAAGGAAAGGACAGCTGCTGTCAGACAGTTCCGTCAGACTCAGGGTTTCTTCAGGTAAACCTGCCAGTGAGCAGGTTAGGTTCACAGAGTCAGTTACCGCAGTAACAGACCCAGAGTTTAAGTTATCTCTCTTTCTGGAACTGAAAACTCAGAGTTTCTCTCATCTCAGGGTTAACAAACTCAGAGTTTTCACAAAACCCGCTTTCTGGAATACCCCCCAGGTGTACTTCCGCTCACCGTGAGACAGGATGCTGCCGAAAGAGCGAAGACTCCCCATTTTATTTTGTCTTCATTTAGTAAAGTGTTGGTGCAAGAACCTCGGCCTGGATCGTTTGCGTATGCCTGTAACATCTAGTGCCGTAGAGACCTGGCATAGTGTGGTCAGTATTATGAATAAAAGTGCCGTGCAGAAACCCCCACATGTTGCCTGCCGTCTCTTGAGTAACCGGAGCTACCCTCACTAAAGTGGACCATCACCTTCCCCTTCACCAGCCCACGTTACAGTGGGCTGTTATAACTGACGCTCACAACTACAACTCCGAGTTGTTTGAACTACAGAAGTCTGTTTACAATTATCTTAATGAATAATGCAACAAGGACGAAGCAAGTACACTGCATTGTTTGTTTATTCAGTACAGAATGGATCGCAAATTAATAAAGTAATGATTAAAAAAAAAAAAAAACATAGCCTACACAAATGCTTGATCAAGGGCCCGGCCCGGCCCGGCCCGAGGATAGTGGTGGGAAATAAGTCTGGGCTTGGGCTTGGGCAGAGAATCTAAACTCTACCTCCAAGCAGCACAGCACAAGGGGGAAGTGGGTGTAATGCGGAAGGCGTAGCTGGCACTGGAGCCAGGTCAAACCAGCCAATAGAAACTCTTCTCTCATCCACCAGCGTAGGCCCCGCCCATCAAGTGCAGTTGAATTCGCAAGCAAAACTTTAGAATTTGCAACCAAAGAGGACTGATCTGCAAGCAAAGGTTTTTAACTTGAAAGCAAAGAGGACTGGTTTATAAGCAAAATGGTTTTGAGTTTTGATTGAAGTTGAAGAAATATGCTCTCTCATATTTTCTTTTCAATTGCAACCTGTTCTGTTTCAATCTCAAAAAAAACAATTTTGAGAAAATTTGATTGCCACTTACTCTCTTTTGCTCTCAAATCTCTTTTTTGGTTTCAAATCTATTCTATTTGATTGAATAATAAAGGAACAAAATTCTCTCCATACAAATGTAGTAAAAAGAATTTAACTGAATTTCCCAAAAATCAGCAAATAAAATGTAAATGAATGTGTGTTACCATCCACTAATGTTATGCCAACATTACTGTGCGAGGTCTGCACAACAGTTTTTCAGTAATTTTCCAGTACGGTGACATTGAACCATTGGGGAAGACACAAGATGCCATAAAGAAAACGGTGAAAAACTGAGGTGAAGAAACACGCTCAGCCTGTGACTTATCTAACGACTCACCACTCTCTTTTTTCTTAATTACCCTCTGTTTCCCCATGTCTCTGTTTATTCACAATGATTGTTTAAACTCAACGGCTTTGTCTTCACCTCAATTCCCTCCCATGGCAAATTCTTTTAATTTATTTGCACTAACTTTAAATGCACTGACTTTCACGGCAGTCGTCCCTTAAACATACTTTGTCTAAATTGTTAGGATCATTCAGCCAACACAAGCACGACACAAAACCATGAACCAAGCACATCTACTGTGTTTGTCATTCCACCCTGTGAAGAAGAGAACTGCATCTAATATAAAGAATGACTGACTGTGTTTTCAGGAAGCTTGAATGTTCTACAAGGAACTTTTAAAAGACCATTTTCTGTATAATTGTTGTAGTTATTCTTAACACCTATCACTGGGTCGGATTTCCACTTCCACACATGAATAGATAAAATTAAAAAATGTCATAAATTGGGACAGCTGGACAGTTTTGTCTGTCAGGATGCCTTTTCTTTACACTTCCAGCATAAACAACCATCCAATTACAGTTCTTTCACTTTACATGATGCACTAATAATAACAACTGAATTAGGTAAGACTCTTGTTGATTGAATTTTTTGGAACACATGTAAATAAATAACACTACAAAAATAGTATACCGTTTATCATTTAGACAATATACAGTACAGTTAGTATAAACAACTATATACAGGAAGGACGTCCAGAGGTTTCTTGACTGATTATAAACACAGATCAGGGCAAATAGATAAGGCTGTTGATGGCAGTGCCATTGCAATCCTCTACTGTTTTGGCAGCGACTGTCCTGTAGAAAGAATAGCACAATTACTTATCTGACAGTAAATACAGCTTTTCAAGCACCTTGAAATACCATATTACTTTACAACATCACGTGTCCAACTCCTCAACTCCTGTGACTGAAAAGTCATCATCTCTGCAAAAATAATAATAAAAACTGCAAGCAGTGATGGACGGGCCCTCGACCCACGTACATTGGGCCGTGGCGCCATCGGAGGGCGCGCGCATACTACCTAAATCGGATACGTGTCACCCAAAATACAACAGTGAAATTTGCAGTGACTTCCTGTGTCCAGTGGGTGGCGCTATGGATATGACGCAGTATTGATGCATAGACGTAGTCAGGGCGAACCCCTCTACATGTGTGATCAATTTGGTGTGGATGGGAACTTGAATGTTGAAGTTGTAAGTAGAGTTGTTCCGATTCCGATGCCAGTATCGGAAATGCCTCCGATACTGCCGAAAATGCCGGCATCAGTATCGGCGAGTACTGGAGTCCAGGCACCGATCCGATACCACGTAATTTATTAGCCTAGAAATAGGAATCAATTTACCGGTTAGCTCCGTTAGCTCCGAGATTCCACCGGATATGTGTCTGCTGCATTATGGCTCCGGTACGGTTTGGCTCCATCGTCCTCGTCCGGCAATCCCCACCAGCTGTGTTTTGAGTCCGCCACAGCTCCGCTCCGCTGAACAGCTGGAGTTACGAAACCGAGGAATTCTCGCAATAATTACATCATCACGCACGACCGCAGCTATATGTATGTGTTATAAACACAACAACACGAAGTGTTCCCGACTGAAGGATTAGAAGAAGAGGGCGTATTTGTCTCTTATTTGAGGTTTTTATGCTTGTATCAACACGGAGTGTTTTATTTTGAAAATTAACCGGATGTCGTGTTATTATTTTGTGTCTGACTTCCTGTCTGCTCTGTGCTGAATTCGGCTTTATACTGTTCTATTTAAAAATAAATGGCTTTCATTTGCTGTATTCATTCATGTTTTACAAAAGGGTTTAACCTGAGCCAGGCCTTACCACAATGATAATCATATCACAGTCCTGCAGGTGTAGTATGATATATATACATTTTTTTATAACACACTGGTATCGGTATCGGTACTCGTATCGGCCGATACCCACAGCATAAGTATCGGAATCGGTATCGGGAGGGAAAAAATGGTATCGGAACATCTCTAGTTGTAAGGACTTCCTGCTTATGGCGAAGCATCAACATGGACGGCACCGCCTAGCCCACTAGGTATAATGGAGGCAAAAGTTTCTGATAAGTTTTCATCTTCAAGGTCTGAGGATGACACTGAGTGAATGTGAAGTCTGTGGAGTTAAATCTGTAGGACAAGTTTGTTAAAGTATGAGGCCGGGTCAAAACGTCAGCAAAATCTCAACTTCGAATCAAAATGGCCGACTTCCTGTTGGTCTGAGGGTATAGGTGTTGATTCTTGTTTTGTGTGTCTGGTCATGATACATATGCATACTGAATTTCGTTCATGTATATGCATGTAGGAGGCAGGGCTTCAAGCTTAAGCGCTCTTCTCAATCCTCGTGGGGGCGCTGTGGTGCCATCTTTGCACTTAAAAGGCCCAGACCGATATCAGATATCAATGTTTGTGACTGGTGATGGATCTGCCAAATTTGGTGTTTGTAGGAGTTTTTCTGTACGTACCAAATGGGAAAAGGCATTAGGGGGCGCTACTGAGCTGTTGTGCCACACCTGAGGGCAGTTATGGTATTGAATTAACATACTCATGGGTTAGAAGCTACTTGCCAAATTTGGTGAGCCTGCGAACATCCTAAAGTCCTCTAAACACTTCCTGTTGCAGCAAAAATTCCAATAAAACGAATTTGTGGCTAAATCGATGAGACCTATGAGTCCTGTGAATTTCATGACGATCAAAAATTATTTGCGTGCAAATTTTTCGACGTAAGGTGGCGCTATTGAGTCCCCTGGCCACACCCACCCCCAATCATGTTGAATTATCACATTTTTCACCAGATATGACGTATATTCCGAGTTAGGTGAGTTTTGGGGTATGTTCAGGCTGCCAAATATGCAATCGTTTTGGAGGAAAAAAATAATAGATACAATATGTCCTCGCCCTGGTCAGTGCTCGGGCCCTAATTACAGAAAACTGGATAAGGATGGAGAACTAAATGTGTTCACGGGACATACAGTTACATCTGAATGTGTTTATGGGGCATAAAAATTTAATTGATTCTGTCAAACACACGACTGTTGCTATGTAAAAAAAAAAGTAGATGTCTGGGGTTAGGTGGGTGATCGGAAGCCAATGTGATAGGTAGCAAGCGATTATTTATAGGGATTGTCAGGTGCATTGTGTGTTTCCCACATTCTACTGTGGTCAGCTGACATTCAGATCATGACTTGAAATGCAAAGTCTATTTTATTAAAAAAATGTCTTACTAATATGTAATAGTCTCAAGCAGTAGGCTCACATGTGACTGTTAGGACCAGTACTCGAAGCATTTTCCTGGTGCAGCTAATGAAATGATGCAATTCCTTTTCGTATTGTATCCCTGCTAAGGAGCACATTCATGCACATAAAGCAAACCAACTTGATATGAAAGAAGTACACATATATGATTCATCAAAGATACATATTGCATGAATAACAGTGGTCTGATCCATGTTGCTATCAGCATCGAGTTACACTCACCTGTCAGAGAGAGACTCTGCAGAAATAGTAGAAACATCAGGGCATGGTTCTGTTGTGAACTGACACTTCAAGGCTGGAAGTTGATGCATCCCTCTCTAAACTGTAGGACACAGAAATAGGTGACATCAGCACATTTGTAAAATATCCAGTTCAAAGTCTATATGAATGACGTCACATAAGTACCATCTAACATCTGCTTACAAATACAAAACAAACTATATTTACAGATATATGTAATCTTCCCATGACCTCCAAACAGTGGACTGCCTCTCACATACAGCTCGTCTGGCTAATGTCCAAACAGTCCAGGGTATCAGTGCATGTGTGAACACTGCTATATGTTGTAGATCCACGGTACATGTAAACATTGGCCTGCGTGTAAAACAGTGACGTTACATGTAAATATGTTTTATACAGCAGTAGTCTATCATAGCTAGCTAGCTAACATTAGCTACAAGCTGACTATGCTAATATTGTTAGCGTTGGGCTAATACATACGACAGCAACATAAGGAGCTAACGTTAGCTATGTTGACTACATAATACAGAGTAATAATACATTTCCCCAAACCAAAAAAAACCAGCTCATTACCTGCCCAACAGAAACACGGCTACCATGGTGTCCGTTTTCAGGCCTTCGACTCCATCAGTTGTCTCCATCACTGAACACCCCCTCCAAGGTTGACTCTCGTTTCACCTCTTGAGCTATCCAACTTCTTCTTGTTTGTAGCCTTCTCCAGTTCAGTCTTTCTTTTCTTGCTCTGTTTGGCAGTACAACCTGCTGTAGGTACAGCTGGTAATGAAAAGTGTGGCTGTACTTTCTCTGCCATTCTTGTCCGTATACAATGAGCTCACTCCGCCACAGCTGCAGCAGTGTGATGCGCAGACTCTGGTCAGCGCAGGGTGGGCAGGTTAGGACAGATTGATCGACAGGTAGGCTGTCCAAACAATATTTTTGGGCTGCTAAAATTGATTGGATGAAGTTATTACAGGCCTGTCACTGCCACAGACTATGAATTTTTTTCCTTTTTTTTTTCCAAAGCATTTTATATTTTGTTTGCTGTCTTGTTGTTAAGTACGAAAGCCCTAAAGGGCCATGCATTCATACATTTTATTTCCTCCGTTTTCCTGTGATCTCGAGTTATTATCTCGAAATAACAACTGCCGTTTTCCCGAGATAACGGGATAATTTTCTCGAGATCTCGAGACAACGAAACTTTGTTTTCCCAAGATAACGATATAATTAATTCGAGATCTTGAGAAAACAAAACGATAGTGTATTAAATCATTGCAGGAAACATCATTCAGTGTAGCAATGTCAGAGGAGCAGGAGCATATCGATCACCCTGTCACATATCTTTTCAATCAAGGCCTGAGCAGGCTGAAATAGCATTATGCCTTGCTATTACAGATAATATACACATTAGTGTGCGTAATCTAAAAAGACGGTTAGCAAGGCGGCGCAATCTAAGTGAGCCTGAAGTCGTCGTTAACTACATAGCTGACCAGCTACGAGGTTCCAGGCATCTCCATAATCTCAGGCCTATCATATCACAGTCGTTATCTCGAGATCTTGATTAATTAAATTGTTATCTCGGGAAAACAAAGTTTTGTTATCTCGAGATCTCGAGAAAATTATCCCATAACCTCGGGAAAATGGCAGCTGTTATTTCGAGATAATGAGTCAAGATCTCGAGAAAACAAATAAAATTAACTTGTTATCACGGGAAAACAGAGGAAATAAAATGTATTAATGCATGGCCCTTTAGGGCTTCCGTAGTTTAGAGAATTTATAGAAATATCATAAAAAATGCTTTTGAACAGAATTACCAACCCCAGCTTTAACATCAGAGATACAAAGATAATAGGATCCCCTTCAGTTGATGAAATTCCTGCAGCCATGTAAAGGCAACAGGAAAGATGTTTTACACCGTATCTAAAGATACAAAGGATATCCTCGTTGCACACAATGCAGGCAGGTAGCTGGGTCACAGCAACCAACACGGGGCTCCAGCAAAGCAATCAACAAAAATACTGAGTGCCCATAGATATGTCCCGATTGTCCTTAGACACACTGCTGAGTTTAGTTTTATTTAGTTGCATCATGTTCAATCAAATGTGACGCAACACAGTGGTAGGGGAGCATCTACAGATTTCAGAAGACCCATTCTCCCTGTGGCAGAGGGGTAAAGTGAAGCATGGGGGTTTCCGGCAGAAGAAAATGTATTAAATTGCGTACATTTGCGTTCATGTCTCCCAGCAGGATTGTACCGTATGCAGGAAAAAAGCACTGAGGTAATTAGGGCAGGTTTCTCACTAGTTGAGTTTGCAAGGAGCTAGTAGACACAGAGAAAGTAGGAGAGGGATAGGGAGTTTGTCCCAACAGAGCAGAAATGCATGTAAGACCCACAACGTGGACACAATATGTCAGATGAAATGTGGAGCGAATCATTATTATTGTTATTCTACAGAAGTTGTTGAAAAAGTAGGTTAGCATGGCTGTGTGTGGCCCCTGGGGGGATTATGTCAGGGTGGTAGTCAGGCAATGTAAAGATGAGCTAATGAAGCAAGAGAAGGAGAGAGTCTGGTTGAAACACTCCTTTCCGTAACTTATTATAGGAAAATGACTTAGGACTTCCCAGGGCCAAACCATGGATTCTGGAGGCCCCAAGCAGTTTCTGGTCACAGCTCACACTCCAAAAGTCCATACAACTTGTCAAACACAAAGTTCATTTTAGAAATAAAGTGACGTTAGGTGCAAGTGAATGTTAATAAGCGAAGACACAACTTGAGCTGTCTTACACACACACACACACACACACACACACACACACACACACAAATGGTTGGTGATTGCAAGCTAGTTACAGCCAGCTATGAGCGGTTTGGGGCAAATTATTATGGACAGCAAAATAGTCCAGGTGCTCAATTTACATAAATAACAGTAGTTTGAAATGCGTTTTACATTAAATCTGAACATACATTTACTGAGACTATAAATCGGTTATTGGTCAAAATCTCTTAAAATTTCCTCTGTGAACTATGAAGGCATTTTGTTTAAGCTGGCTGTACAACCAAAACAATGAGCCAAAATAAGTTCCACCCTTGAAGAAGGGAAATGATAGCCAATTCAATAATTCAGTCTCATAAAAGGAACTAAACAGTTAATTTGGAACTTTGATTATTATTTTTTTAAATATTCATTTGAGAGCCTTTTTAATGGCTTTATTAAACAGGACAGCTGAAGAGTGAGCGGAAATGGGATGGGGGAGAGGGGTGACATGCAAAGGGCCACAGGTTGGATTCAGACCCTAGGCTGTGTCAGAAAAGTTGAGATCCATACACTCCTGCTGTACACAAATACAAATATAAAGGATATTATACATAGTCCTAATGGTGATTTAAAAATATATAAAAGCTTTGCCAATTGTATTGTGTTGAACATGAAATGATTTTGTCATGATTACAATGAAAAAACATGTAATGATTTTGTAATAATTACAATGAAAGAACATGTATTGATTTTTGTCATGATTACAATGAAAGAACATGTTAGTTTTGCCATGATTACAATGAAAGTATTGAACCTAAAACATGATGAAAATAAGAAACAGGATCAAAATGAAGAAAGTGATTAGTTAAAAAGTGTTCGTACTAAGCTGAGGCTGAGAAAGTTTAAGTATCACGATGACCGTGCAAAGATATCACCAGACCATTAGTCTTCGAACGGAGAGACAAGCTCAGATGTCATTATAAGGAAATAAACTAAGCCACTGTCCGGAGCACTGCGCACATACATTCCTGAAGTATGATGTGCTCATGATGTGTCTAAGAGTAAAGAGAAAGGAGTATATAAACAAGAACCACAGGGAGATCGGGGTTCTTCCTCTTGCTCATAGGCGCCGCTATTAAGAGGCTAGGGAAAGCTTGGCTTCCCCAAAATTGTCACAGAAAAAAAAATCCCCAAATAAAATCATGATTTTTATTTTATGTTTCAAATTTTATTTAAAGATGAGGTTAGAGAGACATAAAAATGCACACTTTCAAGGTATTATTTATTATTGTTTTTAAATTAATACATGAAAGATGGTATTTGATAGGCGCAGGCTACCTGCATCATTCCGTACGTACGTAGCGTAGAAGCTAACAGTTTCGCTTTGCTAGCTATTCACGGACAGCATGAAGAGAAAGCAGCCCGGGAAAAGTGACATTAGACATTTTTTTAATGTCAAAATAAAAAATGACTGACTGGACCCCTCAAATGAGACCCCTCCGGATCTTACCGAGGGTCCCATGCTGGAGGACGTTGAGAGCTGCAACGGCACTTCAGCCGACCAGGCTCCCACTACCTCCCGCCTTCCAAGCTCCGACACCGGCCACCTCCCCCGTGACACCGGCCTTGGTCCAGACACCGGCCACCCCAACCCCCCCCCCCCCCGACACCGGCCTCGGTCCAGACACCAGCCGCCTCCCTCCAGACACCAGTCTCGGTCCAGACACCTGCCGCTTCTCTGTAGACTCCGGCCGCCCTCCAGACACCTGTTGCCCGTCAGATTTGGGGAGTAAGGATAGCGGTCCTGCACAGCCGATTTTACCGGAATATCTCAAAAGTGATTTCAGTAAACAGACGAGAGCTTTTAGCTCTGAATATTTCAAGACTTATTCATGGCTTGAGTATAGCAAGCAGGTTGATGCCATATTCTGTTTCCCATGCCGACAGTTTTTGTGCAGTGTTAGGGACCAGTAAATTACTGTAAATGGGATCAGGGACTGGAGAAATATCAGGAAAAAAATGGTGAAACACTCGGAATCTGCTCAACACAAGCAAAGTATGGAAAAGTGGCAGAGCTATCAACAGTCCAGACGAAGCGTCTCTGTTGCTGCGCAAATAAGCACAGCTCACAAGAAAACCGTAAAAGAAAACCGGGAATATGCCACCTCCATTGCTGAAATCGTCTTGTTTCTGGGAAAACAAGGGCTTGCTTTGAGAGGACATGATGAGAATGAGGGCTCAAGCAACTGTGGGAACTTTTTGGACATGTGCAGCTTCTTGCCAAGTGAGATGCGTCATTTTGTATGATGCAGCAGAAATCAGCTTCTCTCACAAGTCATGACACCCAAAACAAGTTCATACAAATAGCTTCTGGAATGGTGATGAAAGAAATCATCAAAGAGATAGAGGCAAATGATTTTTTCACTCTCATGGTTGATGAAGCTCGAAGCTGCAAATCCGAACAAATGACAGTTTGCATCCGTTACACACACAATATGGAAATACAAGAGCATTTCCTTGGATTTGTGGACTGCTCTGAGGGGACTGATGCAGAATCCCTACATGATCACATTAAAAAGTTCCTGGATGAACATGGAATTTCCAAACTTCCCGTGGTTGGGCAATGTTATGATGGTGCTGCCAGGATCACCCCAACCCTATTTACATCCACTGTATGGCGCACAAGTTAAATCTGGTGTTAGGTGAAGCTTGCAAAGTCAACCGGGTGGCCTCTGTTTTTTTCTCTGTCATGGAAAGCCTATACACCTTTTTCGGCCAGCCTGGAACTCACCATGTCTTTCTACAGATGCAGAAACAGCTGGGAGTGAAAATGCAGCTGTCTGTGACACACGATGGGCCTGCAGATGGCATAACGTGTCAGCTGTGAAAAACTCTTTCAAGTCCATTATGGCCACCCTTGCCAAGTTTTCTGTGCCCCCATACCGCAGATTTACAGAGACTTCAGGTTTGCTTCACAGCGTGGGAACACTGGAATTCTGTGTGTGTTTGATTGTGTTCTCCCATGCACTGCGCATCATCCATGTCGCACCTCAGGCCCTTCAGAAAACAGACACAACACTTGCTCAAGCTTCCAGTGTTCTGCAGGCCAGCATCCAAGGGCTTCAGGAAATGAGAAAAAAATGGGAGGAGATGTGGAGGGAGATTCTTACTTTTTGTGAGTCTGGTGACATTTCTGTCACAGAGCAGGAGCCCCGACACAAGCGCCCTGCACGAATGACAGCCACGTTAACTTCTGCACTTGTGGGGAGCACCCTGGGGCAAAGGGAGCTGGACACCTCTGTATCAAAGAGCCCCAAGGACAAATCTCTCAAATCTCTCTCTAAACATCTCTTATATCCTGTCATTGACACACTTGTTGGAGCCTGTAACAAACGCTTCTCAGAGGAAGCAATGCAAATTGCAAAAAGTTTAGACGCTGTGTTGAAGTGTGATGCTGATGGAGCTGCCGGACTGATAAAGCAATATTCTTCAACCCTCTCCATCAATGCTGATCTTGCCCACGCCGAAATGGTCATGATGAAAATGAGTTCCATGAAAGGCCGCTGCCTTGACTTTACCCAAACTTCACAAAAGTGCTCAAATTGGCACTGTCTCTTCCAGTTGGGACGGCGACGTGTGAGCGTTCATTCTCAGCGATACGCCGGGTCCGCAACTGGATGAGGACAGCTATGGCCCAGCAGAGACTGTCCTCTCTTTTGCTTCTCTACATCGAGAGTGACATTACTAAGAGGATTAAACATGAGGAAATTGCTGACAAATACGAAGGCCCCGCGGCGACAGTTGCTTCATTAAGGTAAGAAATTAATTGATTTGGCTACTAATCAATAATTACTTCTGGGCTACAACAGCAAAATGAGTAGAGAATTAATGGAATTATTCTGCCGCGACATCTCAGTTTGATGAACATCAGCAATAATATAGGCCTATTTATCTGCCTGACTGAGGATAAAGGTTTTTGTTTTTTGTTTTTCTCCCGTAATTTCCCCATATGTCCTGCCCTAGCGCCGCCTATGCTCTTGCTTCTTCCTTGCATCAATACCTGAGACGGAGTATGGGAGCAGCCTAAACATCGCAGAAAGGTCTTCAAGAGATGCACAGCAGAAATTAGCAAGGAATTAAAAGCGCAACAGATTAACCATTTTTACCAACCAACTGTGGATTATAATTTGGATGTTGGAGTTCTTTTGTTCACTCTGCTGGCATGAAGTTTGGATTTTTTGGGGACCTCGGACGGGTTTGTGAATTACTGCAAGGACTTAGACTTTCAGCAGGAAGGGAAAGGTGTATTGAGCTCTACGGCCTGACCCTCTCAATCTCTACTAAATGTAAGTATTTTAAGCAGCCTCAGATCTCTTATATTAATCTTCATTATATACCGAATTGTGATTTTTACCAATAAGTATTCTTGATGACGATTTATAGTAATTAGGATAAGTATGAGCTGTATGCTTTGCTCTTGCTAAAACTATGCAAACATAACGCAGCTGAAGTAGAACTTGTGGACATTGATTTTATGATTCTTTGATGGAAGTAAAAAGTAGGTGATAATTGTGCAAAGCATCTTAAAGGTTCTTAAAGGTTACGCTAGCCTAACAAATTGAAACAGTCCCTTAGGGTTTACAAAAAGTCCCTTAAATTAATCCTAGCACCATACCAAGTGCACAGATCATTCAGAGGCCAGCTGTCATTAATGGGCATAGCTAGTGGCCATATCTGATTCAAGCGCTATTCAAGTCAGGTGCCAAGCTAGGCAGTGAGAAGCCAGGCGAGTCTCCTCGCTACCAGCAGAAGCAGTCCCTATTTAATTCCACTTTAAAGTAACACTTGGTAGGTTTAGGGAGCTGCATTACCAAGCCTCAATTTCCTTTTCTTACGGATACATCATTAGCACAACCAGCCTCTTTGAGAGTTCCCAGATACAAAATGATTCTCTCGGTTTACTATTTCATGACAAGAAGAAGATGGCCTGTAAACGTCATAGCTGCCGGTCACACCCCGCTGTTCCGAAAATAGACTTCCATTCATCGTAATGGCGTGGTTTCTCATTTTTTCTAAAGACCCCGCTATTCCGAAAAGGCTATTGTGGCACCCCTGACCCTAACCCCTAACCCCTAACCCTAACCATATTGGGAAGTAATTGGAAGTTGAAAGTCGGATTCGGAACAGCGGTGTGTCGGAGTGGGGTGTGTCGGAATGGAGGGGTTTCGCAATGGAGGTGTTTAGGAAAGTCAGGCTGTTCCCATAGCTGCCCACCTTCCTGGTCATTCAGAGGAAAGTGATTTTGGTTTTCAAAGGGAGAATAGTTAGAAATGGCCTATTTTGTATGTGAAAGAGAGAGGGAATTCTAAGACGGTACTGCTATAAGATTATTTCTGAAATAAGCAAAGAGAAAGGACTACTATATTACAGTTTATGTTTTCGGTAACAAGCCCAACGCTGACAGAGATGAGAGGTAGGAGTAGGAGATTGGTTTCATGTAATGGAATATGAGCTATCTCCCTGTCTCTCTCACACACACGCACACATGCTGACAATAAGTATCTTTTAATAAGCTGTTTTTCACAGCTTCCTCTTTTGTTTCTTTTCTGTGCGTTTACTTCTCTGTTGCAAATTAATACAAATCTAGAGAGTGTGTTTTTGGCAGAGCTGTAATTATTTTTTCTCCATATTAGTGTGAGAATTAGATTTCTACTAATTGCATCAAAAATTGCCTTGAGCCAAATCTGCCAATGTGTTCAGACAGCCCACGCACAATACACGTGTCGCAGGGAGGCTGCTTGTTTCCCTTCGCACATTGACAGACAACTATACTAGTGTCCACGGAGACTGTATGAGGAGGAAGTGGGCAGCTGAGTGGGACATGGAACCATATGGAAGATCTCCAATCATGGCTGCACTCCAACCTGGCAACTCAAGCCTGAAGAAAGCTCCTCTGCTCTTCAATCAGTCCAGATTTATAAAAATAAAGAGCAGCGGAAAATACATTCACAACCAAGCCATGAGCCGCTGTTGCTGCTTTAATCAACTGCAAAGTGCCCCGGGAATACCACAGCAAGAGGAGTAAGCTTTGGTTTTGGCTTGCTGGTGAGATACAGAGGCAGTGAGGAAAAGTTTAGGATGCTCCCAGATAAACTTTTATCTTTCCACAGAGAGAGAGGCATTTTATTATATTTTCAAACTGTGATGTCTTTGCTTAGAATGGGGGCTTGAGAGTTTTCCTGCACAGTTTCTAAATCTTAGGATTACTGCACATCGCTCCAAGCAACCTAATATTATCCCAGCAACTCACTCTGAAGTTTAAAAAGATGTGCTGTCTGTATGGGCATGGCAGAAATCTATTAAAGACATTAATTATCTCACATGCAAAAATGATTAAACACAATTTTACTGTAACCTAAAGTACTTGATAGGATTTGACAGAGGCAGTAACAAGGACTGTCTGGTGTAAATTGAAGTGCCATCAAAGCATTGACTGATATTTAACTGTAGCCAGGAGCACCAGCTGTTCTTGAGTTTAAACATAGACCATCTCTAATGTGAGTGTTTACTAAGTACAGATGTATTCATTAAATTAGGTGGGTTGCCAGTTTTGTCATAATCACAGGTGTCACGGTCTGCCATGACATGGAGTCTGTGATACTGTCATTACCCTCATAAATTCGCTAAACTCGCTAACTCCGGCTTTGGTAACAGAAACATGTAGAAGGCAAACAAAGCACCCCAATTTCTCTCTTGTTGTCTGCAAGAACCAACACAAACTTTGATCTTCATCTGCCCCTACCATCAGAGGAAGTAAAGACCTGGGGCCTCATGTATCAATGTTGCGTACGCACAAAAAAGTGGCGTACGTCATTTTCCACGCCAACGTTCAGATGTATCAAAAGTGAAATGACCGTGGAAATGTGCGGTGCCCCACGCCAGCTTCATGGCTGGCGTACGCACGTTTCTACAGCTATTGTTCCGTTGGCGACACTCTGAGGTGATGCTGTGAAACTGTTAATTATGTCTAAACAATTTGTCCTCAGAGTAATGTGTGCACATTACATCAGAGAGACGGACAATTAACACACGCGTTTTCAATCATATGGATCATAAATGACAAAAGCATGCGCAAAGTGATGAAAAAATGCCATTAACAACGGCAGCCTTGGCCTTGTTAGAAGACATCGCAAATGGTGATATCAGACATGAGAGGGTGTTTAGAGAACGGGAAGATCTGTTGGCAAATGACGACAACTGGCTCGTTTTAGGTTGCCGAGGCCAGTGTTACTGGAGCTGTGCGCAGAGCTGCGGCCAGCCCTAGAACGAAACACAGCCAGGAGCCAGGGGTTGTCCGTGCCCACACAGGTGTGGGATCATAAGAATGTCATCCCGGTACATCAAATTCCCATACAATGCTGTTGAACAGGCCAACATTAAAGCGCAATGTGCAGCAAAAGCCGGTTTCCCTGCACACATGTTGCTATAAAAGCGCCATCAAAGGAATAATTTGTTTTTGTCAACAGGAAACATTTTCATTCAATTAATGTTCAAATATGTGATGCGCAAATGCAGCTCACCAACATCGTGGCAAGGTGGCCTGGTTCAACATGACTCGTTCATTCTTACCAATAGCATGGTTGGTAACAGGCTGGAGGCTGGCACGGTGCGCGAGTGGTGGCTTCTCGGTGACTAAATCCGTTTAATTGCGCCCCGAATGTAAACCAGCACAATGCCTTTGGGCACGTGCATTCAAATATGTGCATTTGTTTTTCCCTGGTGAAAATAGAGCGGCAGAGCTATCTAACAAGCCCTTTATTGTCTCCTTGTGTTCAGTATTTGTGTCATTAAACGTGTGCGTAAAGTTGGAAATGTCACACTGCAGTAGCCACGACGCACTTCTGCAGTCATTAATATAAGTGTGATCCGTCTCGTCAATCCTTGTAATGAAGTTGTTTTGTCCTTCTGTTTGTTTCCCACTAACGGTGGCACTTATATTATAAAATAAATATATAAATATATATTATTCCTTTTGAAAAAAGTAATAGTGATTCAATCAAGCGGTGCATGAACAAAGGAAACGAAATCTATTTCACATGCTATTGGGCAGAAATCCTCCGCTTCACCTCCACCGCCACGTCGGACCATTTTTTATTTTTAATTTCAGTGAGTGTGCGCTGCTCCGACCCCACAGCGTTCATTGCCTCACACACACGCTCCCACTCACATTTCTTTTTTTTTTTTCTTTCTTTTTTGGTATTTATCCCTGGCGAGAGGCGACCAAATAATACAGATCTTCGCATCTCGACTTTTTTTAATAGCGTTTCGAGCTCAGACTCGGTGAAGTTGCGCTTCTTCCCTTTACTCATGGTGTAAATCTGATGGTGCAGAGAGGGGAATCCCCGCCTATTTAAATTGATTTGCATATTTAAATGAGGGCGTGGACAGGGAGGAGTTTAGCACTTCTACATGTGCGCTCAATTCCACGTTGATTGGGATGTACAAAGGAAAAGTGCTTGGATCGACGCGTACGCACACTTTGATACATCTGATTTTTTTTGTGCGTACGACAGTTTCTGGATTCTAGCGTACGCCATGTTTCAGTAGGAAATCCACGCAAGTCTTAGTACATGAGGCCCCTGGTGAATCAACTGTATTTTTAATGGAAACATCTCCACAAAAACTGGACAATTATGGTAGGTTATCATGAACTATTATACTTGGTAGGGCTTTCTCAAGGAGGGTCAATAGCATAAAAAAAAGATGCACTTTAAAGCTCTAGCTCAAGGGTGGATCATTACAAAGTTCAAACTTTGAAGCTGTAAGCTTTGCCATTGCTGTAGTTTACTGTTCATTTTGCAGATTAAAATAGAACCGCTGTGTCAAAAGGTAATTAATTCTCAATAACTTATCAGTTACAAGGTTAACAAGGGGGATGCATTCTGGGTTTTTTGCTAACAAGGGGGATGGCATCTCCTTCAAATCGCTTAGTGGTCACACAATACTACGTCATTATGTTGTTATTTTTATGTAGCGGTTTGACGTTGCCAGGCTGCCAGTCAGAAGGACCCATGTATTTCAGTGCATGGACCCTTATTTAACAACCAGAAATCAGCAGGCAATAAGAAACCCCCACACAAGAATTTAGCATACCAAAACAGTGTATTCATACATTCAGTGCCCGCATAAACAGGGCCAGCAAAACCCTGACTTAGAGAGAGAGATGATCCTCAACACTAGGACGGCCAAGACAGTCATTTTGACCGTTTTCAAATGTATAATTTGATAATAATAATCTTTAATTAGTTTATAAAATTTGTATTATATAATTGTATGTTGTTTTATTGTTCTATTGCCTAAACTCCTTTCTTGGCTCTTTTTTTGTTTTTGTTTTAGATCAGCTCATTTCCAGCTTTTTCGATTATTATTTTTTTTAATTATATATTATTAGGCCTAATTTTCTTGTTCTGAGTTTTATCTATTAAAATCTTGTGTTAATATATGTAATAATTACGGTTTATATGTGCGATGACATGAATATTGATAAATGTATAATTAAACTTACATTTCGGTGTTATGTTGTTTTTTTTTAAAAATATATATCATGACACAATGAATGCATTCCATGCATTACATGAGAGATTATAGAGTTTAAAATCTAGCGGTTTCTCACGGCCCTTCTACAGCGAACATTCAGTCGCATAATAGTCATATCATATTTGGTATTTTTTTAAACATCTCTTTATTGTATTTTAGATTAGGCAAATACATTGACAAACATAATGGACAAAAAAAAAAAAAAGAGAGAGAAAAATAAAAATAAATAAGTAAATAAATAAAAAAAAATAAAAAAATATATAATAATAATAATAATAAAAGTCGTTAATAACAGCCATTAGCACTCAATTCAGTTCGTCATTCCAAGCATCAAATTGTATCTCATTCTGTTCCAAATAATTGCAAAAGATATGCCAAATTTTCCAAAACTTATCCAGTTTGTTTTTAGTGAAATAACTTATCTTCTCAAGAGCAAAATTAAAGGACATTCCCTTCAACCACTGGGAGATTCCACCGACCGATTGATTCTTCCATGAGCGGGCAATACATCTTTTGGCTTCAAGTAAACAAATGTTAAGAAGAGACCTTACATTGTTTGAAATAACAAAATCATCCGGGTAAATATTTAGAATGCATGTTTTAGGGTTACAGGGTACCTTTTTACCATTAATGCGACTGATTACATCTAAAACCTTTCCCCAAAAGCCAATAATCTGAGGGCATTCCCACATACAATGGATCAGTGACCCCTTCTGATGATTGCATTTAATACACGTGTCAGGAATATTGGGATTAAAGCGGTGTAATCTAGCCGGAGTAATATACTGTCTACTCAACCACTTATATTGTAGCAATTTGGAGTGTGTGTTTACAGTTTGGGTTTGGACTAAGGAGCAAGCCTCTGTCCATTCCCTTTCTGTTATATTCTCTGTTAAATCCATCCTCCAGGCCTGCAGGATATTGTTTGAAGATTCTTTGCATTTGCTGACAAATAAATTATATAATATGGTCACTTGTCCCCTGTTTTCATGATGCTTTAAAATTATGTCTTCCAGTGTAGATAAAGGTGGTAGCTCCAAACTATTACCCTGTCTAGACATTATAAAACTTCGTAGCTGGAGATATTTGAAAAAGTGCTTCGTGGGGATATCATATGTGGTTTTAAGTTCTTCAAATGACATAAATGTATTTCCATTGTAAAGGTCAGCCACCTTAGATATACCTTTAGTGGACCAAAGTTTAAAACCTGGATCTGCTCTGCCTGGTTGGAAGTTATCATTACCAAAAATAGGTGAAAATTGCGATAGTTGTTGTGTTTCATCAATATATGCTAAAACATTATGCCAAATTGTTATTGTGTTCTTCAGAAAAGGGTTTTTTGTCTGTTTAATTAATTTTTTCTTCTCTGCTGAGTGTATATACAATTTTAAAGGGATTGAGATCGAGTGAGATTCAATTGTTACCCATACTGGGGGGTGGTCCTTAACGAAATAAAACATGCTTGCTCTAATCTGAGCTGCCCAGAAATACCATAAGAGATTTGGTAGTTTCAAACCGCCTCTGTCATATGGCAGATATAACAAGGAAAGTCTGAGTCTTGGTCGTTTATTGTTCCAAATGAAATTGGAAAATGTTTTCTTTAAAGATTGGAAGAGAGAGAGTGGAGGAGAGAGTGGGATCGATTGGAAGAGGTATAAGTATTTAGGCAAAATTGACATTTTTAGAATATTAATGCATCCAATCAAGGATATTGGTAATTTTGTCCACCTATTTATAAGCTGTATAACTGCATCTGTAAGGGGGTTGTAGTTCGCTGAGATAATTTCATTGACACTGGGCATGATTTTAACCCCTAGATAAGTAAACCCTTCTTTCGACACTACAAATGGAGTCGAAACTGGAGGGCTGAGTCTCTCTTTTTCTGTCAAAAACATTATTACAGATTTACTATTATTTACTTTATAACCTGAAAAGACACCAAAAGTGCCTACCAAATCAAGTAAGGCAGGTAAGGTTTGTTTTAAACCGGAGCAAAACAAAATAATGTCATCCGCGTACAGGGCTATGCGGTTCATATCATATTTGTAGTCTGTCAGTAAAACAGTACATGTTGGTGTGTGTTGTCATTTTCTATAATGGAATTAAGACCGTTGAGATTTTGGGCAGTTGTGCATATTTATTGAAGGTGCAGCGAAGAATAATGTAATCACAAGTAATTAAAAAGAAAAAAAAATCAACATTCGTTCATCAGTCTCTCATTTGTGCAAACTTATAGACAATATTGCTGCAATCACATTATTATCTTCCACTGTGCCCGCCTTGGTTCTTGATAACCAGACTTAAAACATTTGATAATCCTGTAATAAGTCTTTTGCATAACTCCGCTGTCAGTTTTGTCTCCCAAAACGCATGTATGGCCTGAACAAGCTCCTCCTTTGTGCCTGGCTTAGCCTCTTTGCGGATGTAGTCTTTCATGGAGTGCCAAGCGAGCTCGATTGGATTCAAGTCCGGTGACTCTGCAGGAGTTTTCACCCACTTGATGCCCTCAGATGCAATGCAAGCTGCAGAAGCGGTGTGCTTTGGATCATTGTCCTGGAAAAAGCGATGATCCGACCCAAAATACTTCCTCATGTATGGTGCAGCAAATTCTTTAATGATGCAGTCCCTGAAGTAGGTTTTGTCCATTATTCCATCGAAGATGACCATGGGACCTGCTCCTCGACGGGAGATCATTCCCCACACGTGCAGCTTCAACGGGTGCTTAGCCTTGCATGTTTGTTGCGCTCCTTCAGCATTGGGCAGAAACGTGTTTTGCCGAATTTCCAGCCCATCTGTCTCCGTTCACTGATAAATAGCCAAGGCCTACAGGCTACCTAACTACCTGACAAGAGCCAAGATCTGCTGCTGCTGCTACCTGACTATTTTTCTCCGAATTGCTTTGGTGGCTGTTAATGATGGAGGCAAGCAGCTTCTACGTGTCTACACGAACTACAAGACCAAAACGTCTGAAGTCAAAGGTACGTTACACTATGCAGGTTTCTCTCAGTGTTAGGAGTCTGATGTTTATTTTATAATACATAATATAAAAAATATATAAATATAATATAATAATATAATATAATATAAACATAAAAACATTGGCTGTTTTGACTCTTTTTCTGGCTCCTTTTCCCCTGTTCTTGTTATTAAAAGAGACTCCTGTTTGTTATGTTATAGGCTACCACCATCACCATGAAGACGATGCAGGACTGTGTGCGGCGGCTCGAAAACCCCCCTCCAGGGCCACCACATCAGGAGCCTGTGGCTGCCACGCGTGTCAGACGTCACCTCGTCTTCGGGACAGACGTGGACCCTCAGCCCACCCCCTCAACACCAGCCACTGGGTCCACACCAGTTCCAGCCCCACAGCCCATCCGTTCAACACCAGTCCCAAGGACACCGGCTCCAACAACTACCATAGCGGACGTTATGCTCAGACCCCTTTCGGCTGAGCGGGAGGAGGAGTTCTTTAGGATGTCTTTCTCGCGGGTCCAGCATTGACCGGATGTGTACGCATCCAATGTCTTCATGGCTGTTACACTGTTTGATGATATCAGCGCTGGGGGAGAACTGTAAATTGGAGTGGCTCAAACGGCAAATCGTCACTGCCACAAAACATCAAAAGGAGCATCCATGCTCACATCACCCAGCGCTTCCCAGATCTGTCTGTGGACCAATGGCAACGTATCCGCAGCAAAATCAACAAGAGGTTGAGGAGCCCCCGAAAAGTGGACCCTGAAGAACAGCGCCTTGGTTTTTGTTAAGTGGCACAAAAACAAAAAATGAACACTCCTTGAGAGACTGAATCCCAAATGGGGTATATTGAGGCACCTTGGCTTTTGTTTTTTGTTTTATTCTTTTTTAAAGTTTCTTGTTATGCTTATTTACCGCGTTCACCTTAAATAAAAATGAAAATAAAAATCTCTACTGTCTCTATTCATTTTATTTATTTGTCACTGAATTGTCAGGCTACACTGCAGTAAAAATAAGATAAATAGACATTGAACAACATCCAACCACCTCTCCAAAGTCAAATATAAAAGAAAGTGTTGCTCAATTCAAAATGAAAAAACGGTCACATCTAAAGAGATTGTAAAGTTGTGGTATACAATCGGAATGGGGTGTATAGGGCGATTGACAATATAGGCTAGTGTTATAACTAGTAAATTATAGTGAAAAATCAATAAATTTAATCCAGAGGAAGTACAGCGTTAAAGATAAAAATGTTTAAAGCAGGACCTTCTAAAGAAATTAATGCTCATTTTCTAATCAATTCAAAGTCAAAGCAGTAGTGGGGGATGCTTGGAGATGGTGATGCTCTGGAGCAGGTGTGAATGTTCAGTAGTTTAGGGTGTGTTGGGGCTGCATGCATACCTTCCAGGATGATAATCAGAGAGTACAATAGGTTAGCCAGACAATTGTGTGACTAGTGAAATGTGTGAATGTGTAAACACTTTATATTGGAGTCAATTTCCCTACCCCCGCCACTTCTCCTACAGGTTATCTACAACCTGATAATATATAAACATTACATTTTTTTCCCATTTCGGAATGCCACCAGCAAGGACAGATCCTTGTGTGCTGGATGTGATTGTTATCATCCAAAATGGATAGAGTGATGTGGACATATTAGACACCGATGCAAGTGATGCAGAGTCAGGTGACAATACCTGTGGACAAGTGGACAAAGTACTGTAAACCAACAAGCCACTTATTGCCCAGACAGGGTGGACATTGAGTCCAAACCAAAAAACATGCCATTCTCCATGACTGGTATCACTAGTAGTAATATACATATTGGTCCCAATAATATTCTCTCCGGTCCAGCTCTCACAGAAGATGTAATTTCCCTCCTTACACAATTGGAATACTTCTGGAAGTTTGTGTCTGAACATATGATTTAAGCTCTGACAACAAACACAAATGATGTTCAAATTTGAACAGCCAGCTGCATTGCAGGATTTTATGATTTGTGTGACAATGGGTGACCAATAGGTGGCCCATTAGTGCAAACAAAAGGTTAAGCAATGATAATGCTAATTCCCTGGTCGAAGGCATGCACTGAATACCTGCAACTGCAAACATCTTCCAAAAGGCTTTTCCTCACTCCCTTAGTTTTTCCTCTTTAAATGTAGATTCACAGTAAATAAATTGTGATAAAAAATTTGACAATTTGAAATTGACAGTAGGTATTATTAGCTACAACAATTTATTTCCCGATAAAACAGTGGCCAGCGCATCTCCAGTAGCTAGGTCTGTTATAATTTTACTTCTTATATCAAACATGTACTCGTGGTTCGAATTATGTGAATTCCCACTCTATTCTGTGAGAGAAGCGCCATCTCCTGGTCATCAACCATACTATGCAATTGCTCATTAACTGTTGTTATTTTCTCCCTCAGGTGCGTGACATTGGCCACCATCAGAGTCATTACATCACTGATGTCCTTAAGCACCTCAGTATGGTGATGATGAAGTCTCCACTTGAGAGTGTCTGTGAACTGCGCCCTGAGATGCTCTATATGCTGTTTTAAGCAGTCCTTTATTTGCTGTTGTCCTTGCTCCTGTATTCCAGTCAAAGCACTTTTAAGGGCAGACGGGGTGTTCAGCATTTTCTGATTATTAGTTTGTTGCTCTGCTTTCCACTGGTGAATTATTCAGTTCAGTTCTTTATTGCTTTTTTGCAGATCAGCCAAAGTGTGCTGTATGTTTGTGTTATCAGGAGGCTTTAACAATGGAGGATCAAGAGTTTCACCCCCTGTGAGGTCCATGTCCAGTAATGATAAATTTGTTTTGTCTTTCCATTTCTTTGTCCAGAATTTGGATTCTCCATTTGTCCAGCAGAGGGCGGGGTTCCAAGGCTTTCTGAAGAGAAGAGTTGCAGTTGGCCTTCCTTACCAGGCGGTGGCAGACTCCCTTGTAAGGCGAGTTTTTGGTTAAAGGTGGTGTGTTGCACCTGTTCCTCCTGGCAGCGACTCCAGGGAGAGATCTCATAAATCCAGCAAATCAGCCATTTCCCTGGCTTCTCTAAATTGTGTTTTCCTTTAAGTGGACTTTTGCATGGGGAATTAAATTTTGTTTCTGATTTTCCACTAATTTGGAAGAATCCCGCTTAGCCTGGAAAGATAGCCTTAAAATATATAGGAAGGCCCGCCGCAATGCCAGAGCAAGCTATTACTCGTCATTAATAGAGGGAAACAAAAACAACACCAGGTTTCTTTTCAGCACTGTAGCCAGGCTGACAGAAAGTCACAGCTCTACTGAACTATGTATTCCTACAACGCTCAGAAGTAATGACTTCATGAGCTTCTTTAATGATAAAATTTTAACTATTAGAGACAAAATCCATCATCGCTTGCCCTCAACTGGCACTATTGTATCTTTAAACACAGGAACCTCAGAAACAGTTGTAAATTCTGACTTATATTTAGACTGCTTCTCTCCCATTGACCTCCACCAACTAACTTCGATGGTTTCTTCATCTAGACCAACAACTTGTCTCCTAGACCCCACCCCAACTAGGTTGCTGAAAGAAACTTTACCTTTAATTAGCACATCTCTACTAGAAATGATCAACGTGTCTCTATTAACAGGATACGTACCACAGTCCTTTAAACTAGCTGTAATTAGACCTCTCCTTAAAAAGCCTAATCTTGATCCAGAAGCTTTAGCCAGCTATAGACCTATATCCAACCTCCCTTTCCTCTCCAAGATCCTTGAGAAAGCAGTCGCCAACCAGCTATGTGACTTTCTTCATAACAATAGTTTATATGAGGATTTTCAATCAGGTTTTAGAACACATCATAGCACAGAGACGGCACTGGTGAAAGTTACAAATGACCTCCTAATCGCTTCTGACAAAGGACTTATCTCTGTCCTGGTCTTACTAGATCTTAGTGCTGCATTTGATACCATTGATCATCACATTCTACTACAGAGACTGGAACACTTAATTGGCATTAAAGGACCTGCATTACACTGGTTTAAGTCCTATTTATCGGATCGATTTCAGTTTGTGCATGTTAATGATGAGTCATCCCTGTATACCAAGGTTAGTTATGGTGTTCCTCAAGGCTCCGTGCTTGGACCCATACTATTCACCTTATATATGCTCCCTCTAGGAAATATAATTCGGAAACACTCCATAAACTTTCATTGTTACGTAGATGATACCCAGTTATACCTATCAATAAAGCCAGATGAAACTAATCAGCTTACTAAACTCCATGCATGTCTCAAGGACATTAAGACCTGGATGACCTGCAATTTTCTGCTGTTAAATTCAGATAAAATCGAAGTTATAGTACTTGGTCCTAAACACCTTAGGGATGCATTATCTAATGATATAGCTAGTTTGGATGGCATTAACTTGGCCTCCAGCACCACCGTCAGGAATCTGGGAGTTATCTTTGATCAAGATATGTCCTTCAACTCCCACATAAAACAAATTTCAAGGTCTGCATTTTTTCATCTACGTAACATTGCAAAAATCAGGCCCATCCTGTCTCAAAAAGACGCAGAAAAGCTAGTCCATGCATTTGTTACTTCCAGGCTGGACTATTGTAATTCTCTATTATCAGGCTGCCCTAACAAGTCTCTAAAGAGTCTCCAGCTGGTCCAGAATGCTGCAGCACGTGTACTGACAGGAACTAAGAAAAGAGATCATATTACTCCTGTATTGGCCTCTCTGCACTGGCTCCCTGTAAAATCAAGAATAGAGTTTAAAATCCTTCTCCTCACTTACAAAGCTGTTAATGGTCAGGCACCATCATATCTCCAGGAGCTCATACTACCCTATCACCCAACTAGAGCATTACGCTCCCAGAACGCAGGATTACTTGTAGTTCCTAAAGTCTCCAAAAGCAGAATGGGAGCCAGAGCCTTCAGTTATCAAGCTCCCCATCTGTGGAACCATCTTCCTGTTTTGGTCCGGGAGGCGGACACCCTCTCTACCTTTAAGAGTAGACTTAAGACCATCCTTTTCGATAGAGCTTATAGTTAGGGCTGGCCCAGGCCCGTCTTGGACCAGCTCTTAGTTATGCTGCTATAGGCCTAGTCCGGGGGACAAATGACACACTGAGCTTCTCTCTCCTCCTCTCCTCTCCATCTGTATACATTATGCCTGTATACATGCCCCATCTCTGCATGTCACTGACTTCACTTCTTCCCCGGAGTCCTTGTGCTTTCTAGTCCTACAGGCTCCCATGGATCCTGGCCGCGCCTGGGTCGTGGATCGTGGATGCGCCTACTGCTATGGCCCTGCCTGATCGTGGATGCGCCTACTGCCATGACCCTGCCTGATCATGGATGCGCCTACTGCCATGGCCCTGCCTGACACCCACCACTACTGTCGCTAATATTAGTCATATCTCTGTTACATACGTTCCACTACTATATTGTAATGCATTACTACATACTATCCTTACCGTTAATCACTACTACTGTTATCACTAGTAATCACATTTCCATGTGCATTTTATTGTTGTTGCTGTGATGCCTCTTTATGTGCTTCCATTCCTGTCAACCATCCATTATAATTGTATACATTGTGATCTCGTTGATCTGCTCTGTACATGCGACATCTATTGCACGTCTGTCCGTCCTGGGAGAGGGATCCCTCCTCTGTGGCTCTTCCTGAGGTTTCTTCCGCATTTTTTTTCCCTGTTTAAAGGGCTTTTTTGGGGGGGTTGGGGAGTTTTTCCTCACTCGAATCGAGGGTCGAAGGACAGAGGGTGTCGTCTCTGTACAGATTGTAAAGCCCTCTGAGGCAAACTGTGATTTGTGAATTTGGGCTATACAAATAAAATTTGATTTGATTTGATTTGATTTGATTTTCCCCAAGAGGTCTCCTTTGGTTTATTTTGAATGTCAAATAAATCTTGGTTTGCTTCAAGTGTGTGTTTTGATTCTGGAGGTCCCTTTAGGTAGGCCTTTATTTTGTGTCAAAGCCAGGGTTTGGTTTTTTTGAACACAAAACTGGTTGTTAGCTACCAAAGGTCCATTTAGACTGGGGTGCCACTTTTTATGTAGCGGTTTTACGTTGCCGGGGTGAGAGTCAGAATATAAATCTGACAAGAATACTTTTTGTTTAGTTATACGTCAACCTTACACAAGGACCCATGTATTTCAGTGCATGGCCCCTTATTTAGCAACCAGATATCAGCAGGCAATAAGAAACCCCCAAACAAGAATTTAGCTCTTCTTTCAACAGATAAATCACTCCTCTTCAAGATCTCCCAAACAAACAGAAAAATAGTCAGTTTGAGTATCAGTATCAGTTCAGTCAACAAAACAAAACCAAGTGACGCCTCTTGCGTCAAATAAACAACCTTTGAGATCTCCCAAACCAACAGAAAAATCCTCGTCGGCGTCACATAGACCAACCATAGTAACACCAATTATAGTGACACTAATCATAGTAACACCAATCATAGTTACACTAATCATAGTTACACTAATCATAGTAACACCAATCATAGTAACACTAATCAAAGTAACACCACTCATGGTTACACTAATCATAGTAACACCAATCACAGTAAAACCAATCATAGTAACACCAATCATAGTAACACTAATCATGGTAACACCAATCATAGTATACCAATCATACTAACACTAATCATAGTAACACCAATCATAGTAATACCAATCATAGTAACACCACTCATAGTTACACTAACCATAGTAACACCAATCATGGTAACACCAATCATAGTAAGACCGATCATAGTCACACTAATCATAGTAACACCAATCATAGTAATACTAATCATAGTAATACTAATAATAGTACTTTTTACCTTTATCGACAACTGCTTTACAGTGTGTGTGTGTGTGTGTGTGTGTGTGTGTGTGTGTGTGTGCCCTCTCCCTGTGAGAGTGATTGGGGCTCACTGAGATCCATGTGTATGTGTTTGGATCCCCACTGACGAGAAAAAAAAAGTTTTAATTAAATAAATACATTTTAAATCAAGACTGAAGTAAAATACGACAAACACTTCTCATTTGACTTGAGTGTATAATGTGATTATACTGTAGTTTTAAGTGTTAATTTTGACATACAATGGTTCACACTGGAGGCATGCTGTTTAGTTCTTTTCTTTACTGATTATGAACAGTTCTGATAGCACGTGGTAGATCTGATCTTTCTTCTTCATATCCTAATAAAACTACAACAGGGAGGTTGATGTGTAAAGGGTTTCCTCAGTGAGCAGATTGTATCTATAGACTTGATTTGACATACTGTAAATGCAGGATTATGTTAGTTAAAATAATAATTAATTGTATTTCCGTCCATAACATAGGCAAAGACTTATCAAAGATGTGAATAGTATACTGTATTGTGTATAAGAGTATATTAAAGCAATATAAAGATCCAAAACATCACAGTAAAATTATTTGTGGATATCATAGATTTTCAGAAAGGTAAAAACTATGAAAATAAGACACATTCTGAAATTAGATAACATATTATGGCCTTACAGTTGTTCTGGCTAATGAATTAGCAAAAACTTGCACATCCAGCAAACACTGAAGTATCTAGGGACGTTTTAAAATGCAAAAATTAATTAAACACTTTTTAAAGCTGAAATCTCTCCTGTAGCTGCTAAGCTCGACCGTGCATCCAGACTGTTTTAGTTTGTTTTTACATTTAAAACAAATCCCCAGCTATTTCAGTTGTTCAGGAGAATGGTGCAACAGTGTTTTGCTGTGAGGCTCCAGAAATGTTTAGTGGACTATAAATACTTTTCCTTTAAGATGTAGATTAGCATAACACTGTACTGAACATTAGGGGACACAATGAAACAGAACTGTCAAAGGGGCCTAAAGAAACAACCACAAGAATCAACCATCCCTTAAACACAGCCTACTACAGACAGATATGTGTACTGACACAATGTCTGTATTACTTGTGCTACTTCTATTGCTACCAGTATATCACATGACAACTGTTACCACAACCCTCTTAACCCAAATTAGACTTTACTACAAAACAGCGTGGAAACCTGTTGCCTTAAACCATTTTAGTTTTTACACAAGCTGAAACTAAACATATGTAGTCTTACCAACTAACCATAATCGGATGTAGTCCAAGTTGTATGAAAAACTATTAGTTAAACATACAGAACATAAAATAAATTTACTGTTAAAAGACCTGTCTTTTAGATTACATAACATATCAATTAAGTTCCTGCAGAATCATCTTATTGAGTCAACACAATCCTCCAGTTTGTTTAAACACAAAGTTAAGGTTGATTCCAATGGAACTCCTTTGTTCCAACACTGGTACACATGATAATACCACTCCTCACACGTCTTTACTAAATTGTACTAGTGTGAGAAGATAAAGGCTGAATTCAATACTAAGCTTTATCATGGTTAATAATGTTTTCATTATTGGAAAAACAAACAACCATGACTTATTATTAAAAGGTATTTGAGCCACACAGCAAGTTTCCATCATATATGTTTTCTTCAAACTATGAAACAGAAAGGTCACAAGACAGTTTTAACCCTCAAACAATGCATACTGGGAAGACTACTAATATGCTATGGATCAGGACTCTACCCTCCCTTACAGAAAGTAAACATACTAAGGGCCCTATTTAGACGGCCTATGTCGCACGGTCTAAAGCGCAAGCCGTTAGTCCATTTAGGGTGTGTTCAAGTACATTTGCTAGTTAAACGGCTTATAATCTGGGCGCAAAGTGAGGTGCACTGCGCAAAAGGGTTGTATTTAGACTCTGAATTAGTCAATCTGCGTTTATTCTCCCATTCCCTTTAAGAGCCCCATGCACCAGGACCTGGCACATATTTAACCATGGCCTCATCTTCACTGAGGGACAGGGATATGGTCCTCGGCTGCTGGACCCTATGCCCCACCATTTCACAATCATTTGTCCCATCAAAAACTCTGTTTGACTGCATATGATAAAATACACTGATATTTAACTGAGGAGGAGGGGGAGCGCTGCTGCGCACCCCTCTGTGTGTGCGCGGATGTCAGTCCATGGATAGGCACGATGGGTCATAAAAAAGTATCGTCCTGATCTGACCTGCGGCGATCCTCTGGGTATCTCTATATTAACATGCACATTTGCGCACAAGGAACAGCTGATAAACTTCTTTGATTATTTTAAACACCTGACTTGCTGACAGGATCAGTTAGTATTTCATGTTAATTAATGTCATGTTAATGTTTTTTTACACATCCAAAGGTCACACACCGTATAGATTCATACAGTAAAATAGTTTGGAGTGAAGCAGCTGTCCTGATAAATCCTAAGATCCTGTCTTTATTTTTAAAAGCTAATAGTTTAATTCTGTTTTCTCTGGAGAGTTTTCTCTCCAGCTTTAAGTTTTGCTGATTAAATGTGCCACAATTTTTGTTACAGTGACATGACTGCGTTCATGAAATTTTTTTAAATAACTGGAAAGCAGCCTCTCAAATCATAAAATCAGAGCATATGCACAGTGTGAACCAGCCTGTGTAGGCGCATCTAATGCATCCTTTAAATAGCAGGAAACAGACTGTGCTTTTGACTTTAGCCCAGCTTTTTGTTGGTCTATGCCACTGTCACTTTCTGTTGCCTCAAGAGAGCAATCTGCCATCAGTGCACCCGACCACACCTCACTTTATGACCAACATGCCCGGGGGCGCACAGGTGGGCGCAAGTATAACTGCTATTTCCACGACATGGGCTCTGGGTTTGACAATGACAACTGCGTTGGTCTGAAACTAGCAATGACACTTGTGGGCTGTGCACCGCTTTGCGCCGAGCAAAACAGAGCCCATAGTAATCTGTGCTGAACATGATCATTGAGCTGCATATTTCATCTTATTAGTGCAAACAACTGAATTGATTTAGCAGTGGGAGAGGGTTTACAAAACATAAAAGAATAACTGCTCAAATTAATTAATTAATTATTAATTAATTAATACTAAATCTGAGTTTATAGGTCACAGACTTACCCTCAGTTCTTGTCGGTGGATAAAAAACATGTGAGTTGTTGTCACTGTTGATGGAGTTTAACCGCATATAATGAAAGATAGCAAGTCCTTATGGCAGACCGTCAGGACCACATTACTTTAGTCAGTTCCAGTGGCATCACACCCGTGGGGGATGGGGGTGTTGCAATACCCCCACTTTTACAACAAGGGGATTTCATCCCCCCGACTTTTTCCTAAGGTATTAAACCGTTTGCCCGCCCTCGCGGTGTACCAGCATACTGAAATGGAGCGCACCTCAGTTCCCCATACACGAAAACCCATTGGTCAAGTTAGATTGATTGACAGCCATCAAGCCAATCACAGCCATTTGAACAAACCCACTAGTCCCGGCTGCCCGGGAAAGTAAACACTTGCTGCAGACAGCGAACAGAGCAGAGGTATGAAACAGTTATTTAACTAGTTAATAATGTAGAATTTTGTCTGTAAATAACTAAACTATGTCTTGCTTTGTGGCATGTCAGCTAATATTAAGCAAGCCAGGTGGCAAACACAGTTAATGCAAGCCAGGTAAAGTTAATGGTAACTGACAGATTTCAGAGACATCCACTGATTTGATATTATTTAACATTGTCATTATTCTTTTTGTTAGAAATGCCAAAAAGGAAGAGGCAGCAGAAGATTGACTTCTTTTTCATGTCAGGTTGTCGTGTAAGTGGAGTTATGTGACAGGAGGGAAACAGAAAGCTAGCTTTCAATCCATAAATGCACTAATTCAATTTTATAGTAGTACATTCATATTCTTGCATTAATGCCATGTAGGTGTTCATTTATGTAACTTAAAGCTATTTGTTGGAGCTTAAAACCTTCTTTCAATGAAGAAAATCTCCTACATCAACTCATCCCTGTTACTTCTCTCAGAAACTAGAAAAGAATAGAAATGAAGACAATGAAATGCAATAAAACTATTAAAATCTTAAAATAATAAGAGGAATAAAATAATATAGAGTACAAAAAGGCTAGGATGAAAGATTAGTTAAAACAGATTAGAACAACAAAATATATGTTAAATAATTAATAAAAAGCAGATAAAAGAACAACAAAAGAATGGAATGTTTCCTAATCAAATCAAGGCTGTAGAGGTTTGTTCTAAGTTTACATAAAATCTTTCAACACTTCCAAGTTCAGGAATATTAACATTGAGTTCTTTATGTAGGATGTTTATGAGGAAGGGAAGTCCAGGAGTCAGGACAAAGGAGAGCATGGAAAAGATGAGGGGGTGAACAGGAGAGAAGTTGGAAAGAACAGAAAAAGAAGAGGGAGAGAACACTAGAGAAAAGGGAGAGAGCACAAAGAAGGGGAAAACATGAGAGGAGAGGGAGATAACAGAAGAGGGAGAGAACACAAGAGAATTGTGAGGGAACACAGTGTTCTTGCCAGTTTCATTCACTCACACTTGTTCTTTAATAAAACATATAAATTAATTGCTTAATACCATGGTATGTGATTGCTTGTGAATATATAATATCTTGGGTTGAAGAGTGTTGTGCTATAATGTACATTTTGAATGCAATATTATTTGCATATCATAGTGAAGAAAATCTAGAAATGCATTGCATTAGTTTTGGAGACTGAAACAGGGGCCAAAGGTGGTTGCGGTGCTCATGTGCTACCCCTAAAACCCCCCCACATTTAAAATTGCTGCTCCACCCCTGGTCAGTTCACTGAACTTTCAGCAAAACCTAAACTTTCAGATCAGCCAAGTTATCACTTTAAACTTTAAAAGCTAATGGGTTAATGGGCTAATACTGCATTTGAAAACAAAACAACTACATGTGGACTTAAGACATTTTTCTCACCTCTCTCCACTCCTTGGTCCCCAGGCCCTGAAGGTACAACACCACCACTGAGAAGAGAAACACATAAGTACATGTTTTAGAGTTACTTTTGCACTTTGTACATTTCAAGTAAAAAAATACAAATCTCAAAAACACAGCATATGAATTCAGAAAAGCGCAGGTGAAACACTTTAGTACAGCGACTAAAGTGTCCTTCCTTTGATGATCATCTGCTCTCCTCTTAGTTTTCCTGTAATATTGATAATGAAATCTACAAAAAGCTAGAATAATACAAAATTCATAAGAACATACATATTTACAAAATGTTCAATTACATTTTGTTACAGACAGAAAATTCTATTTCCATTAGATATGAATGAGCGATTAAACTTTAATTGTGCCTTCAAAGAAATCGGAAAGCTGCAGAACAATAACAAGGCAAGAAAGTAAGGAAAAAACAAATTTAAATAATAATTGAAATGATTAAATTGGTGAGGTATTAAAGAACTACAGTAACTGCAGTAGAAAAGAAATGTGAAACAACACCATCACAGATGCAGCTACAAAACACAGAAGTAATCCCTCCTAGTGCTGAGCTGACAACAAAATCATTTCTTTATATACATCTGTATAAAGATAATAGAGTGTGACTGTGTGGACTCTATCACAGTATTTAGACTCTGAACAAAAATTAAAGGTAACCAGTAAACCTGGCTGCTCTCTGGAACTTCCTGCATTTGCCTTTCTTTAGTTTCCAAGGTACAGCAAGACACAGCTACCTCGTAAAAGCTTTTTACTTGTCGTTCTAGACACTTTGGGCTCTATCTTGTGCTCGGCGCAAAGCAGTACACAGCGCAGCACAGGTGTCATTGCTAGTTCCAGACCGACGCATTTTCATGCCCACCACCCACCTGTGTGCCCCCGGGCATGTTTGTCTTAAAGTGAGGTGTGGTCAGGCGCACTGATGGCAGATTAAAATTAATTAATTTTTCCTCATTAAAGACGTATTTCTCCCCTCTCATCCCACCGTTATTGATCAGGAGGATACTTTTTATGACCCGTCCCAGCTGATCCACGGACTGAGATCCAAGCACACACAGAGGGACACAGCAGCGCTCCTCCTCCCTCTCAGTCCTCCTTTTGAACTCATTAGAGTTGGCATGGGCAGTGCAACCCAATTGTCATAGACAACAAGGTTTCAAAGAAGGTAACTGTTCATTTTTTATTTTTTGTTAAACAAATTAACAACTGATAGTGACATTAAGAAAAGAAGAAACTGACAGCAGACATACAAGAGTAAGCAGCTCTTGCAGCAGTGTCTCTCCCTCTCCAGGCAGGAGTGACAGTGGTTACTGTGGTTGTGGGAATGCTCACGGTCGCTCCGAAACTTTCTCTCGATTCCCAACGAGAGGTTATTGAGATGATATGCTGATGCAAAATCATAAATTAATGGACTCAGTACTACTGCGTTGGATCATGGCCATCTTCAAACTGGGCCGTCACACACGTGACGTTTCATGACAGTACCTTTATTGGTTGCGATGCTATCATGCAGACTTAAATCTCGTAAGTGAAACCAGAGCTAACCTTACTGCTGCAATTCATTATCATGGCCTCTGGTGAAAAAAGTGTATCACATAGTGAGTTTCACCATTATTTTTGTCTATCACGATACAGTGCAAATTATTTATTTTCTCCTGTCTTTATGTGAAAATTTGGTATTAAAGTAATCCAAAAGTAATGGAACATAATCAAGTTACACTACTTTATTATTGTGATAGTTGGATTAAGTTACTGACTGCATTTTTTGAGTTCATCAGTAACTGTATTGGATTACATTATTAAACTATCCCTCCCAACCCTGCACATAGAACTACATACTTTATATTTACAGAAAAAAGAAATTCAAACTTATCAGCAGAAAATACACACTTGACTGACTGACTGACTTACTGGTGATTTTGCCATTGTCAGTGCCCACAAGAACAACAGTCTCTTAGGACCAAAGATGGAGGCTCAACTAAACACAAAACAAACTTTCAAAAAAGAAAGGTGTTGGAACCTTACCACGTGGTCCTAACAATAGAGAGGCCTGCATGTAAACCAAAAGCAGAAAATGCGGCCTCCACACACTAACGAAGCCTGAATACAAAGAAAGAGCGCCAACCCCAGCCTCCAGTAAGTCACACCTGGTTGTTACATTTCCTCCCCGATTCAAAACTCTCTTCTCCCATTGGCTGAAAGCACGCCCTTTCTGCCGTGACAGCCATGATTTCCAGAGAGATTAAAACAGCTGTACGCTTGCAACTTGCCGCAGACCCAAGTAATGCTTTCCTGGAAGCATCAGCTAATTATGGCGGGAATTTCTCGGTTTCGTAACTCCAGCTGATCGGCGGACCTGCGCCGTGGCGGACTCAAAACGCAGCTGGTGGGGGTTGCCGGACGAGAACGACGGAGCAAAATCGGACCAGAGCTGTAACGCAGCTGTACCGTAGCCATACCGCATCCAGTGGAAAATGCGGATAAGAGACACGGTACGGATCCAGAGGAGAAGCTGCGTAACCCAGCCTCTATATTCCTGCAGAAGGAAGACTTTCCTCAGCGAGGCAGACCGCCACTGTGCCCCGTTTTCTTTGCGTGTGTCAACAGGCCACAGGACGCTGCAGCGGCCAACGCCATTCGTCCACGACGAGGAACGAGCTGGATTAATGAGGCTGACAGACACATGCTAATCGTCTCAAGTGTGGTCACAAGTGAGGCTTAATTTAGTGTTTGGGCAGATACTAGAGATTTATAGTGTGTTTGTGTGGGGTGATTAAAGGCACATGTTAGGTTGGCAGGTGCTTTTCTGCCATTGTCTCATTCGAGTCTCACAGTCACCTCCACTGACCAGCCCCTGGCCCGTTATCTTGCCCAGTGTGTTTTGTGGTAACAGCTGGTTGTGATGGTCAGTGCTCGGATTCATTTCCTTCAATGTTCCTTTCATTTTTAATATTTAATCGATTTTTACATTTAAAGAGAACATCCTTTTCTTGAGACTTTTTCCAGTCTATTGGTCCCTGATTCCAGGGAGGTGCTCCATATTATAAATTTATATTAATATTTCTTATTATTATATTTTAACAATTACTCTTAGTAATTATCAAACACACACAGGAACTTTCAGCATCTGGTCGCTGTGTTTCAACTGACAGCTCAGTAGGTTGTCCAAACACTCAGGGACTCCTCCGGCCTCCTCAAGGTTAAAAGCAGTGCATCACTTCCAAGAACCACTGCTCCTCTTCCTCCTGCTGCTCTCGGCCCAACAAGAGTTTTACTGTGCAGTTTGTACGGAGTGGATCTATTATCATATCTGTCTGGAAATGATCAAACTGACATTAACAGATAGACAGAGAAAATGTTGAGAAGAAGTGACTTTGGTTCAGTGAAGTTAGTTTAGTTCCTCTCTCTTCCTATTTGCTAGCCTCCACCCGTTCTCCTCTCTTTCTACGACTCCACCATTACTTGCCTTTAACTCCTCCTCCTCTCCTCCTCCCTCTCCTCCTCCTCTGCTTCTCTCCACTCTTGTCTCTTCTTCTCCTTTTCTGCTCGCGTCCCCTCTCTTCTCTCCACTCCTTTCTCCTTTCCTCTCTGTTCCGCCCATCTTCTCTCTCCCTCTCCTCCTTCTACTCCTCTTCTCTCCACTCCCCTCTCTTGTCTCCCTATCCTCCCTTCATCTCATCTCCTCTTTCTCCTCTTCTTCTTGACAGTCTTCCTCTCCATTTTTCTCTACTTCCCCTTCTTCTCTTCTCCTGTCCTGCTCCTCTCTTCTCTCCCCTCCTGTGGCCTTTCCTCTCTATTCCTCCTCTCCCCTCTCCTCCTCTTCACTTCCCCTACTCCTCTTGTCTCCAATCCCCCCTCCTCCTCCTCCTCTCCCCCACATCAAAGCAGAGCATGGTAATAGCAGGCAGTGTTAAAAAAAAGCCTCATGTTTCTGCCTCAGTGGGACAGGAGGCTAGTCGACCACAGCGACCCAGCCACCAGTAGAACCTGTACAGCCCGATTCTCTCTGCTCTCCTCTTCAAAAGAGAAAAAAAATCAAAGGAGGCAGGGAGAGTAAAGAAAAACAGGGTCAAGCTAAATAAATAAATACTGAAACAGAGAGTAAGAGGCAAGAGGCTGAGAGTTTAGGGACGGTTGGCTAACTGAATCCATTTGGGAGAAAGAGGCTGTGTGTGTGTGTGTGTGTGTGTGTGTGTGTGTGTGTGTGTGTGTGTGTGTGTGTGTGAGAGAGAGAGAGAGTGGTGTTGTGAGGGTATGGCACGAACAAGCATCCATCCATCATGGGCACAAACACATGCACTATGTATGTTCTTTACAGCACTTCTGAAACATTTACACTGCGTGTGTGTCTGTGTGTTGTCAATGCATAGTATTGTTCCACACTGGCACTATGGGGAAACTGAGGCTTGAGGATATCATATAAGATGACATCTGCCATCTCTGGATAGCCATGGTATTTTGAGAGTGCAGAGAAACAGACGCTAATAGAACATAGATGGACAGGGCAGGATTACAAACGTGCAGGTCTTCTTCAAAAAGAAAGCTAGTTAGTAGTCCTGCATAGCTAGTCGTATCTCCACAAAAAATGCCATCATCTTAGGCAGGGCTAAACCCAGAACGCAGGGACGGTGCTTCTGCAAAATATTTTTAAGAGGGAACTTGTTTTGGGGGGAGTCGACCCCCGGCATTAAAATGACTTAATCCATGCAAAATTAAAGCTAACAGATGCAAGCTTTGTACCATTAGCAACCATATTAATGTTAGTAACTTGCCATTTTCAATGTGTATGCTGCTAGCTTAGAGGTTGTTTTTGATGTTTCCCATAAAAAATAGGGATTTTGAAAGTAATGAAACACAGATAGCAGGAGGAAGGAGAATGCCTACCCTTACAGACACCCAATGACACAATTGCTATACAGTACAGGTTGTTTCAAGTCAAATTATAGAAATGTAAATCAGCCACTTGTAAAAACTGCTTCTATAGCCACCAAGATGTTGGCAGATAGATGGGCATGAGTGCCTGAGTATTCGATTTAGATGTCAGTATTTGTTTAACGTAGAGTAATCGCAGTCATGTAACTATCTTTAAATTTCTGCAAACATATATAACAACAATGGTAGATCTGAGCTATCACATTCAGTGTTTCCAGTCAAACATCACTCCATCTTACAGTACAGGCAGAACGGTGACCAGGCATAAGACTGATGTTTTGAAGTAATTAGTTTGAAAATAAACTGAATGAATGTGCACCAGGACAGAGAAGATTAGGCACCTCACCATAGAAATGGACTGGAGGTATGCTTCCTAATCCCTGCCTGCATTTGAGTTTGGATGTTCATTTCAACCTTAATTTATATGATTTGTTGTGGGAACTTGAGTTCTCAATGGTAATAAGAGGAAAGTATTTGTGAATTTGGAAATAACTTAAAATGCCCACTCCTAATTGGTTTATCACTCTGTGATTAGTTAGGGAAAAATACTGCAACAAGATAAAAAAAGTTTTTTACTGCACTTTTTGCTTGTGCTTCACTTTGTAGCCCTCAAACTCACATGAGCATTCTGAAAATGACACATTACACAGTTTCTGATTTGATCAACTGATGTTTAGGCAATTTCAGCTATTTAGTTAAGGGTAGCAAACATCACTGTCACAGTTATAACAAACTAATGTGGTATATCGTGCTTACAAGGCACATATTTCAAAATGTATTTTGTGGTTAAACAGTTTTCTGTTACAAAAATACTTGACATGATGAACACAGGGAGAAGCGGGAATTCTGTGATTTTTCTTGGTGAATAGTGGACCCTCTGATGAAGCTCCTCTCTGGCAGGTGAAAAGATGTGGACAGAGACTTGATGTGTGGAGGAAACACCTCACTGTCTACATCATCAGCAGGACAACAGTGGGAGCGGACAGCGACTGCAGTACAGGTGAAACTGACCTTTTCAAAGTTTGAGAAAAATGTAAAGTGAAATTTAAAAGGTACTAACAGATTTTTGCAAAATGGCTTCATGTGACATGTTTCCTTAAGGGTTACTTGGGGGTGATTATTGAACTTTTATATATGCAAATGGCAGGAATGGGTTAACTGACCTAGAAACCAGTTTTGTACTCCAAGGGGTTGAATTGTGCTCCCAGTGTTTAATTTGATGCACTTACTCTCACATTAAAGGTCAAAAAGGTCAGTTAATTTGGAGCTCTAAAGAAAACCAACATGGCCAACTGAAGGAGACAGCAATGTTAGAGTAACTTAGAGTAAAAAACTCTAACAACACTGGTTATAATGCAGAAAATGGGTTATTGAGAACTCCTGGAGGATCATTCTGAAAAAATTAGATTCTATATTTCTGTGCTAAACTTCAAAGCAGCAGTCAATTGAAGGTGGTGTGGGCCCTTTTAGTGTGGAAGCAAAGATTTGTGTGATGGATTATGTGTGAGGAGAAGTCCATCAGAAGGAGCTTTGCCTGGTCAGTGCTGCACCTAAAGCATGTGAGCAGACGAGAGCTTGAATCACAAATCTAATCTCACAGACATTTCTACAGAGATGAAGGTCCATCTGAAGCCCAATGCACTCAGCCTCTGCTAGACTGTAAACACCCGCATCCAGACTCACTGCAGGGAGAATTTAGTAGGATGCTTTTCTCAGAGAAAGGCAGCCTGGTCCACTGTCAGGGCATCCTCTGAGTCACTATCAAACAGCCCATCATTTCCTCTACATCAATGTTTATAAAGGAGTGAAGGTGGAACTTGGTCGCTTCGAAAGGAGATCTAATTTGCAACAGTAGCCCCATTCACACTGCCTTGAGTGCGGGGATCCTGCGCCAATTCTCCAAATCCTCCTCTGTGTGAAAGTCTCAGATGCGGCGAGGGGTGAAATTTCGCTGCGGCTCTGATGCGCCTCCAGAGGCAGTATCAGAGGTGCAGCAGAGATGAACCGGCGTCTGTGTGAATGGATAAGCCGGTGGCCTAGAGCAGGGCATGTCGGTCTGATGGTGTTCACAGTCTGATAACTAAACAGATCCTTCACTCAACAAATAAAAGAGAAATGTCCCACACTTCAACCCTCAAAGCAACGTTACAGGACCAGACAACAGTAACGTAGTGACTGGTAGTGTCTTTTGCAACTTATATGAGGAAAATAATACCGCAGTTATATGTGGAAAAGCCTCTGTCCTCCTGTCTGTCCTACTGACTCTTCGTCACATTTCTGCCCGAAAAACAGCGTCTGTCCCCGGCAAAAAACTTTAACTCACCAAGTGTTTGTCTCCTTCACTATTGTGTTGTTGTAGTTACTGTCTTAAAAAAAACACTGCGACGGTCAGCCCTCCTGACCGCGACTTCAGTGAACTTTCCCCCAGAAAACAGCCTCCCTCCCCGCGAGTGAAAGACTCAGACAGCGTCCTGTTTACTGATGGTGATAATGTAATTATGTAATTTAGAGAGAAAAACGTAACTTTGTCACTTTCCAGGATGTTTGGTGGGTCAGGATCTCAATCACAACACATTATAACAGCATCCATAAGATTATAAACAGTCAGCGGTACATGTTTAGATTAACAGGAGGACACCGGGGGAAACACGTTGAAGAAAACACACAGCTGCATCATCATGACATGTACTGTCACATCTCTTTTGGAACCTCGGCACCGGCTTGCTGTATAAATTAACACCCTGGTGCGACTTTAAGCCGGAGCTGCTTGGTTCGGTGTGAACAAACAAAGGTGGAGAATTGGCGGACCTCCGCTGCGGCAATAATGCAGGGTCTCTGTGTGAAAAGGGCTAGTAACTCTGCCTGTTAACCCCCATCATCAAATCTAAGTTATCTGACTACGACACAAAACCACATCAACACAAAACCACCACAGTGTTGAGCTGATAATAAGTCCCAGTTGAATGCAGCGCTCTTGGGAGCAACATTCACATTTGGATGTGACCTCTATAAAATAAAGAAAATGAATATAGACTTGCAGTTAAAGGCTGCCATTCAAGCTGATTTGAATAGAAAGTCCCAGAGAGCTGAGCTGAAAATCAGACTGAATTGCCATTTCACTTCCATTATTCAGTCTGACATCACTTTAGCCATTTTCTGTTTGGCAGAGTTGGGTACAAAAACATCAAAAAGTGTGTTGTTACAAATTACAAATATTGGTTCATCAGCAGTATCAAGACAACATGCAAAACACTGGTATAAGGGAGAGTTGTGGCTTGTCAAAACAATTAATGGCCTAACTGTGTAACTACAATTTGAGGTGACGCACTGCAGCCCAAAAATACTTTTCCCCACAAGATGACATTGTGAAGGAAGTGGCTGTAAAAGAGTGGATACATTTATGTGAGCATCACAACCCCCCATTTCACTGTCAGAATTTGAACCATTCTTTCCGATAACATTTGAAAAGTCTAGCAGTGCTGCACAATTGAATTGATATATCAGTTAGCCAGCTGCTTTGATGGAAGCAACTGCCACGCATGGCCCATAGAGCACGCTGGGTGGCTTTGGTTACTCAAAGTCACCACTGAATTACATTGAACATTCACACACAGGGATGTACTAGTTTCACTAGTTCTTTCAGATGACAGTAAAAACGCTGTGGGGTAAATAATGGTGTAAGACCTCCAACTTTAAAGGAACTAATTGAATGTGTGTAGAAGACAGTACCATTACAACAGGGTGTGATACAGTACAAGCAAACCGTATCTCCTCTGTGTACCCCCTAACACTGAAGTCCTTCCATCTCATCCCATTATTTTGACAAATAGCAGTTTGATGTCAATTTCCAAGTCCACATGGAAATTGTGGGAGCAGCTGACTTAATATTTTTCACATCTTAGAAATATGCAGTTTGAAAATGTTTAATTTCAGTTACGCTGAGATCAGCCTACACAGCACTGAGAGACATGGCAGACTACACATTGGACTGATCAATCATAGCTTGCTGTCATGAACAACTTACCTAATCAGGAAGGAAGTGCTAGTGACAGATTTCCATTAATTTCCATCCATGCCGTTATTGTTATGAGCACCAGCTCCTAAGGCAATATTCTGACACTTTAGCTGTAAAATAGTCATTTGACCCTTTGTTAATAATAAAATATCAATTAGTGCAGCTTTAAGTTACTGTAAGTATTTCTTCACCTGAATAATTAAACAAGCACAATAAAATCTGGTCCTTTACATAAAGCTGTTATTAGTGGCACGAATCATGCATGCTAATTAGCATCTTATAATTAAATGTATTAATGGTCAGGCACTAAACAATTCATGGGCCAACTTTATATTTAATGATATGACAAACATTTCATCCTGCCTGATGCTAGTGTATGTTAGCTGCTCATGGGTTCTACATATTAATAATGCTTCACAGTGAACTTAAAATCACCATCATTGTTTTTAACAACTGGAACCCACTTTAAATTCAGAAGTAGCCAGTTTTGGAGGGGTAATATGACTAAGTACAAAATTAGACCACATTGGAACTGTAATATAGTCAGTCAGCCAGTTAACAATCCGCAAATCTGTAAAGAATCGATACAGAACGTAACCGTTTACTGATTCCATCAGTTATCTACAGACAAGGATCTACCTGGTGACCCGGTACAGTCATTTATCAGTAGCTGTAAATGCTGTGTGACATTATCAGCACATATCGACCCCGTCCTGTTGTGGCCAGACGCCTGGGTCACACAGAATGGTCTAACCTGGGACATGAAAGAGCTGAGGGGGCATCGCGGCCACAGTGAGTCCAGCTTCGCTCTTTCCCCGGTGGGGAGGAAGGGTTTGAAGTTGAGGACCCCTCTGACACAATCATTACCCTCCATCATGGCTCCCCTCCTCCGCCCAGTTCAGGAAGAGAGGCTAATCTATGGGATCTGTCAATAAAGGACCCCTGGCCTGCTGACTGACTGACTGACTGTGTGTGTGTGTGTGTGTGTGTGTGTGTGTGTGTGTGTGTGTGTGTGTGTGTGTGTGTGTGTGTGTGTGTTTGTGTGTGTGTGTGTGTTTTAGCCAGCTATCCCTACCGAACTGTAAATAAATCCGGAAGCAAAATCTGCAGCATACTATTGAATATTCTTATTTGATATCTGATTATTAAATATAGAATATAGTTATACATAATCTCCCACACTTTTGTCTGGGGATGGTACCCTTGTGAAATAATAACGCATATAAAAAACTATGCTCAAACAGGAAGTATAATCCTAAAACTGAGTTAAGCGGCAGGATAAACCAGATGGTTGTCAGAATCTTTCATTTAATGTCCATGAATAAACATCAGCACATTATATCAATAATCCTGCCTGATAGCCACAGTAGAAGATCTTATTTCTGCCTGCCTGTCAGTGTATTTAATTCCATAAAACCCTCTGAAATGATTGTGATAAATGTTCGGTATAGATTATCAGAGTTGACTCTTTTTTTCTTGCATATCAAGCAACATTTTCCAACATCAGAACATTTACTTGAGGTTTTTGGGCTTCATCAGAGTATTGTCATAATTACTGATTGTTAAACAAGATGAAAAAGCATTTTTCTCTGATCTGGAGTCTATGAACCAGATCCAAATCTACAAACTGACATTAGATAATTAGGCTTCTATCACAAAGATGTACTTGTGAGAGTTTGTTATGGGGCTGTGGGATTACAGTGCTGTAAGGACACACACAAACACCACACTTCTCAGTTTTCAGAGGTGTGAAATCTTCTGAGATGTTACATCAAACAAATCTCAGTTGGCTTTAAAAGCTGCACGATAATCTCCCAATAACAAGCATGAGGCCAGAAATGTTTGTTTTACACTAGAAGAGCTACATCCACTTCTCGGGCAGTTTGAGGTTGCAGTTGTTTCAACTTAAATCAGTGGTTCTTACTCTAACACCACTCCTGGAGGAACCCAGCATTTTCAAATATTGTAACTCTTCCTGCTCCACACACAAACAGTTAGGTACATCAGGTGTGTTCGGCCAATTTAAGTAGACACTCTTAATCAACTGAAACATATCTGATTTAGCTAATCACTGAGGATAATACTTGGCATGTCTCAGCCAGTTTACTACAAAAATATATTCACAAGTGACTTTCAAAGCTCGATAACCAACTGGTAGAAGCAGCAAACTGTTTTTGGTTAGTTAGTTTTAGTTAGACATCGGATTTAACATATGGCAATTAGTGTGTGGTTATTTCATCAATTGCTAATTTGTTTGGTACTATTTAACCACCACAACACAAGCAAAATATAAGGATTCAAAAATTATCTAAAATTATATAAATGTGAATACCAGTTGCAAAGACATATATCAAAGTTAGCATGCTAACCAGCTAGCCACATCCCATCCCAGTCTAAAGCTCCTGTGCTAGTGGTGTAAACACCAACACTCCCGGTCACTTGCAGCTCATTACCCTCATTAGCCATCAGTGTATACACCAACCAGTTTTATTCACCCCCTGCCACATTATCCAGTATATTTTGCATAGCTCTCCAGTGTTTTGTATTTTGCTCACCTGACCTGTCTGTTTTGAACCCCTGCCTGAATTCACAGACTCTATTCTACCTGTCTGCTCCTTGTTGGATTTGCTTTCTTGATTGGACTGATTACCTGGATTGATTCCTGCTTGCTTTTGAATATCTGAGTAAACTGAACTTTACTGCATCGGTCTGTTCTGGTGTCGTGCTTTAGTGTTCTATTCTGCCACTCGCCTGACATTGATGAACATTTACGTTCTGTTAACTGGGGCACCAAGGAGATGCTGCACGCTCCAGCTGCTTTGGTCGCTCAGGAAAATGGACATTGATAACCTGTCACTGCTGTATATTGCACAAAGAAACAAAAAGAAAACCATAAGGTTATGGCTTCACAAAATTCTTTTGAGTTTGCGATGAGTTGGGAGAATCAAACACTGTGTTTCCCAAATTTTATTGATTATTGAACATGATTCGTAAAACACAAAACAAACTTCAGAAAGGCAGCTCTGTGATCATTTGTAGAATTTCTCATTTGTTGAGATAGTTCATTTGTTACAATGTTGTTTAACCACGCTAGCACTATGGCTCCAAGGACGGTTATGGCAGATGGTCACACAGTTGGTCCATCACCGTGGTCCAAACTGAAATATCTCAACAACTATCAGGTGGACTGCTATGATTTTTGTTACATTAATGCAACTATTGGATGGATTGAAAAGGTATTTGGCAGAGACAATCATGTTGTTACAATTCATCACGTTCAGCATGTTAGCACCGTCATGTCAACATGTTAGCCTGCTCATGTTAGCCACTGTGCCTATATTTAGCCTCACAGAGCCGCTATGTTTGTCAAAGTTGTATTGTAGTGGGAGACTATAACCATCAGACATCCCTGGTCCAATTCTGTCTCAGAACTTTTCTGCTTATTGACTAACAAAAAAATCTTTTTAAAGAGTTGTATGGCTGCTGCAGGGTGACAAAGATGCATATTTTAAAAACAAATTAATCTTCATCCCATAATGCAATTCAAAACAATTAAAGCAGATATAAACATACATGTTCACTATGATTAAAGGGATTCAAGCATTTTTAGAGAGATTTTCCTTGGCAGAACTTAGGGTCTAAGCATAGAGGACGGGGGGGATGCGTTCTATGTCACATTTACATCAACTCCCCAGCTTTTTCAGTTTTTTAGGGGAGAACACTGTTTTTGCTGTGAAGCTCCAGAAATGTTTTATGGACTACGAAACTTCACCTGACTTTTCATCTGCATGGGGAGGAGATACTGAATTAATGACATCTGACCTCTTCATCCATTGCCCCAAACTCTATATGAGTGTCAAAGCTTTTCTGTACTTAAAGAAAGCACTTATGCCATGAAGCTATCAAACAAACTTCCCTCTGCAAATCGGACATTTACACAATAGCACAAAATCCGCAGAGCCACCTTTGCCTAAGAGGGATTTAAAGTTAGCGAGCACCTGCTCCACAATTGATTTATTTTGAATGGACTTTGTGTTGTGCCAATAAGCACCAAAAAGCATGGTACTGTACATTACACACACACACACACACACACACACACACACACACACACACACACACTTTGAGCAGTCCATTTGGGAACTATGTGGTTGCATGTCACACCAATGTTTTTTAATTCTGGTGTTTTCCAAACTGTGTCTTGATTGCTGCCATTCTATTAGTCATATTAACTTTGCACTTGCCATCTCTGCAGAGCTTCTGGTCACCTCAACACTGACAAAATAACATATCTGGGCAAGCAGCACAAACTTCGTCAAACCTTTAAACAGAAATTCAGTTTTTGATGCTGCAAATCATTTTATGTAACAAGTGGTAGTAATTTAGATGTATTAATTGCTTTTTATTGGCTGTATGTGAGTGTATTGTAACATTACGAGACCTCCACTGTCTCTCTCTGTTGCCTGTACAAGCCTGTGAACGATTTGTTGAAGTTGTTTAATGCTGCTGGACTTTATACACATTCTCAGTGCCTCATCGGAGCACCTCTCTCCGCACCTCTATAGAGAATCCACTAACATAAACTAAAGACCAGCTTCCAGCACAACACAGAAGTTCCACAGAGCCTCTTTAAATCATTTCCTTGGTCTGAAAAAAAAGTGAACACAAATTAGCCCTCTGTTTTAGGTACTGTACCTATTTGCAATGGGACATAATGCTCAGGAAACTTGTCAGCTATGGGCCATGCTGTTTTTGTACTCATACCTAATAGGATTGCCTTAATAGCCCAGTGCAGTACTGCAACATAAAACATTTGTCAAACTGTGTAATGTTTGCATAACTTTCCCAGATCCCAGTGCAGCATCATCTCAGTGTAAAGTAAGTTGGATGAGCGGGCGTTGCCAGAGCTGCTCTGGATAGGGGCAATAGAAAGAGGCACTAAATCTGAGCAGACTGTACAATTTTTAAATCTTTTATTAATCAAAAATCTACAGCTTCTACATTCATTCTGTGCTGTTCAACTGACTAGAAATCTCACTTGGTTTTGACCTAGCAGCAACCTCCATAATTAAGGGTGTGGCCACGTTGAGTGACTGCATTTTTCACAATCTGAAGTAAAAGATTTAAGACTCCTTTATATATACAAAATAATTTGTTTATAAAAAACTCAAATTAATTTCAGAGCAGCCTTTAATTGTGAATAGTCCACAGCACACCTGTGCATGCATTCCTGAGCAGTTTTTGTCCTGCCATTGGGGGCACTGCCATTGGGCAGTGTACTTGACTAGTAAAGGTTTTTGGGTGGGTGGTGTGTGTCAAGTGGCACTCACATTAATGCCAGGATCCAAGGTTTCCCAGCAGACAATGCATTGTAAGGAGGTGATCAATGTTAATCACTTCACCTATCAGTGGGTTTAATGTTGTGGCTGATCGGTGTATATGAAGTGTTGTGATGCTGTCCATATACCTCATGAAGATCAACAGAAAAAACGCTGTAAATAAATATCTCAGCAGTAAGTGACAGTGAGTTCTTATCATTGTTTAAAGTGGCCTCAGATCTGAAAACGTGCAGTTTTAGAGGCCGTGAGCAAACGGCGTATATTGTTGTTTAACTTAGTTTTGAACAAATTGCTAGCGGCCATGCTTTTATCTGTCTCCATCTGATCGATGACAAATGGCATTGTGATAATACCAGGGTTGCCACAGTAACTCAAGAGAAATCATCACAGCTGAAGACAAGATATTGGAAATTTCCAGTCACGTCTGTTTACATAAACACCATCGATGGCAACTGATGATGTATAATATGAAGGTCTTGAATGGTTGTCCCATTTCAACAACTATCCCTTGTAACTGTGTTCTGAGGGGAAAGGGGGCACTGAAAACAAAGTGGTACGAGTGAAACTTGGAAATGGGATTGAGCCTCATTTTAGTTCTACCACAGTAAAGTTTGTGTGAAGACTACAGATAGCCAAAATATGTAAACTACTGCTCCAGTTGTAATAGAGCAAGCTCACTACAGTGTATGAAGGAACCACAGAACTTCTCAAACTTGAAGATAGCCAATCAAAAATGCAGACAAAACACCCAGGTTAGTGATTGTTAACACAATTACAGTACGGCCACGTGGAGTTCAACATTGGAGAATTTTGACTGGCGAAGTCGCAGCCAAAACAGGTAGCAAAGATGTGTGTGTGCTTGACACGCCTGAAACAGACTATAAACCAGTTCTGAGTGACTCACATCCTGCTCAGCCCGGCAGGTGATGGTCATACGCCTGTATTTGTATATGTGTGACAGTACCATAAATGAGGCATTGACCCCCCTCAAACGACAAACTATCTGGTGGAAATTCAGCCCGATTTTGAGATTAGTCAGGAGCAACCAGGGTTTGAAAAATGTATTCTACTGTATGTATTTGTGCATGTGGGCATGCATGGGTACATGCATGTGTGTGTTTGTGTGTGTGTCCAGCAATCATTAAGTGTCAATAATCCTACAGTGATAATTGGAAAGTTGATTCAGAGTGTGTCAGTTGACCTGTGGGACGCAGCTTTCATTCAGCTGGCTGATGTATTGTGTGTGTTAATGCTCTGGGAGACACTCACCGTGTTACTCACTGATTCTTGCTGTGCACTGATAAGGAGCATGAAGTGGTGATTTAATAATCGCTGCATGAAACTGAGCACATTCAGTTTGAGCACTGTGTTGTGCAGTGTAGATAGCACTGGGGATGTGAAATCACTTCAGAGCTGCAATTATAAACATGAAAGTTCAACTTGATTAAAAGAGTGAATGAGAGAAAGGCAGCAGTTACCTGGATCTGACTTAGAGAAGGTGTCCATGTCTAACAGGTTTCTGCAACAAAAGGAAAGGAGATTGTTAGAGACTGAAAGGGACATTTTTCCTTTCTGCGATCGGCTGAGAGCTCAGTTAATCTGGATACAGACATATTTAATACACAGTTTCAGTCATTCAAAAATGATACTTATGTAGCAGGCAGTCAGGAGACTGATCCATTAATTCACTTAAATGGGACATATTATAAAAACTCACTTTTTCAGTGCTTGTGCAAATAGAGTGTTTGGAGTGCCTACCAACCCACAAACTGTGAAATAAAACTGTTGTTTTTTTGTGGACTGCCTACATGAGAAAACATGGGATTCAACAAGCAATTCATATTTTGGACTCCTTCAAGACAAGGCTCATTAGAATAATGCCACCCCCAATCTAAGTATCTCCACCCATGGCTTGAGAACCAGCTCTGGGGAGGCCAGCACATTTTAACGAGGGACCACGGTGTCCTAAGCATGAAACCACAGGATATTTTTAATAAGACGAGGGCCAGTACAACACTAAGCATGGGAGCTGCTCTGTTGTCGCCTTCAAAACAAATGTCTTCATCTACTCTGATTGTGGGTGTGATTTTTACCACTGGACTGCTCCGTTTGTCAACTTAAAAGATAATTTTCCAAGTGAATAAAACTGTCATGATTGGGACTTTTGGTGTGGCTGTGTGGGTGTTTTTGTGCTTTTCTGTTGTCAGAGGTGCTCTGCGGAGGCTGGGCCTGACTTTCCTGCTGGCTGGAGCTTTCCACTTTCACACACCTGCAGCGCATCTGACAACAAATGTCTTCATCTACTCTGATCTGAGGATGTCAAGACTCAGTGGATTTACTTTATTTTTTATGAGAAACATTGAATTGTGGGTGTGATTTGTACCACTGGACTGCTCTGGTAGCTTCACAAGCTTTTGATTAGATTTCACTACAAACTGTATCAACAATGAGGGCTGATAACGGTCCGAGGTGAAGAACAGATCGATACTGGCTGTCTCTGAGCTGACTTCAAACTTGAAAGCTGTACATTTTGCCATGTTTTATTTTTCTTACAGTTTTTTTTTAATCATTATTATGATATTTTTTTTACCCTCCAGAGCCTCCACCTATACTTCAGCCAACTCAACCACCAGTATTACCACCTGCCTGAGCCCAAGCCTCACTACTCTAGCCGAGCCATCTGCTGTGCCACCTTCCTGAGCCCGAGCCAAAGCGTCTTCCACTACTGGCCATCTCTGACTTTATAATAAATTCCTTTAACCATCTCCCTGTCTTGGTCTCTTTTGGGTCCAACTAAAGGCAAAGACAAGGTAATTAACCTTTAGGCTCAGATTTTGCTCGCTATTTAAAAATTGACGAGTGCCCACATCAGGCAAAAAACACAGTGGTAGTGACAAAGGGCCCCCCAGGCAAAATACTAAGTTTTTAGGGAGCTCCCATGACAGTCACTAGCTTGACAGACTAGCTAGTCGAGTGGTGCACTATGATAATAGACTTCAGCTGAGTTTCCACCAAAATACTTTCAGTATAGTACCCTTTGAACCCTGCTTAGCCCCTGGTAAAACGCCAGATCTGCCCTGTGTTTCCACTGCAGACAGTACCCTTTAATGTACAGTAGGTGGAGTTGATAGTGAATGGCTTCGGGGTGACTTTCACTTTTCCAGCAGTTGGAAACAGGGGAGACTGTTCTTAACTCTAAATAAGCTGCTGCTTTTATTAACTGACACTGTAACCTGAACTCTACATTACTGTCCCACTGACAACATCTACAAACTGATAACCTCCGCTCTGCACTCCTGGTATTCAACGTCTCTTTTCTGCTGCTCACTCACTTTTGCTCCACCACTCCACCACACAATCTCCACACAGCACACACGTGTAGTTGTTTATCACAACAAGGAAACTATCTTCACTTGAGAAAAGGCTGCAGGCAGCAAGACACAAACTGCTGTGAAATCCTTCTTCAGAGCACAGAGGACGAGACAACGCTGGCTGTTCTGACTGACCAATCAGTGGGCTGGAGTGTTTTACCTCCACCTTTTGGCATCGGATCAGTGTGCTGTGTAACTCAACAGATGCATAACAACAAGTGAGAAACAGGTTACAATTACATGCAGTGAAGCTGAGATGTTGTGGTGGAGACAGTTCTCTGTGGCCACAACAGTCTCTGATTTTATGTTGTTTTGCGTCCCATTTTGTCCATTTCCTTTTCCTGTGACCAGAAATTAGCCAGGAGCTGCCTTAAATCAAGCTGTATTAGCATGGGTCTTATTCCGACTGTCAACCTTCAGATGGTCAGGTTGGATGGTCGAAAAGTCCACTGCTCTTCATCCAAAACACCCACTTTGTTCAGCAATGATGATAGGGCTGCCCCCAAATAGTAGACCAAGCACTGGTCGACCAAAAAATCATTAGCAGACCAAAATTCATTGGTCGATTGGTCGCAGAAAAAAAGCCAAAAACATTTGGAGCTGTGTCTTGTCAAAATTAAGTCAAAATCTATGTGACTGGCGGCTGGTCTGTGTAGAAAAGGCTGGAGGGCTTTTAATTTGAAGGGCTAGACACAGGAAGTCGTGACACTCACTCACTGTCAGTGTTTTTTTTTTAACACGGCAGGTCCCTTCGACATCGCGGTTAGACAGTTAACAATTAATAGCCAACCATGACGTCTAAAATATGGGATCATTTTGAAAGAAGAAGGATGACCCCCCTGAGTGCGGCGTAACATGAAGGAGAAAGCTCCATGTTACGCCGCACTCGGGGATCGACGCAGGACTGGCAGGACTGCTACTGCTAGGCTACTGCTAACATGAGTTGTTGAAAAACCTTTTTAGCAAACTTTGTGTACACAAACGATGTTCTCAATGCTCGTGTTCATGTGTAGAGACCCTGGTGATGCTACAAGCAAAGTTTCATGTTGTGTCGAGTCTTCTTAGTGTTTTAAAAATAGCGATTTTGATGCTACAGAAAAGTTGCCCTGTGCACCTCCATTGTAAATGAGTTTGACCTGGAAACGAAACTACGGTGAATCTTAAAAGTGGCTTTTTCCTCGTAATTATGCTTTTAAACCAAGGTTTGACTCGTGTTCATTCACAAAATAAGCCGAGGTTGCATTTTGGCAACAGTTACACCTTAAACATGTAAGTAGCCTAGCTACCTGCCCATGGTGGCCCGAACGTTTGAAAGCAGAAATAAATACATTTTATTATTGTTATATGGGCTAATATTAGACTATTCGTGTGTACTGGGGAAGCTAAATTATCCAGCTCACTGTGTTTTACTTGATGTGTAAATCTCTCTACAGGCGCATCCACTTTACTGCGGAGATATATTTATTTATATGGGTCGATTAGTCGACTAATCGCTCTAAATGACGACCACTGGTCGACCAAGAAAATCCTTGGTCGGGGGCAGCCCTAAATGATGATAACAGTATTTCTGCCATGGGCAGTACGTGTTTCAGCCATAAAGCAGAAAAAATGATGGTCAAGAAAATGAAAATTTAGCATAATTTGGAGGAGCTACCAGCAGCTGCATCTTCATGGGCCGCCGTTGCCATAGTAGACTAAGTTAAGTTACTTCACGTACACAATTTCACTGCAGTTACCTACGCAACATAGATACATTCATAACTGAAGTAACATAAGTAATGCAGTTATTTTAACCCAAAGCAATGTTTTCCTAAACTTAACCAAGCAGTTTTAGTGCCTAAAACTAACCAAACTTGCAGTGCAGGACAAAGGTCCAGTACATCTGTTGCTGGAAAGCTGCAACAGCCATGTTGTTTTGGCAACATATGTCATAGGGGAGTGACTGGCAATCGATCTATTCAGTTGTTTAGGTATGAGGATGTGTTGACCTATTCAGAAATAAAAGAAAAGAAAACCTTCATGAGAAATTACATTGCATTACAGAACTAGTGGAGCAGCAGTTAGCAGTGTCAAGACTGTCATACTGAATGAAAACTGTTTGCAGTCATGTCAGTAATGGATTTACCAAAGTAACTGGGGCATTTTAATAGCTAAAATAAAATTCCATTATCCTCCAGTAGCCTACAAACGGGTGGCAGAAATCTCAAAGTGACACTTTTATATACATGCTTCAAAGGTTGTTGAGCTTATTTATAAAGATTATGTTGTTGAATTAAATATTTGCATATCATCTTTAATCACAACTGAGCTTTCTCCTTATGTATCAAAATGCAGAACTTCAATTGGAAATCTGCCATGTGAATGACTTCCAGACAGAGCCCCAAGAATTGTGTTTGTACTATAAAGACATTGGCCGCGTTTCCCAGATTCGTTAAGAAGCTCTTCAGTGCTAAGATCTTCTTAGGAGCGCTCTTAAGAACGCTGTGAAAGAAGGATGTGTTTCCCAGAGTCGCTCTTAGCTTAAGAAGATCTTTCACTAAGAAGGAAATGTAAGATCGAGCTGACCCACTCTTAACAGCCTTCTTAGCGACCAAATGCTCAGTGATCAAGCCGCGTCAGGGAAATTTACATCCTCCACTTTTCGAAATAATAAAACAATGCTCAATGTTAAAATGCGCTCATAGCTGCGGACCACTGGCGCAAGAAACATAGGTTAATAGAAGAAAAAAAAACTTTATTAAATTACACGTTTAAGTTTTCCACACACATCTGCATATATGAGTTTATAGTACTACACATAAAAAAACAACAACCCTGTGGCATTTCACAGATATCAAGGAAAAAGATGTAATTGAAGTCAGCTGAACCTCATCCAGAGAGGCTTCACCTGCTACTCTATATAAATGCGTTGCCAAAGTCCGCGCTTGTGAGAAACCATGGCTGCAATACAGCACATTCTCGCTGCGAACCAACAGCGTCGCCGTGCGCGAAGCCAGACGGTTTACATAAATGCATACCCAAACCCCCACACACACACGATACATGCGTGGCCTAATTGCACCTGTGTGGGGGGACCACGGGGTGCTGTGTGTGACTTATGCGCTGATAAAGAGGTGGGTGATCGATTTGCCTGGCATCAATTGATTCAGTTTCAGCAGCACCGCGGTGGACAGCTCCCACTAAGAGCTTCTTAAGCAGCTTCTTTGGCTTGATCTTAAGGTTCTCCTAAGAAGGCAGTTAAGAACGCGTCTGGAAACACCCGTATCTTAGCGCTCCTTCTTAGCCGAACCCTTCTTAAGAGCCTTCTTAAGTCCTTAAGAACGATCGAATCTGGGAAACGCGGCCATTATGAGTATATTTTTCTGCCTGTGTGTTACGTCGTCTGGTGATTACTGTTAAAGCCAGTTAGATAAATATTAATTTATCTACATTTCTGTGTAAACAATTTGTTTTACTCATGCTTTACCTGCATGCTAGCGTCATGTAGCTGTTTATTGGTGCCATACTACTGTTATAAATAGCCTTAAAGATGTGAGAGTGTGTGCCTGTGTGTCTCAGACTATGGCTGGTAAACACAAAGCATCTGCAGGGAACTAGAGACATTTCCTGAGGGATCTGCTGCCAAGTCTGTTTTCTTTTGTAATGCTTAATCACGTCATCGATTTTGACTGTTTCTTTTATTTACAAATGTAGGCACATTTTTCATTCATTGCATTTTTCAAGCTGATGGTTGAGTTGGTATAGTGAAATTTGAAAGAATAGCAGTACATTGATAATAAAGCTGATTATATTTAGTGATACATTACAAGCAACTGGTATTAAAGCCACTGAAATCAACAGCACCATACTACGAAAATGAACTGAAATGGAATGAATTGATCCAAAGAATGATGAGGCCCAAACTTATTTTTTTCTAGAAATGTATCAATGTTTCCCCTCTAAGTTGCCTAGCATTTCTTCTCTTTGGGTGAACATGTGTATAGAGGGGTGTATTAGGGGTTGCTTGTTAGCAGGTGCTCCATTCCAATAAGGTGACAACTCCCATGTCCATGAAAACAATAAGTCATGAACCACTAGAGAGAACATGCTGCTTCTCTGCAGAAATACTGAAATAATTTGACATGCATGCAACTAGGACTGCTGTCTGTCATAATTATGAAGGGTTTTGTTTGCACTGTCCCTCCGAGAGCAGAGTCTTGCTCCAGTGAGACATTTAGGTGATAAAGGTTTTTGCTTGTAATGTGGCCTCATGCTTGAGACCTTCAGGACATGATAAGAGGGAAGTTGGGCATCCAATCAGAGCCCTCCCCTGCTGTGATTGACATTCTCCTACGGAGAAGTCCTGGCTCCCTGTGCTCACTGACCTACCTGGCATTTCACTCTGAAAGCACCACAATGTCACTTTTTAGCATCAGAGCGTGGTAGGTGGTCACACTCTGCAGCCATCACAGTCACAATGCACCTATCAAATTGCTTCACAGCACCAGAACAGTAGAAACGTTTTTAAATATGCAAATATCTTCAAAAGTTTAATTGCTGAAGAATAGATGTCTTCTACATCACTGCATGCTGGTGTTGTAAAAACAACAGTTAGTCTGGTTGTGGCTTGACCTCTGATTTGGCCAATTAATCATTGTTGTATTTTAAAATACTAGTGCCCGATTTCTTATCTTGCGAGGTAGCTGGATTTGCGAGACCTCAGGTATGTAATCTCACAAATCCATCTTGCCAGGCTTCAAGCTTTACGATATGCAAAGGCGGTGCAAAGCGACTGCTAGCTTGTAAACAATGGTGGACACAGCAGCAGTTTTATCACAAATGGACAACATTTCCTCTTTAAAAGAACTGCACTGAAGGCTTTTCTTGATGGAAAAGATGTTTTCACTCTTTTCCTGACCGGCTTCAGTAAGTGGTTGATTGAGCTCTCCTGCTGCTAATCTGATTGATTGAAATTAGCCTGTGATACACAGTTACAGACAGATGGTTCATCCAATCACCTTCCAACAGTCATAACAGGAACAATGTGCTATAGCCATGCCACAAATCTGTATAGCCCCACAATATGTCTGTCAGCAAGCTTTATTTTGGAAGTCTAACTGGACATTGAATATAACGTATTATTGCTAACTTGACTGTGGAGCCCTTCACATGCAAAAGTGACTAGAGCTGGAGGTAGAGCAACATAGTTTGAAGCTTACGGCCACTGACCAAGCTGCTGTATTTGACAAGTTGGGAGTGAGTACGTGTTGTCATCCCCCTCTCTGTTAAAATGTGAAGTGAAGGACATTTTGGTCTGACTGTACTTATGTAACTCCTTAACAGTACACGTTAGCTGTGACAACCAAATCTTTGAGTGACAGCTTACACAGAGGACTTCAAAGCTCAATCAGGTAGGCTACTGTGTATGTCTGTAAATCAATCCTGTGTCCTTCAGTTTGGGAAAACTGCATTTCTTCTGCTGAAACTGAAATATGTTTTAATGTTTTGTTTTAATGTATTTTAAATGCTTTTAATGTTATTTTTATGCGCCTGTAAAGCACTTTGAGTTGCCTTGTGTCTGAATTGTGCTATATAAATAAACTTGCCTTGCCTTACTTTGTTGATAATACTACAAAGTCCCGCGCATAACACTATGAATTCCCGCGGTTAAACCAGCCTCCAAACAACAAAAAAGTCAATCGTATTTAACTAAATTGCCCCAAACTAACTAATCTGATTGTTGTATGTTGCTTAGCTAACTTTTCTCATACTATGTAGGTTTCCCATAGATAAAGGGCTGAGACAGCAGAGGGAAACAGCTCTGAGAAGGGAAGGGTTTTCTGCTAGCCCGTCATCCATACTCTGCAGTGAGCATTTCAGTCCAGAGGACTTTGACTGAACAGGTCAGACCGTCAGGATCAGAGATGGAGCTGTTCCTTCTGTCTTCTGCTTCCCAGCTCATCTACAAAGGGTAGGTGTATCACTAGGCTGTAAGGATTAGATAAGTCAATGCCACACTAAATGAAAATGTTTTATTCCTGTATGAATGTGAAGGAATCAATGATGTATTTTGTATTACATTGTGAGATAATTTCAATATTTTATCCCTTAATTTAGCCTGTGGCTACCAGGACGTCTCAGACCTCGAAGAAGGCTGAAGAGAGCCTCTCAGTGGACTGTTCACAGCTCGTCCAAGAGACCAAACCCCTGCCTGTGCCCAATGTTGTGAGTAATAAGTACTAGCTATACCTCAAATAGCTGTGAGTATCATGATCCTGGTTATATTCAAACCTCTTGTCACCCCCACCACTTCTCACTCTTTCAGACGGACTCACGTACACACATGTGCATACATTGAAACATGTCCTTGACAGACAGACACACACACACACACACACACACACACACACACACACACACACAGTGCTGGCAGTACAACTGAGGAGTGATGAGATTAAGAATGTGGGACAGCTGAAAGCACATTGAACTAGCAGAGATGGACTGTGACTGAGTGATTTAATATAAACATGACATTTATTAATGATATTTTCATCCTTGTTTTCCTACTAGGACCACTCCTATGCACTGCCTTCATCACCTGATGATCTGAGGGCAAGACTCAGTGAGGCCTTAGCTAGGGTGGAGAGTCTGGAAAGAGAGAAGAGGAATGCGAAGGACAGAGAAAGGAGGGCAAAGAACACTGTGTGTGGACTTTTGGAGGATCTTAGGGCAAAGAAAATTATAAATGAAGAGTTGAAAGAGCGGCTCGATTTATACTCAGGTAAAATGAAAATATAAATTTGGAGAAAATTTGAACATAAGTGTATCATACTTTCCAATCTTTGTTAAGACTTCCTAGTTGTTTCAAGGGTACTTACTAATTAGCCTGTTCTAATTGAATTTCAGATCTTCCAATAAACCTCCTGTCAAAACAGAGCCATGAATACACCAAGGACCAGAGAGAGTTTCCTGTCACTCTCCACTTACATGGTCCGAAGGCATACACCTATCTGAGAGAATCTCTCAGTGCCGGCCCAAGGCTTTTGGGGGCCCTAAGCAGAATTTGATTTGGGGCCCCCCTCCCACCACCGCGGAGTCACTTGTGCTTGACAATTATTGACACAAATGTCACACTATGATGTTACATTATAAATTGTATTAATACAGTGATGGATTATGAACTACTGTCCCCCTGGGCACAGATGCATAAGGACCCCCCCTACCTTATTTGTACGAAAGTGGGTGCAAATGGGGGAAGGGTGGTCTGCGGGTCCTCCCCCAGAAAATTCTGAATTTGGTAGATGTGATTTCCTGTATTCTGGTGCATTTTTGGGATGGCCAGCTGGAGAAGGGCAATACCTAAATTCATTCAGATTCAAAGCATTTTGCTTTTTGACTTATTGAGGTAGTTACTTCAAGGCCCCTTGACCTCTTGGGCCCGGTAGGCTCATTCAGTAATCCATCCTTGCTCACATGCCACAAATGTTTTGGGGCTCCTGGCCCCTCTAGACCTCTGGCCCCCTGGGCTTGGTAGACCTCTGTATTAATATAGTTGTTATTTACACCAAATCAGTCATATTTTAACCTTAGAGGGTACTAAAATCACAAATGTATTTTAAACTTTCATATTCAAAGGGAAGCACTAAGTGTGGTTTACTGAACTTGAATTGAAAAATAACAAAATACAACAGCAGAGATTGCATTTGTTGTAAACAAGTGTGGCCAGGTCATAAATGAGGAGACTGACACAGTAGAATAATTATTGTGGGTCTTTTATTCCCCGACTGCAATTTATAAAAGAAACAGCATTAACACTGCAATTTTGAGGATTTGAGGTAATCAGCATCAAACAAACAAAATATTTTTCCTCACTGTATGTCACACTGCCGGTAAACCTCAGTTAGCTTATGAACTTCAAACAGTTATCTCTGTGTCCTAGACATTTGCTCTGGTTAAAAGTGACTCTAGACTTGACTAGACACTCTAGACTTGACTAGACAACAGTAGTGGCTATTTCTGAATAAATAACATTAAAAACAGAAAAACAAATAAATACATTTTCCCAGCCACATAACTCATAGTCACAGTACAGCATATTCTTTAGTTCACAGAAAACATACTGTCAATTACACTAATGAACAAAATACATTTTCAAGTAAACATCTTGCATGAGCTTAAAACACATTTTGTGAATAGTCTTAAACTCACTCACTCCTGTGTGCAGCTCGTGCGCCAAGTCACACACCTTGACCTCAGTGCGCTCTATCTCCCCTCTAAATTCATCAAACACGTAAAATTGGACACAGTTTATGCAAACAGTTATTCTTGTGCTTTATCTATGGGGATATTTTTCACACGCAACATCAAAATACACACCTCAGCAGTCCGTCTTTCACTCCCACTACTGCTACTTCCGTGTAACTAACTCTGCACGGGATGGAAGGCAATTAAGATAAGTGTTACATTTTTATAATAAGGTTTGTGGTTTGACTATATCTGCTTTTAATTATTTTTACATGCAATATTGCCTTTGCTAGTGTGAGTAGTTTTATATTAAGAAACCGTACAGTTACCATGGCCCAAAAACCGTGATGCATACCGAACCGTGGGAAAACTGTACCGTTGCATCCCTCCTGTATATATGTATGTATATATGTAGAGATATATATATATATAGATATTGCAATAATGTCATTATTGCACATTTCTTTCAGCCACAATAATCGTTCTGATATTGTGACACTCCTTACGGTGAAAACGTTGTGGTTTGGGTAGGTTAAGGCACCTAATATATATGTGTATATATGTATATGTATATATTTGTGTATATATAAAACATGGCACAAGACGAGACAGAGGAGCTGATAACAAAGAAACACAGAGCAGGGGTCGACAATATAAATGGCCCGGCCTGGAGGGCCAGTGGCAAATTTCCCTTATTGTCTACCCCTGCAGAAACAAACACAAATAAATAATTAAAACTGCAAGCAGTGATATGTTCTTTGTTCCCCGCACATACAGCTGTATAGATATAAGTATAGGAGTTTTTTAAAAATTAAATTAAAGAGTACAGTTTATACCTGCTCAATGCAAAAGCCAGCCAGGCAGTCGCAGTGTTTTATTATGATTTGCAGACTTTGTTCATTTTCTTGTCCCAATGATAGTCATTATTAGTAGTTAAAATCACTGGATATAAAAACGATTCATCAATATCAGTAACATGTAAACTCTGGTGCTGTTTATTCGCACAGATGTCTCATTTACATGTCAGGATGTGGTTATTATAGAAACAGATTCAACATTTAACTGTCATGTATCATCACAGTACAGCTGCCATGTAACAGCGTTACATGGCAGCTGTAAACACTTGTGAAAACATTAGAAAAACACATCCGTTGGTTTGGTGCCTACCTGTATACTGAACATATAAGGAGTAGGTAACGTTTATAATCATCAGAGAACATTGCAGATGTTGTTTTTGGTTCCTGTCTGTTTCCTGAATATATTCGTACGTGTGTGAATGTGTAAATGAGAAGCATTAAATTATAGCACTTTGTAGAAGGGCGCTATATGAAGTTCACTCCATTGAGTTGTATTAGTTCACGGTGCAGATCTGCCTCCTCCAATATGGCGTCGACGTATCGCAGCAGCGAGCCAACCCGCTCAGTGAGGCGTCTATGTATATATGTCTATGGTCTGTACGGGTAGCATAGAACCAGTGTTGGGGAAGTTATTTTAAAAAAGTAGTTTTTGCTCTGTACTTGTTACTTCCTAAAAAAGTAATCCCTTACTTTACTTAGTTACCCTCTATGGAAATTAACTTTTTACGTTACCCATTACTTTTACGTTACTTTTATGGTGCTCGACTTTGGGCAGAACCCCATCGCATTTTCTAAATGTGTATAGGCCTACATAAAGTTCTACTATGGAGGACATAACAGGTATTTCTTTTGTGCTCTTTATTATGAAAAATGCCACAGAGCACTTGACAAGAAAAACAAGAATACAAACAATAATACCAGCCTCGATGCATCTTATGGGCATGTAAGTGAACACAAAACACACAAATACATAAGTCTTACATTCAACAAGCTACACCGAAATTGGTGCAAAGCTATAGTGCAAATTGTATCAATAGGCTAGGACAAGTAGCTTGAGACTTGAGTTACAAGCTTCATGTTAGCATGTTTTGCTTTCAAATGCTTGGTGAAGTTGGCTGTTGAGTTTACGGCAGTGGACAAACGTTTCTGGCCAGGGCACAGTGTATACCTCACACTCAAATTCTTCCCCTTATTTTCAATCAGTTCGAAATAATGGGAATACCTCCATCCCTCAAAAGTCACCATTGGTTGTGGTTGCTCCACTGCGCTTGCCATGATGACTGACTGCTCTCTGCATGCTATTGCTAGTACCAGCCTCAGTGTGGAATGAGAGCCTGCGAATATTGCGCAAGCGCGCAGCTGCGGCAGTGTTGCTGTCAAATCTTTCCCTGGGAAAAGTAACGTTGTGCCCAACTGAAAAAGGAACTACGTTTCGTTACCATATTTTCAGTAGTAATGCGTTACACTGCTTTTTACCCGAAAAAGTAGTTACATTACTGTAACACTGTATAGAACTAACGTTAGCAAGCTAAGCCATGTGAAACTCTTCGCGATTGGTCTATGAAATGCTACCAGGAACGCCCAATGAGCGTTCTTGTGTCATGACGGGGACGCCCAAGCTGCAGCTGGACCTTCCTCAAGCATCCCAAGGAATAGACCCTCGTCACAGCAGACATTTTCAGCAACAATATGTAACTTCCTAGAGAAACACATTTGACTGAGTTTCCTCCCCAGGTTATCAAATACTAATACTTTGGATTGGTGGTTCAGTTTCATCGCCAACCCTCAGTGTTTGACGACCTGGGATGAGACTCAACAATCAACTGTTTCTCCATAAAGTTTCATATTGTTGCTTTAACAATCTGTTCCAATCAGTTTCTCAAAAAGTTATTTCAGTGGACCAGCATGCACAATACTAGGACCTTACCTGAGTGGACTGCAGCCATTATTCATTTTATTAAATACAACTGTGTTTTTCCTGCTTCAAAATGTCTGCCATGAACAAGGTCTGTTATAATCGTATTGGATGATTCAACAGCACATGATTCAAGAGCAATGCTAGCGTTTTTTCTCAATATGGCAAGTTTCTCCTCAGTCGAACTGAGGGTATTAGGACAGAGGATTTTGCTCACTGTACAGATTGTAAAGCCCACTAAGGCAATGTGATTATGATTTTGGGCTATAGATATACAATTGATTTGCTCTGATTTAACCCATAACAATTACCATTCACACTTGGAGAATGTCATCACTGAACAGAATCTGAGTTGGTTTAAAAACATCAACATTGAGCCAAAAATAAATTTGAGGACACTCTTAAACAAGTCGAAAAGCTTCCCTGATCAATATATATATATCAATGATCACATGACTTGTGTGTGATATGAAAGTTGGCACTCAGTGATGAACCCACAGAGAATAATTATCTGACTCTACAGTTCCCCCCTAGCTATATAGCGCACGTTGCTCTAAGCAACCTTTTTCAGCCGCAGCAGGGAACACTTTTCAGTAAGAAAGCTCAATATTTTTTCTCATGGTTGTTGGTGATCCAGAAAGAGCACAAAGGGTGAATACTGGACATTCATGAAGTGGCCATAAAAACAACTGCTGATCACTTTCCTCCGATCTTCTAGGTGTGTAAATAGACAATTGTTAAAGCTAGCATGTAATAGCATTAAAAAACTCTTGATGTGATAATATGTTGTGTTTTGCTATATAAATACATTTTAAAAAAGACTGTGGCTTTAATTCATCAATTTAGAAAATATTTGTGGCCGTTTGTTCAAGAGACATTTTCATCAGATTTCAAGCAAGCTTTAAACAGCAATGATTATTAAATGCACACTATGTCAATTCTGCTGCTCTGGGTCTAAATCAAAACAAACAAAAAATGTTTGTCGAGTGCTGTGTGGGGGGCATAGCCACTGCTCAGCTGCTCAGAGCCAGCCAGTTCTGGATTAGAAAGTTGGGTTCAGATCCAGACCTTCTGGAGGAATAAACACCTGCAGTCACATCAGATTCTGTTCTGATCCAGAGCCGTTTACCGACCGGTGGAGAGCTCAGAGATTACTTTTTAACTTTTGGGATTAAAAAGTGGATTTATCTTCACTCCTGTTTATCAACCTGACTGCAACAGTGATCCGCGGAGGTGACCTCCATTGTCGGGTGTTTATGTTCTGTAATGTTGACTGCTGACTGGAGCTGGAGAGGAAATGGACTTTACTTCATGAACATAATGTTACAGAGAGGAGAGGGGAAAAAGAAGAGAGAGAACCAGAGTCTGTGCTGAGTGCTGAGTTTAGTCAGAGGCTGAACTGAATTCAAAAACACACACACCCTTGTGCCATTGCTCGCTATCTTACAGCTAATGCAGGAAAATCTTGCTGTTTTGGGTGAATTAACACTTGCCTGAGTAATGTGAATAAACACAAGTGATCCCACAGTTAAAGGATAACTACCGTTTTTTACAACCTGGACCTTATTTCTAGCATAAAATACGATGATTTACTCACCCAGATAACTTTGGTGTCATTTGGCGTCGTTCGGACGAAATTAGATCCAGTGGAGCGCCACGTATATCCATATAATGGGAGTGATCCGGGCACCGAAGCGCAGCCTATGAGCATTATCTGCCGCGAAACTAGTTCATTTCACCAATATTTTGTTATGATACGCTGGTGCTATTCCCCTCTGAGTCCGGGCTTGTCTGTTATTAACATCTGGGGTCTGTAGGTTGACCTACTACCTCTGACCTGGAAGATGTCATCTCTGAGCTGCGCGCGCACCCGCGACAGCCGGCTTGTTTACCTGTAGCTGTTACTGCTAGTTTGACCCCGGATGTTGATAACAGACAAGCCCGGACTCAGAGGGGAGTAGCACTAGCGTATCATGACAAAATATTGGTGAAATGAACTAGTTTCGTGGCAGATAATGCGTTATATAGAGGCTGTGTTTTCGGTGCCCCGTCACTCACATTATATGGATATACCGGCGCTACACTGGATCTAATTTCGTCCGAACGACTCCAAATGACACCAAAGTTATCTGGGTGAGTAAATGATCATATTTTATGCTAGAAATAAGGTCCAGGTTGTAAAAAACGGTAGTTCCCCTTTAAGCTGGAGTACACAAGTAATGCTAGGAAAACATTTACTCCACTTGTGGTGAACGCACCATTAAACAACCAGCATTGCCGATGAAAATCTATCTGACATGACTCAGGCACACATGTTCATGGATAAGTTTATGTTTTAGTTTTATTCTTGTGCTGTTCTCATTATGTGGCAACATAATTCAACAGCAAGCCAAACTGTCCAATATACGCATAAGAGTCAGGGATCATCTTAGTTGTGCCCTTTAATAAGATGCCATTTTTGATGCATTCATGAATCAAGGAGTGAAACTGTAGCTGTAGAAAATCACAAAATACAGAAGCAACTCAATAGTGTTTACATCTGGTGCAATGACAAAGTAGCTATGGTTTACTGCTACATACTACATTAATTTTAAATAAACCAAAACTGTCTAAATTTCTACTATAAATTTAATATTAAAATATAATAATGCACTTCCACTCATACAACACAGTTCCCACAAAAGTTCACAAAAACATCCTCCCCACAAATATCACCAAACACTATTAGAATATTGGCTTACATGACACAGAAACTTACAGGTGATGCTTTCACAAGCTTAAACGAAAGGATGGCAGTGGATAGGATATGTGTCTGCTCCTTGGTCTCCTTGAAGAGGAAAGGCTGCTTTCAGGTTACATGAGAACTACTTCCTGAACAGACAGGTTACTTCCTGTTCAAACAAAACTATCACTAGTGGGTGCTAAAACATTGCTAAAAGAACTCTAAGCCTGAGGCGGGACAATTCTAATGATATCATAACGTAATATCGCATATCCCCACCTAAAATTGTAAAGTTCACTGCCTAATACATCAATTTTAGTCAATTTCAGGTATGAGGGAGCTAGAGTATTTTTTTTAACTTCTGACACCCCACCAGTCAGAGATATATTGGGGTTGGGGGGCTGGTTAATAGGTGCTCTGTTTGCAGAGCGGGGAGGTCATTTATTTCCTACTGTCGCATTTGAACAATCCTTTGCCAGCGGTAATCAGTGCAGACTGCAGGGTGGCTGCCACGCTCAGCTTGTTTAATAGGATCTAGAGGAGCAGCATTTGGGTGGTAGACAGGCAGGCTGCCACTTATATAAGACAGAGGAAAACACAGCCTGCTTCCACACTATCTGACTGCCTGTCTAACACTTCATCTGACAGCACTGTTTACACACACAGACAACATCATGCATACACTTTATTCAAACTTGATCTTTAAGATGGAGCCTCCACATTGTCACTGACAAGTGATCAAATCAGATTTGTGTGGTTAAACAGCAGAATAATATCTGTCATTACTGATCTATTTTCATGGAAACACACACAGTCTGACAGATTTGGACACAGCAGCAACCCTGTTTAGTGTAGAGAAATCATGTCATCGCATGTTTCATCACAAAGCTCTGATGAAGGCAAGGAGCTGTTTTAATGCTGTCTGCGACACTTGCTCTGGCCAATCCAATATAAAGTGTTGGAGCCTCTGCTCCAACAGAGACCCAACCACACAGAGAAAGGCTGCAATATGTGTGAAATTAAGCAAATTATTGTATTAATTCATGAAAGTAATGCTATTGACATTTTACTGTGTATAGAATTAGAACATTTTGATGTTCCTTCTTTGTAAATAAAGACAGAGTGACAGATATCCTTTCATGTCTCATTGTCCATGCACTTAAGAGATAAAAGGGTCTTTATGCTTGTTACAAAAAAAACCCCATACCATAAGAATAATGTGGAAGATGCCATAATCATATAAACAATATACTTATAAGTGCTTTAAGGTGTTTACAGTAACAGTACTTCAGGTAAACGTGCTGACAATTATTTTTGAATGTTTTAAATTTGTGTGACATTTGGTTGGAAAAATATCAGCTACTCAGAGTAGTTGCCCTGCCGCAGTTAGTCAGCAATAACTGGGGATGCAGGAGGTCAGTCACAGTTGGACATGCTGAGAGGTCGGTCTATGACAGCAAAGTAAATGGTGAGTGGCATTCATGTTTTTTGTATTAATTTTAATGACGTGGATAACTTATATCTACTTATATCTAGTTATCAACAACAGTTTACAACAATTTGAAACAACAGCAGACAGTTAACATGATCACCAACATACCAGAGGTCACAGCAGCCACAACAACTGCACAAGACATCTCACATGACATCTTGCCATTCCTCACCACCCTGATCAACTCCTCCCTCCCTTCAGGCCTTATTCCAACTCCTTTCAAGACAGCTACAGTAAAGTCACTCCTAAAGAAACCCACCCTGGACTCAGTTGACAACCGACACTACAGACGGCGCCGTCTACAACCAACTTTCCTCCTATCTTTCACAAAACGACCTCCTTGACCCCAATCAGTCAGGCTTCAGGACTGCTCACTCCACTAAGACAGCCCTCCTCACAGTGACTGAGTCGCTCCGTGCTGCCAGAGCCTCGTCCCACTCATCCATCCTCATTCTCCTCGACCTATCTTCTACGTTTGATGCAGTCAACCACCAAATCCTCCTCTCCACTCTGGCTGAACTTGGCATCGCTGACTCTGCTCTTACCGGGTTCACATAATACAAATCGCACCTTTCAGGTCATATGGAATGGCTCCTTGTCCAAACCCTGCTTTCTGGAAACTGGTGTCCCTCAAGGCTCAGTACTAGGACCACTTCTGTTTTCACTATACACTAGATCACTAGGCTCTGCAATCACATCACATGGATTCTCTTACCACTGTTATGCAGACGACACCCAACTGTTCCTCTCCTTTCCCCCATCCACCCACGTTGCAACGCGCATCTCGGAATGTCTGGCAAAGATCTCTGCTTGGACAACTTAGCACTACCTCAAGCCCAACCTTAATAAAACTGAACTCCTCTTCATCCCAGGACAAGACTGCCCTTGCATGGACCTGTCAGTCACTGTCGAGGACGTCACAGTATCGCCTTCATTGTCTGCGAGGAACCTGGGTAGTATAGTAGGTACCTGCAGTATTAATGTAGTTTTTCTTATCTTGTTGGGTGTTGGAGTGTTTGAGTTATGCCCCTACATTTGCTGTCCTCTTCAAGTTGCTCTTGAGAAAAGGTGATATTTAATTTTCGCCCATGCAGATTGAAATTTTCAGATGAGTTTAAAAGACTGGCTCATCACACCTCATATGTAATTTAGTACTTAGAGTCCCTCTGCTGCCAGCAGACACATAGAAACCTCCTGGACAGCGCACCTTGCAAACCTACAAAAAAAAAGAAAAAAATTGCATGCATGTGACACCTCTGCTGCTACAACTTCATCCTAGGGGAAACACTGGATCTGACTGATAAACCACTGAACTGTAGAGTAACATTAGACTTCATGATCAAAGGAAGTTTTTATATCATGTGGACACACGTGTTCACATTGTTATACTCCCTCTTTGTTGCTTGCACTGTCGCTCTCTCTCTCTCTCTGCCGCCAGTCTGCGTCACTGCATTTTATTTTGAATCAACTGATGGTTTTTATAATGCCTCATTTTAAGGAGAGCTAGTAGCTACCCTATCACCCAACCCTTCCCTCCACACCCCTACTTCCTGTGTCCATGCTCAAAACTCAAGACTCTCTATTAGAAATATTTTTGTTTTTTATCATAAAAGATAAACTCTATATCATTACTCTAAAAGCTAGAAACAATCTTTAACTAAATTGTCGTACTGCTAAGCACCAGTGGAGAATTTCCTCTACATGTTTGTGATGCACAATGTTGGATCACCTCTTCTTTTCTTGTCTTAATGTGAAGTCAAACAGAAGTACTTGTTACAGTTGTGAGTGGTCAGTTACAGCCACCTGCCTGTCTTTATATTAATATACTCATTCAGTGCAGGGACATGAATCTTGCGGCTCTCCCCTGATTCTCATTTCCCTTTTTCACTAATGTCTTATCTATTTGAACAGAAACCTCTGTGTCAAGCATCTTCACCTGAATGGGAAAAGCAATCCACCTCATTACCACCTGCAAGTGGCTTTGAGCTACATCACGACAAGTGGGCTGTTTGAGGGTGAAGCCTTAATGGAAAAAAGAAATGGGAGAGAATAGATCAACTGGGATGTCAAGTGCAGAGAGACAGGCTGATTTATTTTTCCTTCAGGCAAGCTCTCCTCATATTAGAAAACAAGCTGATTCTTCTCAAGATCTAAAAAGTGAGTCACAGACCAGGAGAGCCTTTTAGAAATTAAGTCACATAGTCACCTCCAGATAACCTCCCCTGACAATACACCAACGCTCACACAGTAATGAGACAGTGTGGCTCCATGAAACTTTTTATATCATTCAAATATCAAGTATCTGTCAAAACACATCAGCCACATCCTCTCAGACAGAGGATGATGAAAGAAGCTGAGTTAGGAGGATGTTGATGCTGAGTTCAAAGGCTCGCTTGTTGGAAGAGGCAGCAGTTGTTCAGATGAGACAGAATAACAAGATCACCACGACGCAACAGCACATCGTCATCCTCAAGATTGTTTCTGTAACAGGTTTAACTGCTGATGCACATCGTCTTGAGTCATCTTCAGAGCCATCAAAGAATTCCACATCTACTGACGTATACAGCATGTCATATTCACAGTGAAATCCTTTTCATGTCTACAGAATGCTTACAGTCTCTGAAGTGAATACATTTTACAACATTTGCAAGATGGGACATTTGAGTAGAGGCCAACATTTGACCAGGAATCCCATTGGTTCCCTGAGACAAGAGGACTAGAGTTTATGGTGCCAGGATTAGGATAGAAAAGGAAAGCCAAACCTCATGAATAGAAGTGTCTGTTCAATAAGCTGTTTTATAGAAATAGGCCTATTATAAGCTGATCCTTAAGATTTTTCAATATATCCGTATGACCGCCTTCCCCATGTATGCTTCAAATTGTGTAAACACACAAGTGATTCAAAGGAAATGACGCTTTCACAGAGTGGACATAATGAAGAGACAAAAGAAGTCAGCAGAGTTGAGATTCACAGGAGTTTGAACTAATATGGTGCGTCTGCAGACGGACTTCTAATGGCCATGGAAGAGGGGTGGACTGGGAATGAAATTTGGCGCTGGCATTTTCCATCTCTGACCAGCACTACAAAATGACCTTAAATAAATAATCCTATTTATATTGAAGATCCCATTAATCCTAAAGGTGTCCTAAAATAAATACAATGATGCTCTCCTATCATGTACTAAACAAGCATGATCAGACTACAGAGGTACTCAATATAGACCTACAACATACAACATTTAGTGTAGAAGCCCATTTTTTAATTATTATTAATATTATGATTATGATTATTATTAGTATTATTATATTTTTGTTGTTATATTTACATGAATGAATGTGAAAAAGAATTGTGACTTTAGGGCCACTTAGACAATCCTGCAGAATTTTTCAATAAGATCATTGCATTATTTGGATTTATTTATACATAGCCTTAAATACATAGGCTTACAGACTCTAAAGGACATAGCACAGTCCACTAGCTTCAGCACCATAGTACTTGCCGGTTGCTAGTTTTATAATGACAGGTAATTCTGAACGTCAGCTCAGGGTTTTGGAATGGAAAGTTTGGAAAGTCTACCTGTATTCCAGGACACATTTCATTAGGTACTGAAAAGGAAACTTGTAAAACACATCAATATACATGAAATAGTAATAGCTAACATCAACTTGTCCGTCAGTGGGGTAGTTTTGTAAGCTCAAGCAAATTTTAACCGAACACATAGCTGCCATAGCCTATCATTAATTAAACATCAATCTTACCACCTCTGTGTGCTCCTCAAATCAATACTGCTTGACACTTGAGGATCATGATGGCCAAACGGTCAGTGGATTTTTTTGTATTGTAAGCCTGAGGCTCTAATGCCTGCTTCCTTTTCACTCTAAGCTTTTCAGCACCCCCTTTACTTTTTGACATTTTCATCTGACCTCGCTGTTGTTGATACACGTCTCTAGATTGTTAACGCAACAGGGGGCAGTCAGGGCTATTGGTCTAACAAATTTCCCAGCATGCCTTCCTTCGTAACTTTTAGGAAGAAAATTTTAAAAAAAATTTAAATAAATGGTGGATAGCCTAAGGCTATACATCATTTTTTATTTGTAACAAAATAGTTTTGGGACATTCCCATAGCCGATGGCAAAATATAAATACATATAAAATAGCAGTATAATAGTAGTACAACCAGCGATAGCGGTATATATAGCTGCTAGTTTAACATTTCCTATAAAAGTTGATCAACTCGAAACATTTAACCCAGTTAATTGATGATAACAGTCAGTAGAAGAGTAGGCCAGAGAAGAGGAAAGTTGGGCCAAAGTAAACAAAAGCATCTGACTGACCCAACAATTTGGCCGCCCACCGGGATTACAATGTACCAGATGGCCAGTCCACCCCTGAAAACAGGATTACCAAAAAAGGTGGGCTTATTCAAACATCAGACATTAATTTCTAAAATAAGTTGGAGTCGTGAAACATTGAGCATTTGTAGTGGGGTAAAACCATTTTAAACCTTATTTTGGGGCTTATAATTTGGTCCCCAAAACTTTTTTTTTAATCAAATTCGACAGATACATGCAGTTTTTATGTTCCTGTGACCACTGACCAGTGAAGTTCTGGCTGTCTCCCAATTCACTTAGATAGGGGCTGTTGCAATGATGGCTGCTGAGTTGAAAGACTTTAAAGGCTTTAAAGGACTGAATTCAAAGACGGCATCTATTCAGTCCATTGAGAACTGCTTGCCTGGCATGCTCACCAAATAAGTTTTCTTGCTTCCAGTCTTACTTCCTGGTTATGCTGTCCACTCAATATACACAGTAGCGTTTCTTTTGCTGGCCCTGCCCTCAAGTTCTCACAGAGCCCGCAGACATTACTTTCTGATGATGTCACAGATTTTTAAATCGCTTTCCAAGGCTCAAGGAAAGTTTTACAATCATAAAACCTCCATGGATCAACAATGGATTATAGAAAGAGTCATAATCGCCCTTGTTCGCAGTTGGAGGTTTCCTATCAAAAGTTTTACAGACGTCTCTTTTATAATGGTCCTTTCTGTGCTGCTGGGCAATTTTTTGCTGCAATACCGCAATCGGTCACTGGGCAAAATTGGAAGTTAGGCTGAGGGGCCACCGCTTTATTCAGGTCTCAATGGTAAATTAATGGGTTAACAAGAGCTATGTGACTGAACCAAGCTGTAAAATCAAAACAATGAGCTGAAAGACACCAAAACTCCCTGTAGTACTGAGGGGAACTGAGAAGTTGGGTCACAACAGTTTCATCTTATACAGTCATTTGATTTATTTAGATTTATAAAACTTTTGATTAGAGCAGGAACCCTAACCCTAACCCATTTGAGCAGCCTGAAAGTGAAAGGCCCAATAAGCCTCACATTTGATACCTTAATCCTGAAATCATATTTGGACCTAAAAAGGTTTAGACCAGAGGATTTGTAATAATCAGCATTTACTCTTTCACTAAGATTATCTCCATCTTATCCAAGAGGGTGTGTTAACATACAAAGGAAATCCATCAACAGAACAACAATAATCGTAGAATATGTGTAACTCTCTCTCACCAGCAGGGGTGTAGTGCTATTTGTTTGAGTATCAGAGCGCACCTAAGACACATGTGCACCTGAGCGCATAGGTTTGCATGCACACGGTTACGTTTTTTTAACAACATCTGAACTTTTACCTTTTTAGCTATTCCAAAAAATGAAGGGATGTTTTGCTGTCTTCATCCTCACTACTTAATGTTATTGAGCTATAAACTGCAGGAAAAATTAATTCACTAAGAGCAGCATCTTTTAACCCTCTTATTATCCTTGGGGTCAAATTGACTCCATTCAGTGTTTAACATCTCTAAATAAATAGTTGACATAATTTTTTTGCTTCATATTTAATGACTTTTCCTAATTTTATGGACAACTGGGAAAACCTAAAATTGACATGATTATATTTTTTCATTGTTCATTGTTTTTTCCTGTACACATATTTGTCGCATCGGGGTTCCTTGGGGTCAATTTGACCCAAGGCTGTTTTAACTGTATAAAACACACAACAAGTATAAATATTTTACACACATTTGTTTTGGTTGTTTAGGATGACATTAAGGTCAGTGATAGTTCAAGGGAGAAGCAAACATATAAAAGCTTGCACAGCAGCCTTCTAGGCCATTTCTCTTAGTGCTGTGTGCTCTCTCTTCATGAAAATGACATCTAAGAAAATATGTCATATATAGCACTAACAGTAGCATAGGACAATCTTTGACAATGTTCAAATCGTATGTTTTTGTAAAAAAAAACAAAAAAAACAACAAAAAAAAACTGATGGTGATGATGATGAGGTTCTATTTTACAGTTCAAATATTTAGAAATGTTTGAAATTGTGTTTTTCCTGAGGTCAAATTGACCCCGTAGGTAATACATGCTACTGTCCTTGATAATGGAAATTGCTTTCATTCCAAATATTATAAATAACACAAAATAGTACTTACAAATAATATACTTACTTTAAAACACACACAAAAATATCCCTTGATCCAATTTTAATTTTTATCGGTAAGATATTTAGTTTTTTTGCTTATATTTCCGAAGTCACGTTATAGGTATTCTGGATGTATAAGAAGGTGTTTGGGGTGCTGTGTTTAATTTAAAATGCTATTTAGGTAGTCAACAAATACACATCGAGTACCTGACATATAAACATGAGAAACAACTTTGATTATGATAATTTTCTGGATGTTTAATAATGGCTGCGGTCAAATTGACCCCAAGGATAAATGGTGTTAGTGAAATTTGAGGGTAACAGGAGGGTTAAGGTGGAACATTTCTTGCATGCAGGGCTGTAGCCAGGATTTTATAAAAATACTGACATTTCATCTCATAATCATAACTTTTGTATTTCATAATTATTACTTTTATTTAAGAATTTTGAATTTTTTATCTCATCATTTCTACCTTTCTCATAATTATGACTCATTGAGCTTAGTTTTCATCTGATCCTCCTCTTTATTTGTTGGAAATGGGCTTCCATATTTATCATGGTGAACCTCGCATAAACTCTTGGAGTAGGTGATAACAGACAGCCTGACTGCAACAGATAGGCTGATAGTTTATTCAAAGCTGCTACTGTGCACTGTAACTTTTTTTCCCACTGTGAATATTTTTGCCACCGAAAATTTCAGAGCAGAAACTACAGATTGACTCTGTGTGACCATGTCACGTTTTAAATGAATATAGGTTCATAGTTTGTTGGCTCAGGTCCTAAACACAGCTGCTGCTTCTGTTCATGTGCAGTAGTGTGTTGACCAGTCAACTAATGTTGAAAAAGCTGCAGTAGTTTCCTGAAGCTGCAGTGAATCTCACCCCTTCTAAAAACTACTCATTATCTTCTCATCTGAGGTTTCCCTGATAGCATTAATGCAGGCTTATTCAGTTAGTAAGTCAGTGAGTCAACAGGCACAGTGGCAAGGAGCTAGAATTGACCCACTTAAATGGAATGCAGCCATCCTGTTTGATCAGTCCTGTGTCCCTTATTGGGACTGACCAACATTATCAAGCAGCTGATCTGATGGAGGTTCCTCACAGCTTCAGCTCCACAGCTAGAGATTTCTTCATCTTTTTCTCAAGACACGGGTGAAGATTCAGCTTCACATTCCTCCTCCTCTCTCTGTCTGTGTCTCCTGTATCAACAGCCTGTGTCCGGTTCATCTACAGCGAGGATCCTTCTGGGGCCCACCACACCAACCCCATTCTGTCAGTGTCAGGGAACTGAAACAGCCCCTCTCTAACCCCTCTGGATTGACGCCTGGGGATGCTGAGGACTTGCCACAACCAGCAGCTTCGGCTCTGTTAGCATGCAGACATGAGTCTGACATGGAAATGCTTTTGTCTGAGGGGACACACTCATCATTATTTCCTGGTCTGCCAGCCCTCTGTGCCAGGTGCAGGAAAGGAAAGATACTTTACTTTACTTGAGTATTTCCAGTTTTTATTACTTTATACTTCCGCTCGACTACATTTATCTGACTACTTTATTTGCTAGTTACTTTGCAGATTTTGTTAAATAATAAAAATTGTAAACAACAAATAAATCATGATGTGATACAATAGACTAAGATAACACTATATTGATCTCAGACGGGACATTCACAGGCTAGCCAGAAGAAAAGGCTATTGAAAGTAGTTTAGCCAGCTTTACCATTAACCTCATGAACACATGAATGGATCAGTAACCATAATTCAATAATTTAGTCTGAAATATGCCATTCTGCAAAAAGAGAGTGCTTGGTATCACTTCCGCTCGGTCTTCACTCTTCAAAGAGAACTCAAAGAAAACTGTGTCACGATTTTTTTTTTAGCCATATGGGGGCATGAGAAGAATGCAAGCAAATCATAACTTTAATTTGTACATTTTTTGGCCTTTTGGCAGCAGATCATGCTTAGGTTAATAAGGGCAGTGAAACTGGCTGTAAAACCTAAGCAAAGTACTGAAAGACATTCGATCACTCCATAGTGATACTGCTGAGTCACATAATAATTTTCTGTGTGCGTAAATTCACTATGAACGATATTTTCTACTTTCATAGTTGCCATTTAAACCATTGTAAATGTTCAAAAGGTGCAGGTTTAAAGCTGAGGCACATGGGGGGTTCAAACTGAAACCCCAATATAAGATTCAAGATTCAAGGTTAGTTTAATTGTCATTATGCAACACAAGAATGTATAAGCAATTCCTCTTTGTTGTTCTCTAAGCTACAAACATAAAAACCTGTATAGATAAATTCATAAATAATAATCGAGTCAGAAAAATGTAAGAACTACAAGGATTATTTCATGGTTGTGAAACAGTCTAATTCTCTAATTCTGATGCCTCTATATGGCCTACATAAACACACAAGATCATCAGTGAGAAGATTGGTTATTTCTGTATAGTTATTATAGTTACTTTAATGGCTGTCATCGGGTCAGATTCCGGCTTATCCAGGTTGGTTAAATCATAAAATTAAAACTGTTTTTTATAGCAGAGTACTGAGGATGAAATGAGGAGTGTCACAGCTTGAGGAGAGAAGCTGCTCTGTAGTCTGGTGTTATGGCACTAAAACAAAGTCTAATGGGTAAACAGGGTTTACTGCACATCTTCCAGCAAAAAGCAACTGAATCAGGTGCTTCTTAGCCCAAGGACAGAAGTCTGACTCTGACACTCTGACTGATGAAGACACAGTTGTGTTGAAACATTAGTTTGTTTGCACGGTCAAAGGCTGTAAATGTACAGCTGTGTTAAGGTCAAAAGTTTACATCCACTTATAAAGAATATGTATATCATGGCAGTCTTGAGTTCCAATGATTTCTACAGCTCTAATTTTTCTGTGATGGAATGAGTGGTGAATGAGTACTACTTTGTCACAAAAATCATTTAAGAAGTTTGGTTCAATAATTAATGTATTACAGGTCATCTGAAAATGTGACCAAATCTGTTGGATCAAAAATATACATTCAACTTGAACAATCAATTTAGGTGATTATAGAAAGTTGTGTGAATCAAATGTGCTTTGTAGCATGGCCTCATAACTTCTTCTGAATGATTCTGATTGATAACAGCTGATGACTTTTCTGGGCCCATTTTAATAGATTGATACACCCACTAGACTACAATAGGAAAGAGCGTAGCATTGATCTGAAAGAGCACATTTCTGATTTGAGCAAGTCAGGAAAGTCACTTGGAGCACATACAGGTCCCAAGATCAACTGTGAAAACGACTGATTGTAAGTATAAAGTGCATGGCACAGTTGTGTCACTGCCACGATCAGAAAGAAAACACAAACTCTCACCTGCTGCTGAGAGAAAACTGGTCAGGATGGTCAAGAGTCAACCAAAAACTACCAAAAATGATGTAGAAGCTGCTGGAAGACAGGTGACAGTGTCCACAGTCAAGTGTGTTTTACATCAACATGAGCTGAGAGGCTGCCGTGCAAGAAAGAAGCCCTTGTACTTGCAGGAAGCCAACAAATTTAGTTGAACTTCACCAATTCTGTCAAGAGGAGTGGTTAAAAATTCAGCCAGAGGACGACCAGAAGCTTGTGGATGGATATCAAAAGCAGCTAACTGAGGTGAAAATGGCCAATAGACATTTAACCAAATATTAGAATTACTGTATGTATATTTTTGATCCAGCAGATTTGGTCACATTTTCAGAAGACTATAATAAATTCATCACTGAACCAAACTTCATGAATGTTTTTTGTGACAAAGTAGTATGTGTTCCACTCATTCCATCACAGAAACATGAGCGCTGTAGAAATCATTGGAACTGAAGACTGCCATGATGTAAACTTTTGACCACGACTGTATCAGTGTGCGCCTGTCTCACCCTTGTCATTTGTTGTCCACAGGCTGCCAGATTACACAAAAAAGTTCCTTGTAGTGGCTTTGAACTGGCAGTAGATGAGTTTTTTTTAACGTATCATTATGTAAATTTTGATTGCTGCATGTAATGGCTACAGAATAATAACACTACTGGCTTTTATTGTTCCCTATAAACCTCGCTTTCACTTTGCAATTTAGTCTGCCACCAGGCACCAAATATCCCAACTGTCTTTTACCCCTTTTCCACTGCTCAAAAAATAAATTTGGGATGCGTCTATTCAAGGACGTTTTATTACTGGTCACAGTGTTGGAGGTGGAGCCCCGTCCATTCCTATGAAAGCTGCTCCGTGGTGTTTTGAAGCCAAAAAGCTCGACTTCCCGGGTATGAAAATACCTGGATCGCTGACCAAGCTGGCCAACTTCCGGTTTAGCGCCCCAGCTAACATGAATGGGGATAAAAAAGTTTTGGTTGTGCGGCTCTTCTAGACTTTCCAAATGTTATTGGACCAAATGGCCCAAATTATGATGGTGAAACAAGTCATTTCACGGGGGTTGTGACGCTCAAAAGAATTTGTCCATCGTTTTACAGACGCTTCTTTCACAATGGGTCTATTGTTTTTTTGTCCACAGTTACAATTGTTTCCGTCAAATTCGTGATGTGACATCAGTGACGTATGACATAGGCTTCAGATAAAGATCTCAGACAGGCTGCCTTGCCTGTAGGAAGTGGGAATGGGGTCAATAGGTGATTTTTAGTGGGTCGACCTGTGTGTAGACCTGCTAATTTTGGTGGAAAAGCAGTATTTGTGACAGCGACACCAACGATAATACCAGTTGGAAACACTAGGGGAGGAAAAGTTGTTTGTTTCCACTTTAAGTACAAAAGAAATTATTGATAATACAGCAAGAAATTCTGAAAAAAAAACAACCCATGACTCTATTTTCTTTCTTTGGTGCACAGGGAGCAGCAGAAACACAAAGACTGAACAACCACTTAGCTTTGTAAACATTCTAACTTTAACATAAAAAATAGTAGATAAAAATGATTTATTTCTTTCACTGTTATATTGAAATTGGTCATCTAGAGTGCACTTGTTACATTGTAATGTATGCTGGTTTGTAATGGCAGTAGGGTGGGGGTGTGCTGCTCGGACCCCCCAGAAGCTTTGGCATGCAGTGTTCAGCTTTGAAGTACAAATGATATGTGAGTGTTTCAGAGGGAAAACGTGTGTGAGTGCTGCCCTGAAAATATGTTTCTTTTATTTTCAAATCAATTTTTGCAAGTGTTGACCTTGAAGGAGTCTTATGTGGGGGTTATAGGAGGTGTCAGGATGGGGACGTTCAGACAGGACATCATCTGTCTCCTCTTTTATATCCTTTGTTACATCTCCATTACTCCTGACATCCTTTGACTTTTAATGATTTTTGATTCTCCTCAACATTAATTTGTATCTACATATTTATTATTGTTTCTTGAAAACATCACAATTTAAAAAACACTATGATTTGTACCATGCTGTTCCTGCTGAGCACTACAATGTGTAACAGTGCTGCTGTACAGTGTCCATGTACTAATATTAGATTGTGTGTATGAGTTACAGTAGCCTATTGTTAGATTCCTGTCTGTTCTTTTCTCTTCATCTTCAGGCCTTATTAAAATAACCATTCTTCAAACCTCTGTGTGCCATTATTGTCAGTTGGAACATTTAATATCCACGCATTTGTGTGATCTCAGAGTTGCGCTCTCCGGAGCTCTCCAAGGCACTCAGAATAAAACCTGGTACTGTTGGTTACTGCACCCCCACGCACTTCTACACCCACTGCACATGCAAATTCCTCCTCAGGAAAGAAGGAGTTGCTCCATGCACGTTTAATCTACACAATACTGATTAAAAAGCGTGAGGAAAGGTCCAGGAGGAACAGAAAATGGCACCAAACTACGCACAGATAGTCAGAGCCTCAGAAATAAATCAGGGACGGAAACTGAGTTTAATACTCAGCATCCAAAATGTGTTCATGAGAAAAGATGAAAAACAGGTGAGCACCGGGGAGACGTGTTAGCGGCGCTTACCTGCAGGAGACGGTGACTTCTATCTTTGTCGCAGGTACGGTGGAGTTGAGTGGGTCGAAATCCCCGATTGTCGCCATCGCTGCGGCTTTTTAAATCACTTCTTCTCAATCCTTGAAGTTGTCACTTAGATTACAGCACTAATTGTCCCCGAGGCTACAGCGTGTCTGTTCCCTCAACAACAGACTAACACAGAGTGCGGCGGCCGGCTCCGGCACGACGAGTTGATGCTGCTGACGGTCGCTGGAGCGCAGCTGAGGGTTAGGAGGCATACCTGAGGATGAGGAGGCGTTCATTCATTGGGGGGGGGGGCGGCAGAAGAGTCACAAAGAGAGAAAGAATCAGAGATGGAAAGACAGAGTCAGAGAGAGAGAATCAGAGATGGAAAGACAGAGTCAGAGAGAGAGAATCAGAGAGAGAGAGAATCAGAGATGGAAAGACAGAGTCAGAGAGAGAGAAGCTCCGCTGCTCGTCATTTCTCACCATCCGTCGCCAGGTGGAGGCAGAGACTTCCATAAGTTTTTTCTGCTGTGCCTGCGCTCAACTTGTGTTGTGTGTATGGGGGGTGATTAGTGCCACAAGACCAGGAGCAGGTGGAGAAGAGGCAACAGCAGGTAGAAGACACTTTTAATGGACCTGACAATGTTCCACATACTTAAGCTGATTACTACTGAGCACAATAGTGTAAACAGTTTTTTAAAATACTTTTTGGTTTTAGATGTTTTTCATAACTGTTATGTTTTATTTGTATGAGTCCGTTTCAGCCCAAATTTAAATTTACTTCACCGGGTTGTACAAGCACACAGGGTTGGGAGGGTTACTTAAAAAATGTATTCTGATACAATTACTGATTACCACTGATGTGTAAGACTTGTGAAATGTTGTCGTGTGTGCACATGCACAGTAACAGACTAGTGTATCAAGTATGCAGGTACAACACATTAAATCTTCTAATCTTAGACCCTCAATTACATTATAGGTGGGTGACAAGAGACATCGTTTCTTTCATTCTGTTGACTTTTTACACTGCGACAGCTATTTTATGTTAAATACTTCTTAAATACTTAAAGGGGCTCTATGAAATAATTTGTAGTCATTTACATGTATTAGGGCCCTTGTCCACATAGCGTTTTTTTTTCAATTGTTCCTAATGAGGAGAGAGTACCTGCATCCGCAGTGTCTTTTTTCAGAGTGCTCCACCTTTTTTGTGCGGCCAATCCAATGGCTTTGATTTGAAAATATCACAACTTCTCAGAAAGACGCTGGTGACGTCATCCTGGCTCTTTTCCTTTTTCCTGGCTGAGGCGATAATATCCATTGTATTCTTGTCTCCTATGGATCATGTCATTAATCACCCCTCCTACACTTCCAAGTCCATTACGTCTTAATAATTATCCATACCCCATAAGCAAAAACAAGTCAGGCCCATCAACAGATGATTAGTAAGATAATTATTTAATAAATGAATAATATATTGACCTCTGAAACATCTCAGTGTTCACACTCTGAGTTAATGTGAAGATGTAGTTCATTAAATAAGCACCAGTTAACAGGGGTCAGGCCAGGTTCCAGCAGCATCTGACCTGCTGAAGTGTCACTGTGTGGCTGACCTCTCACCTGATTATTTAAAAAGGGGTGGAGAAAGAATATTACCACACAAATCAGTGTCTTATTGTCCTACTAAGTTAGGACAATTCATTTAGCTTAACACAGTTGACATCCAGTTATGTAACGGCTTTATGCAACCACATTATCGTGACACAGATTTCTCATCTGCCAAACTGTACTCAGAGGTCGTATCTGTGTAAAGAAAGAGCACTTAATGTCAGCTCAGCTGCTGAGGGAAGTAGATTGTGAGGTGTAAACAGTTAATACTTCTCATCATGGATGCTAATGAATAAATGATACACAAAGGTACAAAGAGATCAAACCAGGGGGTGGAGCATGTCTTTGAAGAATAGAGTGGTGCTTCTCCTCGGTCAGGGTGGAGTCAATTCTGTGCAGGTGTCAAACTCCAGGGGCCAAATGTATAAACCATGAGTACAAAAACGAAAAATGTACTTAAGCCACTGTCCACACAGGTTTCTAAATGTACAAAAATCTACAGGCGGTGAGACAGTGCGTATTGGTACAGATCTTTTACACTGCCACTTTCTACGCAGGTTTCCGAATGTATAAAAATCCACGCAGGAGAGACTAACACATTTGACCGTTATGAACGTTCACAGTGACCTTATGGATGAAAGCGATGTCTCGACCCTGCTTAAAATCTTCATCAGTAGGTCAACTGAGAGAAGGTCCACTTTTGGATATGCATGAAAGCCCTGAGTCAGGAGCGCAGACTTTTCTTTTTTCATTCAAGGGTACAAATAATGCTGTTATGTTCCTTAAATGGCTTGATTTAGTGATCAAAGTTTCATTTTCTTAACAATAAAGATGCCGTGTTCATCCATTCTAGTTCTCTTATAACTGCATGCCATTATAAAATAACTTCAAATCAAATTGTTTTAATCATTGATAAAAGTGCGTGCTTCCCCCGCCCCTCCCAACAAAAATCCCCCCCCCCCTCAGAAAATAGTTCCGACGTCCATGAAACCGGTGAATCAGATCAATAGAACGTTTTTTTTCTGGTTATCATCTATTCATATTCGGTACGCTACAGCTGTTGTGTCAGAATTGAATGTATTTTATGTACACAAGCAGGAAAGCTGGTGCCGCGGCCCGGCGGAGAATTAATGCTCATTTGCTCATTTATTTGCTCAAACTTGGAGCCATATGTGATCATAATGATGATGAGAAAAGAAAACACATTAACTAAAGGTACAACCTATACTGAGATTCGAACCCATACTAGCGGATGATTCTGCTTACTGAGGGAGCTGCTCTACCAGGAGAGCTATACATCAGTCATAATGCTCTCATGTGTCTTATGGATCACAGACCCGCTGCCCCAGCTGACACACGTCTGGACATACGTGCTGCTGTCGTGTCTTCAACCTAAAAACTGATCTTTATAAATGTTTTCGTTGAGTAAAAATCCTCTCTGAATTATGGAACTGATAAGAATCATTTCTTAAATGCTTGTATGGAGGTTGAAACTTCTGTAGGCTGTGCGTAATTGTTTCTGCCTCCGCTTAGCCGTGGCTGCAGTGAGCGAGCAAAATCACAACCTTAGATGTCTTTAGGGTATCAGATATTATTATAGGCTATTCTTATATTTAAGCAACATCCAGTCAGGCCGTGATATAGGCTCATGGGGGCGGACTGGGACAATAATTCAGGTCGGCAATTTTACCAGTAAACAGTGATATAGGCTCACGGGGGCGGACTGGGACAATAATTCAGGTCGGCAATTTTACCAGTAAACAAATGTTCCTTAAAAAACAACTAATGTCCATATTTTAGCTCTACTGTAAAACAAAGAAAGCACAAGTGATTATCCAAGGTCACCCAGATAATTGAGGTGTCCCACCGCTGTGAAACAATCAGTCTGAATCAATCTGATACGGTTTAGCAGTCCCCCTCTCTATTCACTCTACCTGTAGCCTAAAACAGCGCCACTCTCCATTGCAGCTACATTGTGGTCAAATGTGGAATTGTCCCAAAATCATTTGAGCTGCAATTCAGTACCAAGCTTCCACCTAGTGGCTACAGTTGTCACTTACATTTCACGCGTTGCGTGAATCTCGCTCCCCGCGTGTGAAATGGCCACTTTGAAGTAGTACCTACTGTACCCCACCCAATCCCTAAACAGCTTATTGGACTCATGTGGAGACAGATGAGTCTCTTGTAAAAAGACCACATCATATTTTTTTGGCCTTTAAGATACAGAGTACTTTCCTATCCTTGACAGGATTTCCCAGGGCATTTACATTCCATGTCATGTAGCTCAACTTATTACTACTAGCCATTGCAGGACATGAAAATTTGGAAAGATATAGACCTGGCACTCTGTTTAAGACCCATATGGCCAATGGCGTAAAAACAAAAGTAAAATAAAACAAACTCACTGGAACAGTTTTAGTTTTATCAAGCGCCAACATTCTAACACGGCACATAAAATAAACTTAACACTAAACTCTTACTCTTAACCATGTATTCCTACAACGCTCAGTAGTAATGACTTCATGAGCTTCTTTAATGATAAAATTTTAACTATTAGAGACAAAATCCATCATCGCTTGCCCTCAACTGGCACTATTGTATCTTTAAACACAGGAACCTCAGAAACAGTTGTAAATTCTGACTTATAAATTCTGCTTCTCTCCCATTGACCTCCATCAACTAACTTAGATGATTTCTTCATCTAGACCAACAACTTGTCTCCTAGACCCCATCCCAACTAGGTTGCTGAAAGAAACTTTACCTTTAATAAGCACATCTCTACTAGAAATGATCTACCTGTCTCTATTAACAGGATACGTACCACAGTCCTTTAAACTAGCTGTAATTAGACCGCTCCTTAAAAAGCCTAATCTTGATCCAGAAGCTTTAGCCAACTATAGACCTATATCCAACCTCCCTTTCCTCTCCAAGATCCTTGAGAAAGCAGTCACCAACCAGCTATGTGACTTTCTTCATAACAATAGTTTATATGAGGATTTTCAATCAGGTTTTAGAGCACATCATAGCACAGAGACGGCACTGGTGAAAGTTACAAATGACCTCCTAATTGCTTCTGACAAAGGACTTGTCTCTGTCCTGGTCTTGCTAGATCTTAGTGCTGCATTTGATACCATTGATCATCACATTCTACTACAGAGACTGGAACACTTAATTGGCATTAAAGGACCCGCATTACACTGGTTTAAGTCCTATTTATCGGATTGATTTCAGTTTGTACATGTTAATAATGAGTCATCCCTGTATACCAAGGTTAGTCATGGTGTTCCTCAAGGCTCCGTGCTTGGACCCATACTATTCACCTTATATATGCTCCCTCTAGGAAATATAATTCGGAAACACTCCATAAACTTTCATTGTTACGCAGATGATACCCAGTTATACCTATCAATAAAGCCAGATGAAACTAATCAGCTTACTAAACTCCATGCATGTCTCAAGGACATTAAGACCTGGATGACCTGCAATTTTCTGCTGTTAAATTCAGATAAAACCGAAGTTATAGTACTTGGTCCTAAACACCTTAGAGATGCAGTATCTAATGATATAGCTAGTTTGTATGGCATTAACTTGGCCTCCAGCACCACCGTCAGGAATCTGGGAGTTATCTTTGATCAAGATATGTCCTTCAACTCCCACATAAAACAAATTTCAAGGTCTGCCTTTTTTCATCTACGTAACATTGCAAAAATCAGGCCCATCCTGTCTCAAAAAGACGCAGAAAAGCTAGTCCATGCATTTGTTACTTCCAGGCTGGACTTTTGTAATTCTCTACTATCAGGCTGCCCTAACAAGTCTCTAAAGAGTCTCCAGCTGGTCCAGAATGCTGCAGCACGTGTACTGACAGGAACTAAGAAAAGAGATCATATTACTCCTGTATTGGCCTCTCTGCACTGGCGCCCTGTAAAATCAAGAATAGTGTTTAAAATCCTTCTCCTCACTTACAAAGCTGTTAATGGTCAGGCACCATCATATCTCCAGGAGCTCATACTACCCTATCATCCAACTAGAGCACTACGCTCCCAGAACGCAGGATTACTTGTAGTTCATAAAGTCTCCAAAAGCAGAATGGGAGCCAGAGCCTTCAGTTATCAAGCTCCTCTTCTGTGGAACCATCTTCCTGTTTTGGTCCGGGAGGCGGACACCCTCTCTACCTTTAAGAGTAGACTTAAGACCTTCCTTTTTGATATAGCTTATAGTTAGGGCTGGCCCAGGCCTGTCTTGGACCAGCTCTTAGTTATGCTGCTATATAGGCCCAGTCCGGGGGACAAATGACACACTGAGCTTCTCTCTCCTCCTCTCCTCTCCATCTGTATACATTATGCCTGTATACATGCCCCATCTCTGCATGTCACTGACTTCACTTCTTCCCCGGAGTCCTTGTGCTTTCTAGTCCTACAGGCTCTCATGGATCCTGGCCGCACCCGGGTCGTGGATCGTGGATGCGCCTACTGCCATAGCCCTGCCTGATCGTGGATGCGCCTACTGCCATGGCCCTGCCTGATCGTGGATGCGCCTACTGCCATGGCCCTGCCTGACACCCACCCCTACTGTTGCTAATATTAGTCATATCTCTGTTACATACGTTCCACTACTATTATTGTAATGCATTACTACATACTATCCTTACCGTTAACCACTACTACTGTTATCACTAGTAATCACATTTCCATTATGTGCATTTCATTATTATTGCTGTAATACCTCTTTAAGTACTTTCATTCCTGTCAACCATCCATTATAATTGTATACATTGTGATCTCGTTGATCTGCTCTGTACATGCGACATCTATTGCACGTCTGTCCGTCCTGGGAGAGGGATCCCTCCTCTGTGGTTCTTCCTGAGGTTTCTTCCGCATTTTTTTCCCCCTGTTAAAAGGGCTTTTTTGGGGGGCAAGTTTTTCCTCACTCGAATCGAGGGTCTAAGGACAGAGGGTGTTGTCTCTGTACAGATTGTAAAGCCCTCTGAGGCAAACTGTGATTTGTGAATTTGGGCTATACAAATAAAATTAGATTTGATTTGATTATGGTCAATGACCCATAACACAAATGGTGCACTTAAATCTACATCCGAGTGACACAGCACACACATCATCAAACACAAATCAGTCTAATATGTAAAGACCACAGATCCATAAACAAAACTATATTGCCACTCCTCTTTATCATTGTAAAAAAAAAAGAAAGAAAGAGACAGAGAGAGAGAGAACATTTTTCTTTATAAGAGTGGCTCACTGACTGTATCCTCCAAGGATAGGCATGAGGTCATGATTAAAAACTGGGTTCAATGCATCCAAACCAACTAGTGAGAACTGGGTTAAGAGAGAAAATACAAAAAAATTAGGGCCGGGACTCGATTAAAAAAATTAATCTAATTAATTAGAGGCTTTGTAATTAATTAATCGAAATTAATCGCATTTTTAATCGCATATAAATATTTGACCTGAGAACAGTGAGAAGCAATTTTTTTCATGTGGGTTTTAGTATACCATTGAATAATGACTGAATACATAAGCTTAAGCAACAAAACATTGTTTATTTTTTTTCAAGGTGGTACGATCGATTAACGATTACCTGATAAGATGCGATTTTCCTGAGAACCTAAATTTAAGGGGGACTCTACACTAGTTTGTTAGTTTATTTTTAGAGCACAGCACAATGAAAAATGTTTAAGTAACACGTTATTTGGTAAATGGTCTTTCCTGCCACGACACTATGATTACTGTATTTAACTACTTAAATCACGATAGCATAAACTGATTTGTTGAACTCAGCCTGATGTAAACATTAATAAAACACAGGCAGCTCTATGTTTTCCCTGTGTGATGTCTTATGCACCGTGAGACAGTGACAGGTCTGTAGGCTACCTACGTCTTGACCACATGTCAGCTATTCAGCTGCAGCAGAGGAAACTCCGCTGTTCTCAGCTCCACTGCGACGAGCGCTTTTAAAACATTTTCTTTTTTAAATTAAGCTCCAGTAGCGACCGGCTAAACTACGGGAGCAGCGAATCCGGTGTGTTTATCAAAGCTTGGTCGCAGTGCTGAGGCAGCGGGTCGGTTTGAGCTGCATTCGGGCTACATTAAAACTTTATAGATCCATGGGCAGTGATCAGTGTCCGCGGCTTTTTAACTTGTTAAATAATTGTGCTCCAGTATAATCGGTACGCCTGAAACTCCAAAGTGAAAATCCAGTGAGAAACGTTCTGCGGTGCAAAAATAAGTGCGATTAAAATGCGTTAATTTTTTTAACGCGTTATTTTTTGTGTAATTAATTCATCTTAATTAACGCGTTAAAGTCCTGGCCCTATAAAAAACACAATACTGAAATTCATGTGAATGTCTTGTGTTTACACCCAATGCCCCACGTAGCCATACAACAGTTAGGATATCACACAGTATAAGTGTGCATACGTATTTCACAGCATACCTTGTAGCCTGCCTTCAAGTTATTTCCTCTCTCAAAATATGGTTTCTGCACTTAAAGATTGCATACACACATAACATGTAATATTACTCACCCAAAAACATCAAGGCAAATCACAACCGCAATACCAAACTTGCAATTATTGCACCCATTTTACTACTACAATCAAAACATACCTTGTAGGCTGCTTATCTCTTAAGAGGGGCTAAATCTTCCTTATTTTGTTTTACTCCTTGTCTTCTTTTGTTTACGTTTTATCTGTTTACATGTTCATAATTTAGCTTAGCTGGAGCTCTCCTCCTTTTCTGCTGTCATTTGGTGCTTCGCTCATCAGGTGTTTATTTAATTAATTCCGGGTGGAACACCAACACAGTGATAATTAGTTCAACCTCCCAGACTACTATTATAACATGTAGGAACCAAAATGCCAGGGTAAACAACTAAAATTAAACTGACGATGAGAGGCAGTTACACTCCCACCAAATCACAAGTGATTTTGCCACTGAGAAAGACAAATATACTGCATATAAACAATAATTAACTGAAAAAAATTGAAAAATATTAACCAAGTGATAGAATGGCAGAGAGTGAGTTCAAGTTATTTAAGGCCTGGACTACACGAATACGGATATTTATTTAAGTGGATATTTTCGTCCTCGTTTTAAAAAAAAACTCTGTCCACACCACAGAAATATCTCTGTCCATACGAAGAGGCAAAATGTAAACGATCGCCTCTGAAGCCTGTAATGCCATGCCCGGCCGATAGGTGGCGATTAGCAAAATGTAAAATACCACAGAAGAAGAACGTTATGAGCATGCACAGTAAAACAGTGGCAGTTAGGGTTGTTGTTGTTGTTGTTACTGTTATTTCAGTCAGAAGTTATGGCGAAGAAAATGGAGATAGAGTCTTTTGTGTGGACCGACGATGAAGTGGAGTTGTTGCTTCATGTAACGTTGCAGTACAAAAACAAGAAGGCCCAAGAAAATGTCGACTGGGAGTCGTGTTACACCAAATATCCTGACATCCTGGAGGAGTTTCTGGAAGTGTATGTGTCCAACGGAGAAGAGGGTAATAATTTTGCAAAAGACTTTCCTCATTCAAAGGAGTCCATAAACAAGGCAATACTGTCGACGAAGCTCAAGAACATCCGTTACATCAATGCTTCATTGAAGCCTAAATTGTTATTTTAGGTTTGCACTTTAGGTTTGCCTACTCTGTTTACAGTTTTGTTTGCCCAAATGTTATAACTCATGTTGCACACAAGACCACATTGAATGTATAGTTGTGCATATCCTGTGAGAGTACTGTTTTGGATGGATGAGTGTGTCTGTGAGTCACTGACCTATCAGGACAGCCGGGTAAATGTAGAGTTTGGTGAGTAAAATAAAACACTTTGTGCAAAATTGGCATTTATTTGAATGTTTTATCATGTTGATTTTGCAGAGGAACAGACATGGCCAGCTTTTGACTCACGTGTGGAAAACAACTACATAGACATGCTTTCCAATACATCTGTAGAACAGGGGAAAAAAACAATTGCATGTCACCACTGGTGATGTCACAAGTTTTAAGGGTCAAGAAACTTTGTAAGCACCCTTCTGACTCTCTTCCCTTCAGCTTCATTACAGTCTGTGCGATAATGGTTACTCCCTGTGGGAGGCTGGAATTCCCTGTCGAACTGAATGGCCTCCATCACTCTGCTGTCATCCACTGTCTCTTTACAGGCCTTGCAATAATTATGTAAAACAAAGCATGCATAAATCACTGAAGGGAGGTCATTCATGTTTATGTCCATAGCCTTTCTAAGTGCTCCAAACCTTGCCTTCAGACGCCCAAAAGAACATTCAATTGTCATTCGGCTTTGGCACAGAGACAAACCATAGTACTGTTCTTGAGGGGTGCAGCCACCACTTGCCTACTCCTTCATGAGGTAAGGCATTAGTGAATAAGCCGGGTCTCCAAGCAGAAATATTGGGATAGGGTCTTCATCTTCCACAATCCGTTTTTTTTAAGGCAGTGATATGGCCAGTCTTGAAATGAGAGTCATGAACGGTCCCCGACCATTTGATCACAACATCGATGAATTGATACTTGTAGTTGCATGTGGCTTGGACGTCAAGCGAGTATCTCCCCTTTCTATTGATGTAATCCATAGAATTAGCGGTTGGTTGTTTTATTTCAATGTGAGTCCCACCGATTGCTCCTAGGCACTGTGGCATACCATGGGCATGGTAAAAGTCTGTGACGAGTTCTTCTACTTCAAGTTCCGAGAATGGCAGCCTGATGTACTTTGGACCAAGATGGTCTGTTATAGCCCTGCAGACCTGAATGAATGAATGAACGAATTAGTTATTAGTACGCTCAGTATACACTACAGAAGCACAAATTCAAGAGGCAATGCAGACCTGCAAACTCCTCAGAGTAAAAAAGGCTACAGTGTCACAGGGGACGGGCATGGCTGAGTGAATTTCCGTTTAACATCGCTACACGGATCCACTCAATCGGATATTTTTTTATTTCTCCACTTTTTTATCCGTTTAAAAATATCTCAGTTTATGTGGGTGAAATCGCCGTGTTCGTGTGGTTGAGAGGCCCAATTGGACAGAAAAATGTGCGTTTAGGAATATATCGTATTCGTGTAGTCCAGGCATAAGTCTTTAGTCTGCTTCCAACAGCGTAAATGTCTTCTGAATGGGCCTCTCCAGGTGAACAGGTATGCGCCTTCCCTTTTCATCCAAGGTCGAAGCAACTTGAGCTTTCTCACTCATCCGTCCCTTCCTAGGTACACTTCGACAACCTTTGCCAACTTCCAGTGGTTTTGTGGTGTAGCGTCACCCTGCAGGAGAGCAATATCATTGACTTTAGCATTTCTGTGGACTTTGGTCCACTTTTGTCTGTGTTGGAGCTCTAAGAGGTACTCCCTTTTCCACCGTGCCCAGAAGTTGTTAGTTAGGAGTTGAGCTTGGTGCCACTTCTTGCAGAGGTAAAATTCTTCCCTGATGGACCTTCCTGGAGGTGGGTAAATAATCGTGGACTTCATGGTCAGTATGTGGGTTTGGTGTCAGGGGCTCTGGACTGGACAAATCACTCAGGTGATCGGTGGTCAGAGGTTTGCTGTTCGCCACCACCATGACTTCATATAGAAACATTCGTAGAGAACAGCAGTCAAGTTGTTTGGCTGGCTGTTCTAGAGCTCCTCTTGACCCATCTCTTTCAATGCCTCAACAAACTCATGCTTAGCACGAAGTTTGTCCCTTGATCACATCTTATCTGGCATACTGCTCCTTGAATGGATATGATTGAATGCAAAGCATTAATGAAGGCATCTGTGATCAAGTCATCAAGCATTTCAATGTGTATTGCTCTGGAACACATACAGGTGAGTAACAGTCCATACCGCTTTAACTCCTTTCATCCTTCCTTGACGTAGAATGGTCTGAAGCAGTCCATCCCACAGTAGGTGAATGGTGGGGTTCTTTCCATTCGCTCTTCGGGGAGGGGTCTGACATCCTTTGTTGTTCTGTTCATCTCCTGAACTTCCTGCACTTGGTGCACTTGTAGATATGAAATGATACTACCTTGCTGCATCCAAGGATCCATATGCCATTGGAACGGAGTTCATTCATAGTCATTCCTCGCCCCTGATGGTGAACTTTCTCATCATAGTGCTTGACGAGTAATGCTGACATATGACTGTCTCTTAGGAGAACCGTAAGATGCTTCACATGTGGATGTAGAGCAGCATAAGTTAGGCGACATCCTACTCGGAGGATACCTTGGTCATCAAGGAATGGACAATACTTGTGCAATATGTTGGTCTTGTCTTTGGTTTGTGTCTCCTTATGACATTGGAGGTACTGTATTTCTTGAAAGAAAGCTGTTTCTTGAACCATCTTGATAATGGTCAGTTCTGCTTATTTCCTTTCCTCTAGACTGCTGGCTTCACAGGACCTTGGTGTAGCTGGTAGTGAATGCCTCATAGGCCACCGTAGCTGTAGGGGGACGGGGCACCTCACAACTTCCGTGTTGCCAATTTGTTTGGCAAGGCATATAAGCTGCACCGACCGGTGAGACAGGTCATGACTACTACAACAGAGGCTCCGGTTCCGTGCCATAGCGACCCCCCCTCCCCTCCGTGTCTGCATGTTGCACGCTGATTAAGTACGCTGCCATGATCAAACGGAGAGATTGCCACTGCTGTTTTGTTTATCTTGCTTTGCCCTATTTTGTCTTATTTCGTTTGTTTCCTTTTTGTCGTTAGGTTTCTTTCATTATTTTGTTCTATGTATGCTTGTTTGTTACATTAGGCGATTTTGTTTAGTCCCCTTTTGCTTTCTGTTGTGGCGTGTTCTGTTTTAGACCAGCAACTGTAGTTGAGTGACGTGTAACAGTCATTTTTTATCTCTTTCTTTGCGTATATCCTGAGTCTGAGTGCTGTTCGGCCGGCGGTGAGCGTGGTTGCACAGATGGTGGAGGATTTTGGTGATTAGAGTTCCTCACCTGTGCTTCACACCCCCCCAATCATGTGTTTGATAATTTTTGCACGCCCTTCACAATTTACTTTATTCCTTTTTCTTTTGGCTTGTTGTGTGTGTGTGTGTGTGTGTGTGTGTGTGTGTGTGTGTGTGTGTGGGGCACAGGAGCCTGGTGAGTACTCTGTCCCATTATAATTGTTTTCCCCGCCGTCTGCAACCATGGCCACTCGTCTTTCAGCACTCTCCCACCATTTTTAATCAAAGTACATGTTACATAATTTTATCACACTCTTCTACAGTTGTTTTCGTGTTTAATGTCTTTTAGACAGTGATTGTTCCTTTTATATCTTGTGTTAAAAAAAACTTGTTGTTTTGGTAATCCCTCGTCTCGGTCCGTAATTCCCAGTCACATGTAACTTGGAGTATCTGTGGCATTTTCTAGTGTTTGAGTTTGTTAGCATAACAATGTATGGCTAAGTTAATTTTAAACCAAAGTTTGGGCCGTGTGACGGCTCTGGCCACATTGGCTTTAGGGCTTTGGTCTCCTTCGCACAGCATTTGAGTCTGGCAATATCTCTCACCATTATTGACCAGTCAGAAACAGCTACCTCATTTCCTCTGCCTGTGTGTCATGAACCTTGGCCTTCTTGAGGTCTGGGTCACTACTTGATATCTCTCCCATATTAACTACTCCACTTGGTAAGTCTTTCTGCCAAAGAAGGTCTGTGCCTGTGAACCAGTTCAAAGCTACGAGCTGCCAAGCTGTGAGCCCTAACCCTAACCCTTGAGACGTGGTCTGCTGGATTCTCTGCAGAAACCACATACATCCATTGTGCAGACTCTGTACTTTGCTTGATGCGTTACACGCAGTTTGATACATAAAAATGAAGCCAGAAGATTTCATTTTTTTGTAGCAAAGTACAACCTTAGAATCAGTCCAGAAGATTTCTTGTGAGCAGTCAAATTCCAGTTCTGTCCTTTGCATGTCGCTGGTGCGCACAGCTACCACTGCTGCTGACAGCTCATGTCGTGGTATGGTTGTTATCTTAGTAGGGGAATCTCTTGATCTTCCCATGGCTAAGGAGCAGTGAACTTCACTTGATGTGCTGACTGCTCTGAGGTATGAGCACTATGCATAGGAGAAATGATTTAGCTGATATTGCTGGACCTTGAAGCTTGGTGGTATGTAGCATCTCTGGATATTTACGCCAGCCAGGTTTCGCAGGTCATGGAGCTAAGATTCCCACAGAGGTTGGAGGTCATCAGGTAAGGTGTCATCCCAACTGAGCTTGTCCCGACACATCTGCTTTCCCAACAGAATGAAGGGTGCCACAAATCCGAGCAGATCAAATACTGTAGCTACAGTAGACACAACTTCGGGTAAGTGGATTTTCCTTGACAACCACCCTGAACTGGAACTCATCTGATGCCACACACCACTGTACGCTAAGCGCTCTCTCCATGTGTAGTTCACCCAGTGCCATATCCAGGTCTTGGGCAGCTACGGCACATTCTGTTTTGGGAATAGTGGCTAGAACTTCCTTGCTGTTGGAGATTACCTTGTGCAGGCGAAGTTTGCCCATACTGCAGAACTCTCTTGCTTCCTTCACTAGTTGTATTGCTTGGCTTTCGGTCACTGCACTTGACAAGCCATCATCAATGTAGAAGTTGGTCTGAGTGAACTTGATGGTATCTTCACTGAAGCATCCTTGTCCTTCAGCAGCAAGGTGCTTGAGTCCATAGTTGGCTAAACCAGGTGAAGATGCTGCGCCAAAGTGGACTTTCATTTCAAGTGGATCCTCTTGAGAAATGTGTCCATCCTCTGAAGCTCTTTCAACAAAGTCTGATTCCAGCAACTTGATGATGTCGGCAGGTGAGACAACTTCCTTGATCTGTGTTCTACAGACATAATGCACTTCGCTTGCGAGGGTTGAAGAGGACTGAAGACCTGGCAACACTTGCTTCACAATTACCTGATGACTCACTCCTGTTGCATCTCCATAGTTGAGACATGGGTTGCCATAGCCAACTACACTCCATCCCAAGTCCATTCTCAGTGCAAAGGGCTGATTTTCTTTACCATGTACCACCTGTCATGGGACGAGAGCTTGAGGACAGTTGTAGCCAATTAGCAGGCCGACATCACAGCTTTGTTGAGGAGCGATGACTTTGCAATCTGGCTAACTTGCAGCCGACACCCATACTGGAATGATGGCGGACATATGAGTATCTTTGACAATCTGGATTACTCTATTGCAGGGATTCCCAAAGTGTGGAGCTGCCGCCAGGGGGTGCGCGAGATGAAAAATGTAATGGCAGTCTGATAATTACACAATTACAGTTTCCCCAATTTATCTTCTTTCTGCCTCTGATCCTGAGCCTGTGATCCATCCTCTTTGCTCTTAAAAGTGGAAGCTTGCGCATAACTTTGTTGCATTATATTGAAACTGTGTTACAGTGTTTCAGATTAATTCAAATGCCAGAGCGCATTGTTGTGATCGTGATTATTTTATTATATGTGTGTTCTGGTCATTTGAGCATGATTAAACATATAAAAAAGCTTGTTGCATTTTGTTTGTTTTTTAAAGGTGTGGGGGATTGGGGGTGCGTCAACCCGGTTGGGACATAGAAGGGGGTGCGCGGCTAAAAAAGTTTGAGAACTGCTGCTCTATTGGATGTCGCCTCATGTGATGTTCTTGCTGCTTTATCTTGTGGGTGATCCATCTTTCCTTCCCTTGACTTGACACTGTTCTGTCACTCTTTGTTGATGTCCTTTCTTCTTTGGTGCGATTGTCATGGGGGCAGGTTGGATGTTTTTTCTCATGTGTCACAGGTTTTCCTGTTTTCACAATCCTTTGAGCAATGGCCAAACAGCCAAAGCCAAGGGAGTAGGTTTGATTTTGAGATTGGTGGGGACACAAAAGTGCTCCAAGGCAGCACTCCTGAAAGTTGACATTTTTTCGCATTAGCAATCATAATTTCACGTCATGCAGATGTTATAGGTTAAATAAGGAACATACGAGGAATAAACCACAATATACATTTGACAACTGTATAGCAACTACTGTAAACACATACACACTAGTAATACATGATGAGGCCTCTTTGAACACTAGACTTGATATAAAGCTCTGATTTTAAAGCCACATGGGTGAAGCATTGCTATTCAGATCATCATCACACTAACATTTGTCACAGTGCTGAATCTCATGACTAACATATCCATCATTATTTAACCTCACCTGTGAATTTTCAGCCTCTCTTTCAGCTTCTCCTCCTCTATCTCCTCCAGCCTCTCCTTTTCTACCTCCTCCTGCCTCTCTTCCTTCATCTGCTCCAGCCTCTCCTTCTATACCTCCTCCTGCCTCTCTTCCTCTACCTTCTCTGGCCTCTCCTCCTCCATCTCCTCCAGCCTCTCTGCTGTCTGTCACCTTACACAAATATGTTGATGCATGACACGAACAGATACATTAGGGATACAATGATCATAGAGCTTGATGGTACAGTTATTGCCTGAGCAAAAAAGGCTTTTACTAAATATTAAGATTACTTAATATTAATTAATTATATTTTATAATTATAAAATTACATGATCATCTAGAATCTGAGGGTTTATTGTATTTCCACCACAAATTTTCTTTATTTGTGTTTTTAAACCGTTGCTCTCTTCTACACAAATACATGAAAATAAGAATTAAAAATAACTTTAAAAAAGTGCATCTCTTTGGCATTAATTATTCTCTTTTATTCAATATCTGTATTGTTGAGCCTCTATACACCCTTGAAGTAACTTACACTTTGACTCAAACTTGAAAAAACTTGTGATTGTCTCATCCATAAATTTATGACACTTCTGTAGACTGTGACCTGCCTTCTCGCAGTAGAAACAATTTGTAGTAGCAGCTTTCTCATCTGAGAAAGCTCATTTTCTGATTTTCATCGCAGTCATTGAGTACTTCAAGACCCTTGATCTGTGACATGGCACCCTCACAGCTGCGAAGGAAGTCGGTGAGCTCTTGAAGTTCCACACTGCCTTTGGAGCTTATCTTGGGCCATGCATCGAGCTTGTCTCTGAGCTTGTCTTGTCTCTGAAACCCTAACCCTAACCCTGAGGAGTGGATTGCCGTATCTCTCTTCTAGGATAGTCCATGCTGCATTGTAGGCTGACTGTGTTCCTAGCAGGAAGTAGCTCTCTATAGCCTTCTTGGCAGATCCACCCACATATGCAGATATTATATCATTTCTTCCGCTGGTATGTTTTTCCTGTCAATGAGAGTCTGAAAGGAAACATTCTAGTCATTGTTGGTTCAGGTATAGGAAGACAACTCGCACTGATGGACTCTGCAAAAGCTCTAACAAGAGCTGCTGTGCTTTCTTCTTGCCTTGGATGTGTCAAAACTTGGGGTGGGGAGTGCCATTGCAACGGGCTACTCTTGTGCTTTACTTCCTTCCTTTCTTTCAAAGGGACATGCTGATGGAGCAGCTTGTCTATTTCTTTGTCTGAACATCTACGCCTTTAACTTCTTAATTGTATCCAGTCGCTCTAGTTGTCTGTGCTTGGACTCTAACACCCTTTGTCTCTCTGCATTTTCAGCCTCCTGTTTAGCTCATAAATTGGCAGCTTCATCTTCGAGTCTTAGAATTTCTACAATCCGACTTTCTTGTTCCAACAGCACTTCTAAAGTGGCCTCATTTGCAGCAACTTCAGCAGCTGCGTCTTGTCTTCTGGCAGAGGACTGGCATGAATGTCTGGATGTGATTCTTGAATTACTTCCAGAATGAGCAGAGGAGGGGGAGATTTGATGCTCATCTTTTCTGAGGCTGCAGGCTTAAATACAGGCTCTGTCTCTTTCCCACCTTGTCATTCATCCCCTTGACTTTCAGCTTTTCCTGTGTTTAGCTGCCCCTTTGCAGTCTCAATGACAGTCTTTGTTACTGCTTCACAGGTGTCTACTCTGCAACTTGTGTCATGGTCAGGAATGTCAATGCATATCAACTGGTCATAAACAATGTTCAGATCCTTTGAGGCGTTTGTGATGTGTTCATGCAGTAGATCATTTTACTGTAAATTAGGTAAGGTATAGTGCAGTTGTGCAGTTGTGCAGTGCAAGTTCAGTTGAGTAGTTATCTTATTAGAAAGAACTACTGTAACTTGCGATTAATAGCACTAGCGTGGATCCTATGCGCTCGGTCTATCTCAAAACCACTCAGTGGAGGATTAATGCCAAGAGAGTCCGCTAGTAGGTCATTGAGAAAGTCTTCTGCCTTGGCTAGCCAGTCCTCCAGCGTCGCCAGCTTGGATTTTGTAACTGGAGGATTCTTCTTTAGCTGAATTTGATCTTCCTGATTAGCATCCTCCAGCATCCCCACTCTCCTCTCCACCTCCGTCATTCGTATCAAGACTGCTTCTTCTCGGTCCACAGCAGTTGTTGACACCTGGGCTGTTGACCTCAAAACCCTCATGTCTTGCATTTTTGCGGTCATGTTCTTCTGTGAATCTGCCATTCTGCAATTTTGTAAAGTATTAAAGCAATCGGAGACGTGATTGACGGACTTGAAAATAACTTAAAGAAGGACATTTATGCTAGCGTCACATGACTTTGAGCTGTTTTTTTCACTTAATTGTGTTAGGATTACACCTGTGGTTTAAAAAACCTTCACTATGATCACACAGTGATGCACAAGTTATCTTTGTTTTTACTGTCTTCTCTAAATATGTTTGTCAGAATGCATTATGATAAAAATAATGATAATGATCCTTATGTAAATAAACAGATAAATGCATGATCTTTATATTTGTAAATAAAGATCATTTTCCTGTATAATTAGGGAGTTAGAATACCTTCAGGTGTGACCAGCACTATATAAAGGGCTATAGCCGTGCGTAATCACTGTGTCCAGGGGCGCCGAAAAGGGGGGGTAAAGGAGACGGATTCTAGGGGCCCATGATTGAGGGGGGCCCAGAGAGGCCCCTAATGATGATGAAATTATATGCTAAAATAGCATCAACAAAATTTCGCCGCTGTGTTGGGGGGCCCTGTAAAGATTCTTTTCATGGGGCCCAAAATCCCTAGCGGCGCCCCTGACTGTGCCACATGACATAATGGCGGCTTCGGCGTTGCAAGAGGACACTGTCAATGCGCAATTTAGGCTACAAGCAGAGAAAGCAGTGGGGTTTTATAAATCTGACAAAAAGACTGCGAATGCATGTTTCCTTTTGTGTGTACACAGATTTCTACACCTGAATATACACAGAGTTTGTTACATTTAGTCCCTGAGGAGGTAAAATATGTGTGTCTTTGTTTCCCTCCTGAGAAGTGGTTTAGAAACTGCAGCTCGTCCTTTAAGACAGTACAAGACAGACAGTAACTGTTGCCATTATATTGTTTCATAATTTGTTTGTTTTTTCTAAGACCAATGTTATGATTGAGGATTCATTTAAACATTGTTTTATTTAGTATATGTAATAGTACCTTTATTTTGAAGGCTCAGCAAAGTTACCTGAGAATCTCGTTAGGCTGCTCTTAGAAGGACTCTTAGACAGCAGCACCGGCAAGCAGTAAACATGGATAGTTGTGTTCCGGTGAAAGGAAAGTTGATGATCCTCTGAAGACTGAAGGCTATTCCCTTTTTGCAGCATGTAAGCCAATGAGGTTTTTTGTTTAGTTTTTTCTGTATTTTACTTTTCGTAAATGTTATTTCACACGCTGTGCATGCAATTGTTATGTTAATATGGTCTAACAGTGAATTTGGAGAGAAAACTTCAAATAAACCAGTAGCAAGAAAGCCACTTGTGTCTGCCTGTGCTTCGAGGGAATTAAAATGAAATCTCGGACTGTTCATCGATGCAAGTGGGCATCAATTAACACCCCACTTGTGCAGCCGCCTTGTCTGTGGATTTCACTGAACAAAATGTCATGCAGAGATTTTTTTTTTTTTTTAACTTTAGTTTCTTTTGGATTTTTGTGCGTATTATGGAGCCGTTTTGGTCCGTGTTTGTAAGTCTTTTTTTTTCCTGGATAACATTTTCTAAAGTTGCAACATTTGGGGTCGGCGTGTGTGATTGAAATCCACCACGGTCTGCTTCCGTTCAAGGCATCTCCTCCTTCGGATGCCAAGACTTTGTTTATTAATTAAGCTTTCACTGACTGTATCACATCTGTGCACATGTCTTAAAAAATAAAAGGAACAGGAGCAGGACCCACGCGCTTTTGACTACACTGTGGCACCGTCAAAATACAGGAGATTAAGTTGATATCTCAGTCTATCCTGCTTCTGGGCCGGATTAGTCGGTCTAACACACTGTCGTAAGTACTGGCAGTTGTAACACCGGGCATACTTAAGTTGGGGAAATGGGAGGTCGGACTAATGGACGAAAAAACATAGAAATGTATGGTCGGAGAAATGGGAAGTCGAAATTTTGGGTAGTCGGAGAAATAGAGAGTCAGACTTATGGACGCAAAAATTAAGAAATGTATGGTCGGAGAAATGGGAAGTCGGACAAATGGGAAGTCGGACAGATGCCATGCGCCCTTGCTCAAAGACTTTAGCTGTGAATGCTTACTGTGGTGTGAGGTTAATGTTTGACTTATTACATCATTTATTTGAAGCTTGCCATTTATAGACACATCTAAGCCAAATGTAAAAGGTCAATAAATGTTTTCATTGTAAATGCCACAGTTAAAGGTTACATACACTTTTTAGGTCTTCTGTAAAACAACAAGAAGCTGACACTGCTTCAAGAAAAATAATTGGAAATACAGCACCTAGAAGCAGAAACTAAAAGGAAGATAGCTGAACAAGAGGCAGCAGCCGCAAGGCGCCATTTAAAACAAGAAGCAGAAGAGCTGCAACAAAGAATGCAGAGAGAGGAAAAGGGAAGCTAGAATTAAAGCTCAACTGGAAAAAGAGCATGCAGTTCTACAAAAGACTCTAGAGGAAAAACAAAAGGTACATCAGTTGGAGGCAGTGAAAGATCTTAACACAGCACGTGCGAGGATGCAGGTCTAAAATTAGGTGAAGATTGAAGAAGAGCGGAAAGACTTTCAAGAACATAAGATGGTAGCAGTAAACGAAGTCCTCTGCCCCATTTGTCTCCCATAACACAAGCTGTGACCACCTCCTCAAATGACAGTACGAGAGAGCTTGTTAAGGTGCTGGCAGGCGCTTTATGTGCCAACAGAATTTCAGTGGGGAGCCATTGCAATACATTGACTGGAAACTCTCCATTGAAACACTGATTGACCAGAAGAACATTCAAGACAAGGAGAAGATATACAACCTCCACAGATATGTAAGTGGGCAAGCTAAGAAAGCACTTGATGGCTATTTCCTACTCTGAACCAAATCTGCCTATGTTGCTGCATGGGAGATTTTGGAAGCCCATTTACAATCGCAAAATCATATAGACAAGATCCAAACCTTGCCCAAGTTTGGTTTTAAGGACACCTCAGAGAGTTTGCCGATTTTCTCTGAAGTTGCGAGGCTGCCACGGTCCACATCAAGACACTGGAAATCTTGAATGACTGTAATGAAAACAGTCACCAGACTGGCTAACAGCGAGATGGAGCCTGTAGGGGAAAATTGACTTGTGCATGGATATAGTTTTTTACCTGGTCTAAAAGTTGATTTTGACCATACAATAACAGAAGGTGCATCTTTTATATTCCCAAAATCAAACTTGCTTAGAGCCCTCAAGCTATCAGATACTGTTGGAACCAATGCTTAGTCTTTAGAAGTCAATGAGTGTAACTTTTTGTGTGCGTGTGTGTGTGTGTGTGTGTGTGTGTGTGTGTGTCATTGTCAATATTTGTGTCTAAATGTGCTTTTGTCTATGTGCTGCTCAGTGCTCTGACCTTCCTCCGTTGTCTCCTATGGCTGTGTCAACAGGAACCCTGATAAATGAACAGTCACCTTAGGTGGTGCATGTGCCCAGGATTCTTCTGGATCTCGTCCTTCTTGCTGATTAAGCTCAGGAATGGGACAATCATGTAACATATGCCCATAGCATTCCCATCTGCAGCATAGAATAGGCTGCTCTTTTGGTGGAAGTGGACCCAGTCTCCTTCTCCCCTTGCTGTCCTGTTGAGACTGCCATCTTTATCCAGGATTCTGTGGCCCACCCATCTCCAGTCTTTTGGGTGTCAGGTAGTTCCCTGCAAGTTCCTTCAATTCGTTCAGCTGACCTGGCCTGTGTACAAACACTTCTGGATCTCAATGAGAGTCTGCTTCCCTGTTTGCCTCGGCAGGGAGTTCAGGAACATTATCCCCTCTGTCACTTTGACTCCGCAACCAGTAGTCAAAAGAAGCTACTATTGGAGAAAAAGGCTTTCTTGGAGAAGCAGGGTTAGTCTGTGGCTTTTTAGGAGATAGAGAGAGGGCTGAAAGGTCAGGGTATATTGGGTCCCCTCCCCCCTCCCTTTCAGAGTCTTCCTAGTGTTGCTTTGCTGCAGGGTGGTATCCATCTCATGTGGAGGAGGTGTCGTTGAGAAAGGGCTGTATGCCCTGTAGGTGTGGAGACGGCATATGGAGGAGGTAGAACCCTATTTCTGGCCCTACTTGTTTCTCCTTCTTCCTTTCTTTTTCCAATTAATGTTTCACTATTAATCCCGCTACTGATTTTGAAAAAAGTCTATCTTTTTCTTCCCTGCTTTCTTTCCTTTTACCCTTTCTTCTAACATACTCTACACCATCTTAAACATTCTCTGCTTAATGTGCCTTTCAATGGAAACACCCCATGGGTGACACTGCCAAAGCTGAACATCCTCAACCACATTCTTTCCCCATTTGTCTGCCATTATTTTAGCAGGGCCTGTAAGTGGGTCAGATAGAGCTTCTAATTTCCTGGTTTTGTTCCTACACCCTGCCTCCCACAGGTCCTGGGTATGCTGTATATCCAATCCACATGGACACCAAACATACACAAAAATTAGGCACATTGAATGGGAGCATGTGTGTTCTCCCTGTGCAGTCGGCGAGCTCTCACCCTGTCTGTCACAGTGATATCTGGTACCCTGACCCTCTTTTTCTTGTCAAACCACTGTTTCATCTGCTTCTGACGGCGGGTGACTGAGGCTTTGACTGGTGTGAGTGTGTTCTGGGCTGCGGTGGGGCAGAGCCTGTCCAGTGGTAGGTTTAACTCCCTACCCAGCATGAGTGAGGATGGGGAGACCTCTGTGGTCGAATGCTGGGTAGTATGGTAGTGTAACAGTGTCAGACGTATGGCTTGTTTAAATGAACAGTCCTGGGCCTGATGTGCTCTGATGCCATTTTTTAGGGATTGATGGAAGTGTTCCACCCCGCTGTTTGCCAGAAACTGTTGCGCCAGCTGCAGAACCTGGTGAGACGGAGGAGGAGCCAGGTCCGGAATCTCCCCACAGCACCCGGAACCTCCAAGCAACGCAAGTCCCTCCACCAAGCAGGAAATCGGAACATCGTAGAGTGAAGTGGCCTGCCGCTAACAACAAAGAGTGGCTAAAGCTGGATGAGGATGCTGACAAGTGCCTGGATTCCATCTCAAAGGGCAATGTCGACCAGCGAAGCTCAACCGGCGAGAAGCCAAGATTAGTCAGCTGAGACAAGAGCTACAATCCCTGAGATGTCAGTTCAGGATGGCCAAGGAAGACGAAAGGCCTGCCCTGTCAGAACTCACAAACATCATAAGGAAGAGACTTATCTCATTGAGGAGGGCAGAATGGCACCGAAGGAAGGGCAAGGAAAGGGCTCAGAAACGCAGTGCTTTTATTGGCAATCCCTTCGGCTTTACCAAGAAGCTACTGGGCCAGAAGTGAAGTGGTCACCTCGCTTGCCCTGTAGAGGAGATCGACCATCATCTCCACGCCACCTTCAGTGACACCCTGAGAGAACACGAGAACCAGGGACCCAATTCAACAGCGCTGACAGAGCTGCAAGATCTAGATCTGCCCCCGGCCCCAGCGGTGTACCCTACAAAGTCTACAAGCAGTGCCCACAGCTCCTCAAAAGACTCTGGAAGATCCTAAAGGTGATCTGGCGCAGAGGGAAAGTCGCTGCACAATGGAGGTACGCTGAGGGAGTCTGGATCCCGAAAGAGGAGGGCTCTTGCAACATTGAGCACTTTCGCATCATCTCGCTGCTCAGTGTCGAGAGCAAGATCTTTTTCAAGATCGCGTCCCAACGTCTGACAGACTTCCTCTTGAGGAACACATACCTCATATTGATACCTCAGTCCAAAAGGGAGGAGTCCCAGGAGTACCTGGATGTCTGGAGCACACGGGTGTGGTGACGCAGCTGATCTGGGAGGCAAGAGAGAGCAAAGGAGACCTGGAAGCTCTCTGGCTTGACTTAGCCAACCCCTACGGATCTATTCCACACAAGCTCGTCGAAACCGCACTGGCAAGACACCATGTTACTGACAAGATCAGCAACCTCATCATGGACTACTATAACAACTTCAGCGCGTGAGTCTCCTCAGGCCAAGCAACATCTGCCTGGCATCGCCTTGAGAAGGGGATAATTACCGGCTGAACGATCTCTGTACCCCTCTTCTCACTGGCCATGAACATGATTGTTAAGTCTGCCAAGGTGGAATGCAGAGGGCCCAAGTCAAGAACTGGGACCCGGCAGCTCCCCATAAGAGCCTTTATGGACGACATAACAGTAATGACAACATCTGTTCCAGGTCGCAGGTGGCTCCCTCAGGGGCTTGAACGGCTCATCTCCTGGGCAAGGATGCGCTTCAAGCCCGCTAAGTCCAGGTCTCTGGTCCTGAAAAAGGGTAAAGTGTCTGACCAGTTCCGCTTTTCCCTTGGAGAGACCAGAATTCCATCAATGACCGAAAAACCAGTCAAGAGCATGGGCAAAATCTTTGACAGCTCCCTGAAGGACTCAGCTGCCATACAACAAAATAAGAGCGACCTGACCACCTGGCTCACAGCAATTGACAAATCCGGTCTCCCAGGAAAATTCAAAGCCTGGATCTACCAGCATGGAGTCCTGCCAAGAATACTCTAACCACGGTAAAGGCTCTAGAGAAGTCCATCAGCCAATTTCTCAGGAGATGGCTGGGGCTCCCTCGGTCCTTGAGCAGCAACGCCCTGTACGGCCATTCCACCAAGCTGCACCTCCCTTTCAGTGGCCTAACAGAGGAGTTTAAAGTCACCCACTCCAGAGAGGAGACGCCAAAGTCACGTCAGCAGGAATCCTCGTGAAGACTGGGAGGAAGTGGCAGCCGCAAGAAGCCGTCACTAAAGCTGAAGCGCGACTGAGGCATAAAACGCTGGTGGGTTCCATGGCAATGGGACGAGCAGGTCTCGGTTGCTTTCCCAAGCCACGTTAAGACCTGGCCCACAGAAAGGAGAAGCGCCAACTGATCCAGGACGAGATATGAGCAGAGGTTTAGGAAGAACGCTGCAGCAAGATGGTCAGCATGTCCAAACAAGGAGCATGGACCAGGTGGGAGCATGCAGATCCCCGCAAGATCACCTGGGCAAACTCTGAAAAGCAGAACCATCTTGCATCAAGTTTCTCGTCCAATCAGTTTATGACGTCCTCCCAAGCCCGGCCAACCTGCACACCTGGGGCCTAGTAGACACTCCCGAGTGCAAGCTGAAGAGGGGCACCCTGGAGCACATCCTAAACAGTTGCTCGAAAGTGCTAGGGGAGGGGCGGTACCGCTGGCGCCACGACCAAGTGCCAAGAGCTTTGGTGGACTCCATCTGCACAGCGATCCAGCACAGCAAGACCCAGGCAGCCCCAAAACACTCAATCACCTTCATTAGAGCAGGGCAAAAGGCACAACATCACCAGCCTAGCTCTACAGGGGGGCTCCTCACCACCGCTTGTGACTGGCAGCTTCAAGTCAACCTTGGAAGACAGCTCAAGTTCCCAGACAACATCACAACCACTTCTCTCCGCCCAGATATGGTACGAGTCCACCAAGCAAGTGGTCATCCTGGAACTGACTGTCCCCAGGGAAGACCGGATTGAAGAGGCCAACGAACGAAAGAACACAGAGCCAAGTACACAGAGCTCAGCACAGAGTGCCGGTACAACGGCTGGAAAACCCTCTGTCAGCCAGTCGAGGTCGGGTGCCGAGGCTTCGCTGGCCATTCACTTCTGCAAACCCTCAAACTCCTTGGAGTGAAAGGACTGCAATCCAAGAGAGCCATCAGGAACATCCTAGAGGCCGCAGAGAGGGCCCTGTATTTACTTGGTATCGGATCGATACCAAATCTTGCAGTATTGCACACCACTAGCTGCTGCTGAGAAAGTGTCACATACAGAGGTTGTGGAAGAGGGGGAGGGGGATAGGTTCACCTCTGGACCTCAGCTCTCCCTACTGGTGCGAGGGAGCGGTGAAGCAGGGGATTAAGAATCAGAATCAGAATCAGAATTCCGCCGCCGCTGAAGGTGAGGTTCGCCCAGGGTGTCATGCAAGCTAGGACCGCCACTGGTGGGGGGGCAGTTAGAAAAGTGGTGAAATGTCTAGAAATCTAGAGGGTTTTAGACAGGCTAGGTGCTGATTAAGGTAAGATAGATAAATAGAATAATTACAGAACAGGATTTAGGTTACAGATAGGCTATTTTTTTTTTAGCCTAATTGAATTTATGAACATTAAAAATGACCATGACATCATAACAGGGAGTCCAGCTGTGAAAAGCTATTGTAGCTCAAGTTAATTATGCATAACATAGGCCTATTGGCTAGGCCAGTGTGATGGCAACTGACACAATAGGCATTTCATGCAATGTCACCCTTTTAAAAGCCTATCTGAAATTATCTGACCCATGTTATTTATTAGCCTATAATTGTGTCTCTGCCAGGCTTAAATCTTGTGCTTTTGTAGTAGTTGCTTTAGGCCTATTTAAAGTTGATGCTTTAAGAGTAAACCATTACTTAAACTACTTCATTTCCCTTCAGTAATCAGAAGAAGGCTATGTGTTAACCTGGTCTGACTCATATCTTTAACACAGAAGTACGTAGGCCTATTTATAAGCCCACTCTGCTTCCTATTAGTTAGACTAAAGAAAATAAATAGGCACAAAATATTGGACAAGATATAAGATAACATTTGTGTAGTTTCTTTTTTTTTTTTCTTTTGGCATGTTGTACTCATAACATTTCTGGAGCAGGTCTGGAATAACAATCATCAGTTTTCTCCTCCATTCTGGCAGCTAAGTTATTCCAATTTAAAAATGATAATCAGCTTTAGAGAAAGGGATTGGGGTGAACATAGGAGAATGGATGGATTTCTGCATATTTAGACAGATCCAACAGTTACAAATATTTCTTTCTCGTACATAGTCTAACCCCAAGATTCCACTGGATACATGTCCGCTGCGTTACAACTCCGGCATGGTTTTGCTCCGTCGTCCTTGTCCGGCAACCCCCACCAGCTGCGTTTTGAGTCCGCCACGGTGCAGCTCCGCCGAACAGCTGTAGTTATGAAACCAAAGAATTTCCGCGAAAATTATATAATCACGCACAACTGCAGTTATAAATATAAATATATTATAAATATATTGTGTTATAAACACAACAACACGAAGTGTTCCCGACCGAAGGATTAGAAGAAGAGCTTGTATTTGTCTCCTTTTTGAAGTTTTTGTGCTTGTATCAACATGGAGAGTTTTATTTTGAAAATTAACCGGATGTCTTGTTGTTGTTTCGTGTCTGACTTCCTGTCTGCTCTGTGCTGAATTCGGCTGAATTGCTGCGTTGTGCTTTGGCATCCGCCAGAATAGAAGTCCTGCGTATCTGCTCCGCAGGGACGCAGCGCAGCGGACCTGGTGGAAGTTAACATAGACTAGAGTGCAACTGATCAGCTCCGCTGCCGTGGCGGAGCTGTAACGCAGCTGTAAGGCAGCCGTAACGTATCCGGTGGAATCTACGGGTAACATAAATTCAACAGCGGCATTGATTTACTCTAATCTGGGTGCTGTTTGTCCTACTTGTTTGGGTAAGCTGGTAGCTTTGTGGGTTTCGAGGGTCACTTGGATAGCTTGCTGACCATTCAGCGCAATCTGTTTTTCTGGTCAGCTGCTATTTGGTGAAGCACCACAGGTCAGGTACCTCCTCTATCAAGAGTCTGGGAGTCTAAATCACTCGTGGATTCTGTGGATGCATGTCTCAGTTCTACTAGATTTGGATCAATAATATCCCATGTCCATCCTCCCCCTGTGTTATGATTATGGGATGCTAGGAAACAGCTATTCATTTTGCATCCGTTAATAGGACAGTCAAAGATCACCCTCCCCCATCTCTCTTATCTCTATGAAGGGATGAGACCAAAACATGTTGAACAGTCATTTCTGTATCTGCGTCAGTGTGTGTGTTCTCCTTGCCTCTCTCTGTGTCTGTTGTGTTGTCAACCGGTGTGGAGTGTGTTTGTGTGGTGCATCCTACATCCTCTCTGTGTACTGATATCGTTATCTCAGTACCATTTGTTTTCACATGTGGTGCTAGATTGGCACCCAGCTCACTGGATTGAATACGAGAGCCCTTGTACTGGCTGTGAGACTTGTCTGTTTTCTCACTCTCTGTCTCCTGACCTGGAGCCCCAGGGTCATCTTGCTCCGCCTCTTGGCAGAGTCTGATCAGCAGGAGAAGAAGGAGGAGGAGGCTTTTTAGCCCTCTCTTTGGGCCTGCTTATATCATTCACTACTGCATAGTCAGCCAGTTGTGTGTTATCAGACGAACGAGAGGAAAAGCCGTCAGTATACAAGATAAGATCAGAATTAGGTATTGGTGTCTGCATGAGATCTGGTCTGGAGGATGTTCTGGTTTCAAGATCACAGTTGTGTTCAATTTTAAACTCTATGTGAGCTAGAAATGTGGCTGGATTTAGAGGTGGCGAGCGTTTTACAGTGATGTGTGGGCTAGACAAAGTGATCACTTCATAACCTGAATGACGTGCAGCTGTCATGTGTTGTGTAGCGGAAGTGTTCAAAATGTGTAGCACTGAATGTGCAACATGTACAACACAGTCACTGGCCAGTACAACAGGAGCAGATTTATCTATCATGATTACAACAGCAGCCACCTGATACACCCTGGCATGGCCGGAACAGCAGTTGGGTTTTTTTTGTTCATGGCAATAACATGTTGGTCAGAAGTTTCACTCTGTCAGGAGACAACAGTCGCTGACCGTCTCTCAACACATAAGCCAGATAGGTGACCTCAGGCTGACAATACTGCAATTTCTGTAAAGAAGCTTTGTGGCCACACTCAGCCAGTCTTTTCAGCAACAAAACAGAGTCAATGTGGCAGGCCTCTTTAGATGGAGAAGCAATTAATAAATCATCAGCGTACTGCAACAGTGCACCAGTCCAGCTCCACCAACAGACTCAAAAACTCTTTCATCCCCTGGCCATCAGACTGTACAACAGCTCTCAGTAAAAGGCAGGGAGGACAATAGATAATAGACAATGGACAATTTATGTACCTCTATTTGCACTGTTTACTGTAGCTACTGTTAATTTTAATTTCAATTTTATATATTATATATGTGTAATGTATGTTCTGTATTTTGTATGCTACTGGACGTACTTCCAACAGAGAAGATTCAGTAGAAACTGCTCACTTATTAAACGATCTTGTGTGTTTTGATAAGGATAGCATACATTTTTGTATTCTTCTGTAGGATTGACTGCAGCAACACAACAACAATTTAATATAGGTCTTATGGCAGACATCAATGACGCACAAGCTGGTGATATTTTGGCAACGCTCTGAATGTGTGGCATCGTGAAAATGTCAATCACGTTACACTCTGGCAAAGTCCAGCAAAACATACAATCATGGGCAGACTGTAAACACTGCATCACTTGAAACCCTCTGGGTAGCACTTTATAATAACGATCATTAGTAAGTCCTTTATAAGACATTAGTTAATGATGAACAAAACATTAATAAACCTTTGTAAATGATTAGTTAATACTAAATTAACATATCACAACTATGTTGTAAGTCATCTGCAAATGACTTGTTAACCATGGAATATTCATGAACAAATCATTAGTAAATGATTACTTAATGATTTGTTATGTAATGAAAGTTCTTCATCTTTTATAGCTCATGTGTAAATGTATTACTGAATCATCTATAAGTCATTTGCAAGTGCTTTTGCATCCCCCTAATCTAAAGTGTAAACACTTCATCACCAGAGAATGTGTTCATATCATTTGTAGTTCTTCCTTACCTGCCACAAATTATCTATATATGTAAGTAAGTTATTTACAAACTTTTCAGCAGCCCTCTAATCTTAAATTTCAACTTTTCATGTACCAAGGAAGTAGCATACCATTTTAGTATGGAAGAATTATCCTATTTTTAATCAAGAGCGTAGATTTTCAGTTTGAGAGCATGATTACATTCCTTTTCAGTGACAGCTCCTTCTCGTGCTCAGATTTATTCTCCTCATGCTCACATTGTGTGCTTGTACTGAGATGTCTGCTGCTTTCTTTCAAAATGAACTCAAAAATCACATGCTTGTACTCACATTTCTTCTTGCACACAAAAATTTCGCTCACATTCAATATGTCCTGTGCTCGCTCAGATCTAAAGTCTACATGCTCAGATCTAATGTGCACGCACTCAGGACAAGCACCTCCTCTCAGGTTGAGGTGTCTGCTCAGACTCAAGGCCTCCCTGCGCAATAGGGAGACAGCTAGAGTGTGGACCAATCAAATGACGGATGCCGCCTTGGGTGCGTTCCTTCCCTTTTTTTCGAGTGCTCCGTAGGGGCGGGTATATGGTCTGTTTGTAAAACTGCTTCTCTCAAAATACACCAATTTACCACATTAGCCAGCTATTTGAATCGTCACCTATTTAAGACGCCAGCATATTTATGTATAATTAAACTTAAGTAATCCTAAAAAGAGTTATCGTAGTTTAGATTTTTTTAAATTTAATATTAGTAATCATTAATACTCATGCTAATGTAGGTATGAAACCATGGTCGAGTGGTTAAGTACGCTGCCAGCCATTGCATTTTAAACCACGGGACGCTGGTTTGCATCCTGGCCGCCGCACTAGCCCTTTTCACACAGCCGTTTGCATGCAGGGATCCTGTACCAATTCTCTGCATCCGCCTCTGTGTGTGAAAGTTTCAGATGCAGCAAGGGGTGTTTACACTTTAGATTAGGGGGATGCAAAAGCACTTGTAAATGACTTATAGATGATTCAGTAATACATTTACACATGAGTTATAAAAGATGAAGAACAGGCCTCTTTCATTACAGGGGTCGACAATATAAATGGCCCGGTGGCCCGGACGTACTTTTAAAACCGTCAGGGCCACCAGAACGCTCCAAGCACTGGCCCGGTGGGGCCAGCATGGATTAAAGTTCTCCGTCGCTACGACGGATTTCCGTCATTCAAACGTAACAGAGGCGACTTATGAGATCAATGTAGATCGGAGGAGAACTGTTGGCTGATTTTTATTGACAGATTGTCACACTCTACAGCCAATTGTATCGTTAACAGCGTGTGCGCGCCTGACCAATGACAGTGCAGTGACCCACACAGGGCGGGATCTCAACACGGAGCGGCGCTAAAGTTTAGCTGCTTAGCTAGCAAGGAGTCGTCGTGCTTCTACGTTATCAATTGAGTTTAGTCAGCACGTGAGAACTCATCTTACACGGAGAGTCTCCTGTTGTGTGCTACATGTGTGAAATAACAACTATAGTCTGGACTTTGTCCGCAGTGTATCTGTGTTAACGGCTTCATTCAGCGTCTCTCCCTCCCCTCTGGCACCGTGAGTTATGGTTACAGGAACGCCCTGAAACTTTATAATGATGATCAATAAGAAGTTTTTGTTGATCCTTCCTTAGACCCCAACATTATTTGGGAAGCAGCGAAAGTCACATTAAGAGGACTTATTATTTCATATGCTTCATTCAAAAATCGTGAAAAACGTACTAAAAGAAAAGAACTAGAGAGAGAAGTAATACGATGTGAAAAACTTCATAAGAGTGCATCCACTGAGGATAATTGGAGACAATTAACTGTCGCCAGAGCAAAATTAAGCCTTAATATCTCAGATGAGATCATACAAAAGATGAACTATGTTCGACAAAAGGAATATGAATTTGGAAACAAACCAGGTAAATTATTAGCTCATCAATTAAAGAAGGAGCAGGCTGAGAAGACTATTAAAGCTATTCATTTTAAGGACAATAGGGTAACCTATCACCCAAAAGAGATAAACCAAGCATTTTTTGAATTTTATAACAATCTCTATAAGTCACAAGATGGACATTTACAGGATGCTTTAGATGATTACCTTTAAAAAATACTAAGCTACCTGAAGTATCTGTGCAGGATCGACACCGCTTAAATTCTCCATTTACAGAAACAGAAATCTTGCTTACAATTGACTCAATGCCCATAAATAAAAGTCCAGGACCAGATGGTTTTTCAGTCGAATTTTATAAGGAATTCTGGTCGGAGATTCAACCGATTTTCATGGCAATGATGAATAATTTCTGTTATAAAAGATTACTTCCTCAATCAATGAACTTAGCACATATTAGTGTTTTACATAAGAATGGTAAAGATCCTCTACAGTGCTCATCATATAGACCTATAAGCCTCTTGGATCATGACTATAAGATCATCACTAAATTACTGGCAAAAAGACTGGAGTCTGTTTTGCCTAAGTTGATCAATCCAGACCAGTCGGGTTTCATAAAGGGGAGATATGCTGCTGATAATATAAGGAGAGCTTTGAATGTAATAGACTATTTCAATAACCAGCAAAAGCCTTCCCTCCTTCTATCTTTAGATGCAGAGAAGGCTTTTGACAGGGTGGAGTGGAGTTTTCTTTTTTCCGTTTTACAAAAATTTAATTTGGGTGTTAACTTTACTGAATGGATTAAAATGATTTATAATTGTCCGAAAGCTGCAGTCATAACCAATGGCAGCTGTTCCGACTTCTTTTCCCTAACCAGGGGGACAAGGCAGGGCTGTCCCTTGTAGCCATTGTTTTTCGCTTTGGTGATTGAACCGCTGGCAGCAAATATAAGAGATAACACAAGCATTCAAGGTTTAAAGATTAATAACTATGAACATAAAATTTCCTTATATGCTGATGATATTCTTCTATACATTACAGATCCAGAGAAATCAATATCACACTTACAAAACACATTTCAACAATTTGGAAACTACTCCGGATATAGGATAAATTTCAATAAAATTGCCATCGGAAAAAATGCTTACATCCTGTAGCTTTTACTGGACACCAGAAGGTTTTAAATATTTGGGTATAAATATTACTCCCAATTTAGACCATCTCTTTAAGGAAAATTACACCCCCCTTGTACACAGGATTAAATCAGACTTGTTAAATTGGTCCTCCCTACCATTATCATTATTAGGACGAATAAATGTTATTAGAATGAATGTTCTTCCAAGACTTAACTTCCTTTTCCAGATGTTACCATGTTTCTTAGCTGTGGATTTTTAAAAATTATTAAATAGTTGCATCTCAAAATTCATTTGGAACAATAAGAAACCTAGGATCAGCCTAATGACCCTTATGAAGCCGGAATCCATGGGAGGTCTTGGTCTCCCTAATCTGCAATATTACTTTTGGGCAGCCCAGTTAAGGAACATGGTGTCATGGATATTGGGGAGACAGGAGTCCCTGTGGGTTCAGATGGAAGCAGAGTTGTTTAAACCTCCACCCCTGGTTTCTTTGTTATTTAAAAATCACTTTGAAAAGAAAAAGAAAATGGACAAATGTTTTTCTGTTTTAATACTCTGCTTACATGGGAAGACTGTATGAAAAAATACGGTATTACCTCTTGTACCTCTATTTACTCCCCTATTTATCAAATTCAGATCTGAACATTCAAACAACAATCAATATAGGGGAATGGACAAGCTCTGGTTTAATACAATTTAAAAATTTATTTAAAATGAACACGCAATTAAAATCCTTCAATGACTTAAGATCGGAATACAACATTCCTAACAAAGACTTTTTTAAATATTTACAAATTCGGAATCTTGTTCATTCACTTATTAAAGAAAACAAATTGTGATTTGGAATATCAGAGATAGAAGAAATATTTATGTCCTCAGAGACAATAAAGGGGAAGATAAGTGAATTCTATAATATTCTCTCAAAAGGAGGTCAATCATCTTTCCAGATATTAATGAAGATATGGGAGAAGGAGCTAGGGATGAACTTTGAAGAAAACACCTGGTTAAACATCTGTGAAAGAACACATTTCCCATATACTAGTAATAAAATTAAGGAATCTAATTTTAAATTCATCCATAAAATATATCTAACACTGACAAAAATGCACAAAATTTCAAAGGATATTTCAGCAAAATGTCCTAGATGTAAAAGGATGGATGGGACATTTATGCTTATGTTTTGGGAATGTGATCTTTTACAAAGTTTTTGGAACTCAATTCATTCTTTTACACAATCTGTTTTGAAAATAAAATATGATTTAAGCCCCAGTTTGTATTTGCTAAATGATTTGTTGAATCTTCAGTTAGATAGGAAAAAATGCAGGATATTAATTATGATTACATACTTTGCTAAGAAATGTATACTCCTATTTTGGAAAGATGATTCCCCTCCAACCTTTAGGATTTTCATGGATCAGATTTCAGTATTTTTACCCTTAGAAAGATTAACTTTGGAAAAAAATAATTGTGGTCATATTTTTCAAGAATTTTGGTTGCCACTACTCTCAAGTTTGGAGAAATTTTCTAAAAGGGACTCTTGATTAGTTTAGTTTAACCCCGAATCTGTACCTTACCTAGATAGGTAGACCATAACATAAAATGTACACTATGTGTATGCATGAGCTTGTAAATATGTATGTATATGTGTAGCCTATATATATGGGGATGTATGTGTATGGACATGCATGTACATATATGCGTAAATACACCACTGATATCAGTGAATATGTGTTGCTGCTTCTTTTTTTTTTTTTTTTTAAATGTATTAATGTATTTTCTTTTCTACTGGTGTGTTTGTATTCTGTTTGGGGAAAAAAAAAAAAAAAAAAAAAAAGTTTTTGTTTAGTTTGACTGTATTGAATCATGAATGTTGCCTGATTGTGGCTCAATGCTGAAATCTTGTATTATTAGATATAGAACAAAGCCTCAGAGCTTCTTTGATTACTAACAGTATGTTAGTGATGACAGAAAGGTGATAACTCGCCATCAGACTGAGAAGGCTGCAAACGTTGCTGTTTGTATGATGTATTTTTCTGTTAAACGATAAGAGGCTCACTTTAAACAATATTATTAATAATAATTAATGATAATGATGATGAGAAGAAGAAGTAGAAAAATAGCGTACTGAAAAGTTCTGTAGATGGTTGATTATTTGAAAGAGTAAAACTTGAGAGAAGCTTGGCAAAAAAAAGGCACAGATTGATTTCATAGATTGAAAATTACATTGAAAAGACAAAAAACATTTTAAGTGTGAATAGAACAGCTGTTCAGATCATCCTCCTGTAAAAGACTGTTGGTCAAATATTTAAACTTGATGTCTGCATTAGAGAACATGGTGTGGGGTGAGGCTGTAAATCTTATCTTGTTTTTTTAGCATGTGTCAAGTAAAACGCCCTGTAACATGGAGGGGGACGCAAAAATCAACCAACTGAGGAGGAGATGGAGGAAGAACTGATTGTGCTTGAGTAATGCAGCACTGTTTGCACTTTTGTACCTCAGTACTGCAGTATTAAAATAAATGTTATTAAATAAAATTGTTCTTTTTCGTTATTATGGGGATTGATTCCTGGGCCAGTGGTTACAATGGTGGGGCCAGTGATCTTCATTTTCAAATTTCCCTTATTGTCTACCCCTGCATTACATGACAAATCTTTAGGTAAACATTTACTAAAGATTATTTCATGAATATTTCATAATTAACTAATCAGTTGTAGATGACTTGCAACATATTTGTGATATGTTAACAGCATTCATTAATAATAATTTCTTGTAATCACTCACAAGTCATTCATAATATATCAACAAATCATTAAGTAATCATTTACTAATGATTTGTTCATGAATATTCCATGGTTAACAAGTCATTTGCAGATGACTTACAACATATTTGTGATATGTTAATTTAGTATGTTAACTAATCATTTACAAAGGTTTATTAATGTTTTGTTCATGATTTGTTCATCATTAACTAATGTCTTATAAAGGACTTACTAATGATGGTTATTATAAAGTGTTACCACACTCGGTTGTCTGGCAAAGCTAAATACAGTCAATCTGGAGTACAATGAGTGGTGGCGTGTAGCTTACACAACAAATCTCTTCCCGTCAAATTTTAAGGACAGTTTTCTGTAATCATCCTTTCTTCCTCTTCATCAAATTATTTAAAGGTGCAACTTTATCAGAAGTGAAAGATCTTCACTGTCTGATTGTTTTACGCCTAAACAAACTAAATAAACAAACTCTTCACTTTCATGACTGAATAAACTGAACAAACAAACTGACTTTGAAACAACAACACAATCTCATACAATTTCACTTTGTATATATTTGTCAGACCCTGCCACCTTTCTAGCTTCAAACAGTGTTCTTGGGAACTTATTTTCTTAAACAGCCTGTACATACAGTTATGGAGAAAATAACTATTTCTGAGTTGGTATGATTACCTCATTAACACTGCAAATATCAAAACTCTGAGTTTGGATTTACTATATAAAAGCTACACAGTGCCCCTTTAATAAAGACACAAAAATTGTATTTCACCTAAATAACATAGCCTGAAAGTAAAACACATCAAAAACAAGAAGAGAATCAGCATTTAGACTCTGTAATAATAACATGTCTCTGTCCAACCATCTGTGGTCATGTGACTGATAGGGTTCACCTACATTAAATCTAAAAAAATGAGAAAGCAGACTGATTCAGCATTCAACCTGCGCAACAGTTGGGTAATGGAGCACACGTTATGACTAAATAACTGAACCCAAATCAGTTCAAATCTACTTTTTCCAATTAAAGTAACATGTAAATCTACACACTTGAATGAATGAATGAATGAATGAAATGTATTGGTCACTCAGAGAGTATAAACTCTGGTCACAACCAAAGGATAGGGGCAGAAGCCTCAGCTTATATATAGCCCCTCCTTTTCTTACATATCAATCAAAACAAGAAGCATATACATACCTACGTACAAACATATGCATCACAAATACACCTATACACACAGTACATGCTTAGATATATTATACATTCACATACATAGATACAAACATACATACATACATCTATTTTTTCACAAGTAGTTATAATTATAATACTCATTGCTCTCCATTGTTTGGTTACCCAGGAGCAAGTCTGTATTTATCTATCATCATATCTTTGTACCTTTTTTTAAATATTAGCACATTCTTACTGTATTTTAGTTCATCAGGTAATGCATTCCATAACTTCACGCCACAAACAGAAATGCACCTGCTTTTCATATCTGTATTGTAGACGGGCTGTTTCCAATTTAGTTTGTTTCTGAGGGCGTAACCCCCCTCTCTCTCTTTGAACATGGATTGTATGTTGTAAGGAAGCAGGTTATTTCTGGATTTGTACATGAGTAATGCAGTTTTCTGGTCTACCGAGTCCATGAATTTAAGTGTTTTTGTCTTTATAAATAGTGAATTGGTATGATCATAAAAACCAACATTATTTACTATTCTTATTGCTTTTTTTTGTACTGTGCATACTGTCTGTAGCGTAGTTTTGCAGGCATTACCCCATATCTCAACACAGTAAGTTAAATATGGCAGAATCAAGGTGCAGTAAAGGAGGTTCATAGATCTGAAGTTTAGAAGGTGTTTGACTTTGTTCATCACACCGATGCTTCTGGAAATTTTGGATCTGACTTGGTTCACCTGTGGTTTCCAACTGAATTTGTGGTCTATCCTTACTCCTAAAAATGTGTTTTCATATACTCTGTCTAGTTCCATCTCCTCTATCCTTAAGTTTGCTTACGTTGTTAAGTGGGTTTTGCGATTTCCAAAAATCATAAATTTGTTTTTTTTCACATTCAAAGATAGCTTATTTGCATCAAACCACAATTTCAGTTTACCTAATTCTACTGACACCTTCTCCATTAACCTCTGTAAACAGTCATCTGTACAGAAAATATTGGTGTCGTCAGCAAAAATTACATATTTTAAAATATTGGACACATGACAGATGTTGTTTATATACATAATGAATAATTTTGGTCCAACTATTGAACCCTGCGGCACTCCACATGTAATATCTGCTGTCTTGGACATGGCATCACCAACCTGTACATACTGGGTCCTATTTCTGATGTAGCTCTTTAGCCATTCCAGTCACACTCCTCTTACTCCAAACCTTTCCATTTTCTTCAACATAATATCATGGTCTATCGTGTCAAATGCTTTCTTCAGGAGGGTATTCCAGAAAGGAGGTTCAACAAACTCTGAGGCTAACCCTGAACTCTGAGTTGACTTACCCTGTGAAGTGAAACTCTGAGTTTTCAGTTCCAGAACAGCTGATCTGAGTTAGGTAAGTCGACTCTGAGTATGTTAATTCTGAGTTGAGCTCGTGCCTGACGACTAGTAAAAAGCCATCATCAGTGGAGCTCCGATACTGTGATTCACCATGGCAACAGGGGAGAAAACAGGAAGCAGACATTTTCTAGGGGGAAAAAAAAGGAACACGGCTGCGGCCGTAACAAAAATCACTGACTGTCTTTTTATTTTGAATTTAACATCACTTTATTTTATATTAGCCTTTGAGGAAGTGGTTGAATGTTGTTCAATGTTTTATTTTATTTTAGGCTATTTTATTTAATTTAAAGCAGCTGAAAATGAAATATAAAAACAGTCTCACGATGGCTCCTCACTTTGGTTTAATTTCACATAATAAACAAAGTCAAAGTTTATTCATTGGATATTGTAACTTGTAGTAGCTTTTACCACCAACAGATGCTGTTTAACACACATCTGTGTCCTAACATCCTGCTGAGTAGATGAACATGAAGTGGTGAGGAGCTGGTCCTGAGTCAGCTCGCTGGGTGACCAGAGGCTGAGGAGCTGGTCCTGAGTCAGCTCGCTGGGTGACCAGAGGCTGAGGAGCTGGTCCTGAGTCAGCTCGCTGGGTGACCAGAGGCTGAGGAGCTGGTCCTGAGTCAGGTCGCTGGGTGACCAGAGGCTGAGGAGCTGGTCCTGGGTCAGGTCGCTGGGTGACCAGAGGCAGAGGAGCTGGTCCTGAGTCAGGTCGCTGGATGACCAGAGGCTGAGGAGCTGGTCCTGGGTCAGGTCGCTGGGTGACCAGAGGCTGAGGAGCTGGTCCTGAGTCAGGTCGCTGGGTGACCAGAAGCAGAGGAGCTGGTCCTGGGTCAGGTCGCTGGGTGACCAGAGGCAGAGGAGCTGGTCCTGGGTCAGGTCGCTGGGTGACCAGAGGCTGAGGAGCTGGTCCTGAGTCAGCTCGCTGGGTGACCAGAGGCTGAGGAGCTGGTCCTGAGTCAGCTCGCTGGGTGACCAGAGGCAGAGGAGCTGGTCCTGGGTCAGGTCGCTGGGTGACCAGAGGCTGAGGGCGTCACTCACCCCCAGGACCCAACATTAGAGGCAGACACACACGTAGCCTACTGTCTACAGATTGAACTAGAAGTCATTTAATCTTATACTCGATGCGGCGGCAAACTATAAACACGGACTTTGAAATTACGTTGTTGGAAAAAATACAATAGGCTATACTGATGGTTACTTTTGTAGCTATCTGTGGGAAATACTGAAAGCCAAATGAAATGTGAGTTATTTCTCTTTTTCTGGCTGCTGGAAGGTGATTGATTAACCTGCGAAGTGATTAAAAAACAAAAGAAAAACGCAGAGGATGGTTCAGACCTGAGAGCACATCAGCGATGACGTGTAGCCTGATATTCGCTGCGCGGCCGGAGAATATAAATGACGGACTGATGAGAAGCGGTCTACTGTTCGGTTCAGTCCTCGTCAGGGAGTGAGAGCTCATCTAAATGAATCTAAATTCTCCTCCTGGTGTAAAACTATTTCTGCTTCAACATGATCGGACTGAGAAGGAAAGGACAGCTGCTGTCAGACAGTTCCGTCAGACTCAGGGTTTCTTCAGGTAAACCTGCCAGTGAGCAGGTTAGGTTCACAGAGTCAGTTACCGCAGTAACAGACCCAGAGTTTAAGTTATCTCTCTTTCTGGAACTGAAAACTAAGAGTTTCTCTCGTCTCAGGGTTAACAAACTCAGAGTTTTCACAAAACCCGCTTTCTGAAATACCCCCCAGGTCTATGAAAACCCCCACTGCAAACTTCTTCTTATCAACAGCACTTGAAAGCTCTTCCATAAGTTCCATCAAGGCCATTGAGGTTGATCTACCGTCTCTGAACCCGTATTGACAATCAATTAATAATTTGTTTCAACAAAGCAGTCCAGTCTGGCAACAAAAAGTTTTTCAAGTATTTTTGAAAATTGAGATAAAATTGAGAATGGTCTGTAATTTGTATATGAGTTTTTATTTCCTGCTTTGAACAGTGGGATTACTTTCGCTGTTTTCATTTTGTCTGGGAAGCAGCCCAACTGGAAGGATAGGTTACAGATGTGGGTTAGAGGTACTACAATGGCCGAAATTACTTCCTTAACTAACATCATATCAATTCCATTCCTGTCAGTAGATCTTTTATTTTTGAATTTATTAACAAGTTCAATAATCTCTGTCTCGTCAACTTTTCTCAGGAACATTGTTGCTGGATTTCTACTTCCATAAATTAGCTCTGCACTGCTTTCCTCCGGTGGTACTATTTCCCCAGCCAATTTGGGGCCCACCGAGACGAAGAATTTATTAAAACCATCTGCCACTTCATTCATGTTACTGACAACTTTTCCATTGTCAATAAAATGACTAGAGTAGCCAGTGCTGGTCGATTTGTTTCTGATAATTTTACTTAGTATATCCCATGTTCTCTTAATGTTGTTTATATTGATCTCTAGCTCATTATCAAAATACTCTTTTTTACATTTTCTCATTGTATCTGTTAATTTGTTTTTGTACCTTGATTTCTTGGTCTTTACCTCTATATTTAATACATTCCCTGTACATAGTGTTCTTTTTCTTGCATGCATTCAGTAAACCCCTGGTGAGCCATGGTTTGTCACTGCTCTTCTTTTTCCTTTTATTTTTCCTTACTTACATCAGTATAAGTGCAAGTGTAGGGATTCAGCCTGATCCGAAAACTCGTCCTCTCATCTCTCAATCTAAAATACTAAGACCAAGTAACTTGGTTAAACTCACCTGAATGTTGAAGTATAACAGCACACATCAAGCTTGATACTAAAGAAAGCAGTTACTAAGTCCAAGGACAGTAAGCTGTACAAGCTAAGTCCATTCTTGGACAAAGAAGGTATCCTAAGGGTGGGAGGACTCCTAAGTCGAGCAACGCTTCACCCACACATGAAAAACATCTGGCAAAGAGCAACCACAAACCAGCTCTACTTATCAAGCATCTTCCTGAAAAGGTAAATCATTAAGGACATGGAATGATGATGAATGAACTGCAAGCTAATGGATGGTGGATCCTGGGATAAAGCAGTGCAGTCTCATCACACATCTTCAAATGTGTCAAGTGCAAAAGGTACAGAAAACGTACAGAAGAACAAAGAATGGGTGACTTACCACAAGATCGAACAGAAACGACTCCACCTTTCACCTACACAGGCATAGACTGCTTTGGTCCAGTCTAAGATGGAAGAAAGGTCTGAAAAGATACGGTCTCTTACTTACCTGTCTGTATTCAAGGGCCATACATATAGAGATGATTGATGACAACTGACACATTTATCAGTGCTTTGAGAGCATTCATCGCATTCAAGAGGAAATGTGCGCCTAATAGGATGTGACCAGTCAGCACAAAGGCTCGATAGCACCTCTTTTTCCTGTATGAAGTTATGGCGATCATTAACAGCAGACCACTCACTGCTGAATATTTGACTGACCCATCTGGACCTGAACCTTTAACTCCAAACCAAATCCTTATAATGAAGTCCATGATCATTCTGCCCCCACCTGGACAATTTGGCAGAGAAGATCTCACTTCAAAAGAGGTGGCAATATATATATCTATATATAATATTGTTTCATAATTTGTATAGTTTTTCTAAGACCAATGTCATGATTGAGTTGCATTTGTCCTTTAAACATTGTTTGATCTGGTAAATGTAATAGTGCCTTTATTTTGAAGGGTCAGCAAAGTTACCTGACAATCTTGTTGGGCTGCTCTGGCAGGAGTAGGACTCTTAGACAGCAGCATTGGCAAGCAGTAAGCATGGATAGTTGCCATAACTGTAGGCTATCACCTTTTTGCAGCATGCAGCCAATTAAGTATTTTGTTTGGTTTGGCTGCATTTTACTTTGTAAAAATGTTATTTCACATGCTGTGCATGCTATTGTTATGTAAAGTTTACATGGTCTAACTTTTATTTTCTTGACAATGTGTGTTTAGTTTTCGCGGTGGATTTGGAGAGAAAACTTCAAATAAACCAGTAGCAATAACTTGTGTCTGCCTCTACTTTGAGGGAATGAAACAACTTTCTATGGACAGGACGACTGCTGATGTGTTGTTTATTTAGTCAATTATGTTTCTGTGATGAAGTTGCTTTTCGATCTCTCAGTGAACTGACCTTGATGTGTTGTCACTTTGGCTCTGCCTGATCGTGCTTTGGCTACGACTGATCCAGTTTCTGAAGTGTTTTATAATTTGTGCACTGCCCCCTTCCAAACCGTTATTCTAGCCATGATTTGATGCTGACAAAGCCCCTTTTTGCTTAGAATAACAATTTGACTTCTGACACTTTCACTTACCGTTTGAATCCTCATACTTCCTGATATCCCATTTCATGTGTTAAAGCAATTTAATATGAACAAGAAATAAATAAATGAGCAAGTCCCAAATTTGTTCTGTTTTTTCATTTATTCACAATTGCCACCTGCTGCTCAGTTCAGCTTTCATTGTAGCCTGCCACCTGCCAACAATGAATAAAACAAAAAGATAGAATTACTTAAAAATGCATCAACTGTACAAAGAAGAACACTCCTTGGATGAGTGCAATGCAGCATTTCAATAAAAGATTCTGAAATAAAAATTAATTTGTAAAACAAATAAAACCATCATATGCCGCACTTGAGATAAATGTGGAGGATGTCATGCAAAACCAGCGAGTGAAAAAGTGACAAACTGAGTGAGAAAGTTATTTGGGAAAATCTGAAGTAACTCAGAATGAGACTTTTTTTTTTTTTTTTACATACATTTTTCAGCCATTTGAAAATGACAATGCTTGAGAAAGTGCCCTGTGATTGGCTGCTAAACAGCGACAGTAGAAATTATACCAAAATAACAACAAATTATATGAATATGAAATGAAATCTCCTCTTCAAAAAATGATCTTAAAAACAAAGCTTGAGACCGGACAGGGAGATGAGGCCATGCCTGAAATTCTCAAATAAAGCTGGACAGACTGTTCGACTGTCACTTTGTGCAGGGGTACGAAATTCAACCATTTTGACAGCCCAGGCAGAGAACTGATGCAGGCAGTCAATGAAACAAATTCCTTACTGCTTTCAAGGATAAAGGGATAAGGACTCACGTGGCTTCAAAACAGCCAGACTTCAAATTCTGACAGTTAAAAGAACAGTTCAACTTTTTGGGAAATGTCAATTCAAATTCTCTCTGAGAGTGAGATGTGAAAATCAATACCACTTTCATGTCAGCTAACTGAGCATAAAGACTAAAAACAACGGGAAACAGCTAGCCTCACTAAGTCCACTCTGTAAAATACACCTAAAACTGACTGATCAAAATCTTGTTTGTTTAACCCAAAGGAATCCAGAGACGCTGCTCACAACCACTGGGCTAACAGATAAAACAGTCTCTGTTTGGTTATCACTTCAACAAGCTAAATACAACATCTAAATAAGCTTCCACCTCAGTCTTTATGGTAATCTAGGCTAAACACCTCCCAGTTCTAGCTCTGTGCTGAACCGAGACATGACTGATGACTATCTTCTCATCTCACCATGAAAGAAAGTGAACACATTTTCCCCCAAACTCCTCCTAGAATTACTTCTTAAATTAATAAAATCCTCTTCGGACACGACAATGAGTTCAACTAGCTGAAATCCCTTCTCACCAACCTAATCAGGGGTGTGCATAAGACTCATGAGCTGTATGTTACTGTCCAAAAAAACAAGTCTTACAGTCCTGCAACCAAATGGGTGATAAAGCAGCAACGCAAAAGCTTCTTCACAAGGCTAATGCTACTAATGCTCTCACTGTCATCAACAATCAGCTGCAAACACCCCAAGCTTCTTCAAACCATTTAAATAACAAAAAAAGCAACTTAAACTGGACCAGAGGAAGAAGAGATCTGAGCCAGTGTCACTGAAGATAAAAAAGGCACAACAAAAGGTCCTGAGGTACAGCAGCTGACAAACACCGACAAGCTAGCTTAAAATAAAAACTGAATTCTCTGAAGAAGATGGCTTGAACATGTGAATCCAGCTGAGAGTCGCCTGGGTAGAAAAGTCTAAGTGTGACCTGAAAGAAGGTACACGTGTTTTTGAACTATAGTTGTGGGTTAACAGCTGGGCGGAACTCTCAGCACAGGCAGGCGTCACATGGACCTCACTTCACTGGAGTCCAATGAGAAAGAACATTGAAAAGGCATTCGGTTCAGATTTGCTACCACAATGCTCAGTGCCTCTTGTGCTACCATGTCAGTGCTACTGAAGAAGAAGAAATGGTTGGATATGGACTCAAGTGGAGGATACGAGACATTAGACTGGTCAAGGGGAAAAGATCGTCACTTCAGCCTCTAGATTACGATTTCCACAAAACTGTGCTCTGTGAGGCAATCAATAACAGTCCCTGTAGACTTTCAGTCTGTAACTGAAATTCCTAACCAAGTCACAGAATCTGACAGGACATAACACATCCACTTACTCAAACTGCTGAAGCTTCATATTAGCTTCAGCTTAACAAGGACTGCAATTTTTTGTCTACAGCAAGGAGGAGGGCTGACTTCACCATCAGAAGGAATTATTATAGCAGCCAAAGTCTTTTAAAAATTCAGCCTTATCCTTTAAGTCTAGACCTCACAGCGGTTAGCTTAAACTGCTAAGATATTTTGATTTCAATCAACTGTGCCGAATTAGAAACCAAAAACAGCCTGGTACCATTTCTGTCAGACCACACTAAGTGCTGTATTTATCTCATCTTCAAAATCCACCTGAATAAAATAACTTTCTCTGCTTGGATTAAGAATAGCAGCACAAAACAAGATAACTAAAAACATATATCTTCCTGTTCATGTGACAGCCACTTTAGGGATTTTAAAAGTAGTGAAAAGATCAAGGAAGAATTATTTTTATCTTGCTTGAAACAGGTACACATCCCATGTCCTCAGCAATGTATATTTTATCCCTTTTTGATTCTGTGGCTGAAAGATTTCCCTCCCTGAATGTGACAGATGAACTCAACATGGAAGATTAAAAGTCCAGAGAAAAGCCAGAGAAGCACAGACAAAATGACATCCTGGCTTATAAGGTTTGAAAACAAAATCAAAAGAAATTCATAAAAAAATAGAATGCTTCACCCCTGAACTGAACAGAGATGGTTGGCACTTTATTGTACCAAGTCCAGACATGTAGAATCAGCTGCGGATGGATGGATGAAAGCAGAAGGAGAGTCTGAAGTCACATTAAGAGGGCTCAGACGATGGCGTTGGTGCCCCGGAGGCCTACTCCACGGGCAAACTGCTCCAGCAGGCCGGAGATGGCACCGGAGGGGCTGGGTGCTGATGACTTGAGGCCAACGGTGGAGCTGTAGGCTGCAAGGAAGACTTCCCGCACCGCCTCCAGACGAGCCTGACGCTCAGAGGGGAAGGGACACCTGCAGAGGAGAGAGGAAGGAGGGAGAGAGCAGGATAAGAAGACAGGAAGAAAAAAGTTAGGGGGGGAAATCTGATTTTTAAAGTGCTGTAAAACAGAAAGAAGAAAAGGAAAAAAAGCCTGTGAAGAAATCAGAGGAGAAAAGAACAGAATGATGCAGGCAGAGACAGTTTGGATCAGCCCCACTTGGGCCACAATGTACTCCTGAATTGACCATCACAGAGCTCACACCCTCCTCATCATCATCATCAACATCTCTCTGCTTCTTGCCCTTCTTCCCAGTTTCTCTCATTCAGTCAGAATTAAGATAGAAAGATGCTGTTTGCCTTTTCAGACTGCTAGCGATGTTGCCAGGACAGATTTAATTTGGCAGTCAGATCAAGCAAAAATTAAAATGTTTCCCCTGCTGTGTGCCTTGAGCAGAAGGATGAGTCAGAGGGAGAACCTGGTGGAAAACTCATCCTCCCTGATCCTCCTCCTTGTCTATCGCTCGGTTCAGTAGGGGGGCAGAGATCAGCCACAAAAACTGCAGTTTCCCGACAGGAAACCACCTCTGCTGAGTGATGTTCATTTCTCTTACTTAATTGTTTTTTAAAGTATACTGATCAAGATAGGCACTGATCTGGACAAAGTAAATGCTTTCTCTTGGACAAACACTGTTTCTAAAGTTCTTAGTTTTATTTACCACTTTTCTACTGCGCTATTTTGTTACATTGTATGGCCGACATATATGCCAACACTGCACACATGGAGGGGGACAAAACAAAGATTGCTGTACTTTATGTTTGCAGTGATGTTATACAGTTTCCTCAACCATTATAAGGCTTAGGTGCAGCACCACCTAAGCCAAATGAATGTCAGATCAGAGCATCAATACTAAATTACTTTTGCAGGGTTTAATGGTTGTACAAGGTCCCCCGTGGACTTCCTTAGTTTTATCATCAAGCATTTTGTTTTGTTTAATATGTGCTCTAGCTTTCAAACTTTTTGTATGCAGATATAATAATGGTCCCAAATGTTGTCAAATTGCATTTTTTTAATTCAAAAAAACATAAAAGGGAGAACCCCCAAACCCCCTAACCAAATACATGCACCTAAGTCTTCAGAAAGCTGGGAAAACAGTGACATAGTTGTTCTCATTTACACATTTGTGTAATGGATTTAAATCCCTGTCCCCCCTGAACTGAAACACCTGGAATATACAGGACTGACGGACTTGTTTTCATTAACAGAAAATCTTAGGGACAGTGGTGGAGAGGATGTGTTACTTACATCCGTCCACTGGGTCCTTCATCTTGAAAACTGAAGGGCAGTGGGGAGTCGTAGGCAGCAGCGACAGCAGACGAGGTGGATGAAACTGAGGCCAGAGGTAGTGGGAAGTGAGCGTGGTCATGGATGCTGCCACAGCCCGAAACTATCTGCCAACTCCCATACTCTGTAGAGAGGGAGGAACCTGACCGAGTGTAGTCTGCTGCTAACCTGAGAGACAAATAAAAACGAGAATTAACAGGTGGAACAGGTAGTCACATCTGGAACTTAGTTACCAAGCATCCACGTATGCAAAGGTCTTCCTCAATGCATAATGAAAACTTTTTTGAGAACATCATAGTTATTAGACAGACAGACACAGACTGGCTGGCTGGCTGGCTGGCTGGCACTGCTGCTGCTGCTGCTGCTGCTACTGCTAGCAGTGGCTTCTGCATGCCCTATCTGTTTACATGGAGTTTGCCTTTGATAATTATCAATAAATATGATTAATCGATTTTCCTTTTTCCCCTTGGAATGAGTGAGAAAGCCGGAGGGGGAATGAAAGGGAGGGAGTCTTAAATAAGAGGGTTACATAAGTATATGTACTGACGTTACATATCGAACAGGTTATTACAGCTCCACTATGAACTTTTCACCCCACATTTGAATGAATGTTCAGAGTTCAAATAAAAAGTGACAGCCCTGTGATCTATAAATCTCAAATCAACAAAATTGACAGATTTCTTCTTATATAATGCAGTACAAAAGAAAAACAGTGTTAGTATTATTATTAGTAAAAGTATTATTCTGCACATTGTTCATCAAGCTCATACAAAGACAAGCTTAGACACATATGTGTCCTGTATTGCAACCACTTCAGTCAAGTCAAGACTTAGTCTAGTCTTAGACTTAGAGATGAGATCATTTCCACATCACAGAAAGGTTTTTATAAATAACTACTTATATGTGGCTTTCTGGTTAAAAAGGTGCTATATTTAAGAATTGGCCAACTGTCAAATTCATACTCAGAACAAACAGAGCGGCATATCACCAGAGTAACTGCTAACTGTAGCTGTCATTAGTTAGTGAGCTCATTTAGACATGCATCTAGTGGTCCAGACTAGGAGCTCAGAGCAACAGGGTAGTGCTGGTGTTAACACCACTAGCACAGAAGCTTTGGACTGGCAACTGGCAGGGCTAACTGATTAGTATGCTAACTTCAGTTAATATCTCTCCAGCACAATTCACTGACGTCATTACATCAAAACTATTATTCTTGACATTTTATTGATCATTTTAGTTTCAACTAAAACACCTGTAAGTCATGTTCAAAGAAATTACAAGGATTTTTAAATTGTTATGAAACAGTCTCAGTTTAATACCGATGCCTTACTTACATCCACTTGTAAAGAACATGTATATCATGGCAGTCTTGAGTCCAATGATTTATACAACTCTCATTTTTCTGTGATGGAGTGAGTGAACACATACTACTTTGTCACAGAAAACAAAGTTTGGTTCAATAATGAATCTATTATAGGTCTTCTAAAAATGTGGCCAAATCTGCTGGATCAAAAATATACACACAGGGATTTGAACAACCAGTTTAGGTGATTATAGAAAGTTGTGTGAATCAAATGTTCTTTGTAGCATGGCCTCATAACTTCTTCTGAGTGATAATGAATAATAACATCTGGTGAATTTTCTGGGCCCATTTTAATAGGGCTTGTTTGATACACCCACTAGACTCAGCCACAAACACTACAATGGGAAAGTCTAAAAAGCTCAGCATTGATCTGAAAGAGCCCATTATTGATTTGAACAAGTCAGGAAACAGTTACAAGTCCCAAGATTCTGTACAAACAACTGTTTGTAAGTATAAAGTGCATGAAACAGTTGTGTCACTGCCACCATCAGGAAGAAAATACAAACTATCATCTGCTGCTGAGAGCAAAATGGTCAGGATGGTCAAGAGTCCACCAACAACCACCAAAAAGCAAGTCTGCAATGAAGTAGAAGCTGCTGGAAGACAGGTGACAGTGTCCACAGTCAATTGTGTTTTACATCAACATGAGCTGAGAGGCTGCCGTGCAAGAAAGAAGCCCTCGATCCAGATGCAGCACCTTAAAGCTCAACTGAAGTAAAACAGTCAGCAGAAGATTGGGTCTTGGGGGCACTTGGGTGTTCCAACAGGACAGTGATCCCAAACACACATCAAAAGGGGTAAAGGAACGACTGAATCAGGCTAGAACTGAGGTTTCGGAATGGCCTTCACAAAGTCCTGACTTGAACCCCATTGAGAACATGTGGACTGTGCTGAAGAAACAAGTCTGTGCCAGGAAGTCAAAAAATCTTGTTGAACTTCACCAATTCTGTCAAGAGGAGTGGTTAAAAATTCAGCCAGAGGACGACCAGAAGCTTGTGGATGGCTTAAAAGAGACATTTAACCAAATATTAGAATTACTGTATGAATATTTTAATCGAGCAGAATTGGTCACAGATTTGGATACAAGACCATCAGTGAGAAGATACATTGGCTATTTCTATATAGTTGTTATAGTTATTCTTTATGGCTGTCACTGGGTCAGATTCTGACTGATCTGGGTTGAAAAATTCATAAAAATTAAAACTGTTTTTATGGCGTAGTGCCACTTTCAAAATAAATGCACATGCTAGCTGGATCAAGATCTTTACCAAAGGCAGTGGTGCTTGTGCTGTGCGGTGGTAAAAGCACTGTGCTTCTGGTGATCATCCAAAATTTACATTACTGAAGTTAATTGTGTGTAGAAAAACAAGATGGCGTGGGAACTTGGACTGGATGATGGAGTTGTTTGGAGTCACTCACCTTCTTCCGGGGACAGCCAATGGACTGCTACCAGTGCGTGTGACACCGTGTTCTGATTGGTTTGAGGAGGATGAGCTGGAAGACCTGGCCTCGTTGAGTGGATGGGAGAGGTGCTCTTCCAGAGGGTTCTGTTTATTCCAAACAACCATCTGAGGAGAGGAGGTGGTACCTTTTCTCCTGAGGAGAGAAAGAACACATCAACATCCACAGAGGAGGAGGAGGAAGAGGAAGAGGAAGAGGAAGAAGAAGAAGAAGAGGAGGAAGAGGAAGACAATGAGAAAGAGGAGGGGCACCATTGCAGCGCTAACAGCCTGTGATGCAAGTTTATCAAATGATTGATGACATTGATGTCGGCCATCAATTATAATAGAATAATCTTTATTTATCATACAATGAACCTGTTGTGAAACTGGTTCTCTGCATGTAACCCATCCCTGAGGAGCAGTGGGCAGCCAACATACAGCGCCCGGGAACCAACTCCAGAGATAGGTTGGTGCCTTGGTCAAGGGAACTGACCAGAGAATTAACCTAATATACATGTTTTGATGGTGAACTGGAGAAAGATGCTGTTTCATTACTTTGTTCCAAATCAGTCCAATTCTGGGGCCATGGCCTTATTAGGATTGACATCAGCACTGCATTAAAAAACACTGAAAGAGACCACTGCGTTGGCACAGAGATGGTCTGAACACAGACAGCTCTGGCATGACGCACTGTTGCCTGGCCAAAAATAAAAAGTTGGGTCTGGCTCCCGTTGCCATGTTGCACTTCTCTTCTTTCTTTTGACACGTCATCCTTCAACACACCAAGTTTGAAAGTGAAGTGCAAGTGCATTCCTGGACATAAACAATGTATTGCTACTACTAACATCAATGTCACTGAGATAGTGAGGTTAATATGGGATGGATATTTGTACGGTCTTATGATGTTGAATTTAACTGTCAATAACATTTTAATGTCACAATGCAATGCATTGTGGGTTGTTCACCTTGAGTACAGTCAACAAGGTGTGGGGCTCACAAAGTCAATCAGAGAGTCTTCAAGCACTTGCTGATTCCACAGTATGACAGCCCTGAACTCTCACAAACTTATCGGGTGCGTGTGGGAAAGCCTGTGTGAAGCTATTATGGTTGGAATTTGCATATTTTTCCTTGTTCTTCTATTTTTCATAGTGATTCTTGTGAATATGTGTTTTTGTGTATATATGTACTTGGATGACCTAAGAGCTGTTAGGACCCCCTGGGGTTGCATGTTATGGACTTGACCCATTTCCTGTGCGCAAGTATTAAAAGTGAAAAGTGTTGTCCTTGGCCTCAGGGATTATAGATAGAGTATGATATGACAGATCATGGTGATCTTGATTTGGTGAGGTTTTGCACGTGACTGTCGACACAGCTCCAGTACAGCTGTGGACCGTCAGGTAATTTTGGGCTTTTTTAAGGATTATATCAGTTGGTGAGTGTTATCTCTTATGTCTGTTGCTCATATTTCAGTGTCTCACTGGCACCTGTAGCAGAGAACGCCTTCACCAAGGCTGCCTCTTGAGTTTTTGTAAAGCAGTGCAGTTTTCAGTCTGAACCCTGACATACATGTTGTTCTGAGGGCTGGTGTTCATGGAAACTCTCAAACTCAAACATATTGATTAAATATGAATGATAAACACCCATATATTAACTCTCTAAAACACATGATTAAACATTAAGTAAGGGCTAAAGTCCGATAAGGTGTCCATTATCAGGAATTAATGTATGACATGGAGGCCTCTGTGAAGTCCGTTAATTCCTAATGGAACAATGGACACCGTGAAGGGCATTATCCAGCTTATACCATGGTCACTTGCCAAAGAAAAATTTTTTTTTGTGTGTTTTATGATCAAAATATGAAGTTTTTCACAAGCAGTAACTCCATTTCCCTGAAAAAAACCTGAGAGTTTGACTAATAGCTGAAACAGTCATTACAGTCCTATCAGGTTCTCATGTAATGGAAACGTTGTTCACTACTCCAGTAAATACTGTAGGATGGACCTTAGATATAACTTAGCAACAGGAGATAAACTAGTCCGCTCAGCTCATTGAATGCTTCAGCTCAGCTGTTAGCCAGACATCTAAAGTTATGCTTGCAAGATTCAAAGTCAACAACATTGTGTACGGTCGACTAACAGTAAATATCATTTCACAGCATGTTTAACAACAAGACAAACTATCTAACCAGCCATGTCACTGTCCCCAAATAAAATTAAAAACCTTTCACTAACAAATGTGTGTCCGGCTGCAGCCTGAAGTAGTGAGTTAAACAGTGAACAGGATGTGGGAGGATCTCTTGATACAGTCAGCTCAGAGGAACAGTGTAGCGGCTGTAGTGAGGAGTAAACACACATAAAGTCAGTTTACCAGCTTTTTAAAATCAAACAGGGTTACTTACCCTTTTCATGAATAAGCTACCAACTTTCTAATTTACTACAGCCCTGAGTGTAGGCTTTTTGTTGCAGCTCGTGTGTTACAGAGCCACCCTAAGGTGTTCAAAGGATGATGCACTGAGGGACTACACTTTGGGTTGTAAATAAAATATTATGATTTTTTTTTTTTATTTAATTTATTTCAAGCGTCGATGTACAAAAGCTTATGCCACACACGAAAATTCAAACAGTCTCTGGGTCCTTGAACGCACCACGGACGTGTATATTGGTGCAGAGACACAGATCGGCTGAACGATCGTTAGTGTGTGCGTCGCTTTTGATGACTTAGCAGTAGTTTTGCCATCGGTTTGTATAATGTGATGAACAATTAGCCGCTAATGAATGACGTGGAGCTAGCCGCTAACTAGCAATAGCCTCAGAGGTTTATGCTGCTGTATTGCTAATCTCTGTTGTTTATACATTGCACATTGAATGCTAATTGATCAGTGACAGTGTATGTCCCTTTTATGTTGCATCTAAGCCTATAGACTAATGATCATTCAGGTTTAATTGATTAATGCTGACTTTAAGTTCATAACTAATCTGGAGCTGTATTTCAGTTGTTATCTGGTTAAAGATATATATCTAGCTCAGTTTATTTTTATGTTTAAGTTGTACTTTATTTCTAATCAGTCTGTATTGCTGTGCTTGTATTGCAGCAACCACACACTCACCCACAACATGCCGATAAACAGCTTGAACTGGATTAAAGGACTCTGCCTCTTATTAATGCACTCACCTGAACATTACAACAGTGTCCTGACCCGACACCCTGAAGCGGTTACTGCCACCCAAGATCCCTATATAGTCTGTCATACAGTCAAGCTGTCTGCAACCAGCTGATGCTGCTCATTTTAGATACAGGATATAGCGCATTATTTTTTGACAGTAAACTGGAAGTTTCACTGGAACTACTTGAGGAGGTCCAGAAGTGTCCATAAATCAAAAGTTGATTCACACCTTCCGGCCAATCCGTACCGAGTATTCACCCAGACCATGGTATAACAGAGAAATAAATCCCTGACTCTATGAGCCTGTGTGTGACACTGACCAGCTGGAGGCCTGTTGTTGGCTGGAGAACATGTCCACAGTATCGTTGGTGAGGCTGGAGGCACCGCCAGCCTCCTCAGTGATGAGGGAGAACTCGCTGCTCAAACTGGTCACACTGCCACGATCCCTTGACTCTGAAACCAAACATACAGCAGGGCTGTTAGTTCCCATTACTAAGTTGACAGACATTTTTCACGGCAGCCCTTTTGACATATTATAGGAGGAAAGACCCAGGTGTTTGGAGAGCTGAAGTGAAACTACAACTGGTGGGTTCTGTTCCAGAATTAAGAAAACCTCATTTGAAATCCCACAGACAGCTTTACTACGCTCATAAAACATCTAGCCTTGGAAGAGAGCTTTTCTCAACAGCATGCTGTGTGGCTCACTGTACATGTTTAGATGAGGATATACAAAGCAAGAACAGCACTGTTCAACATTGGGATTACAACGTTCTCCTGCTTGGCTTGTCAGCTAAGGAACCACCAGCACCTTTTCTTCAAAGACTGGCAACGTTGAACTGGGCCTAGAAAGCACACAGCCTAGCATAGCACGGATAAGCACAGGACTTTTTGAACACATGTGCATTACATCAACCAATGTGTTTGTTTACTCTTCAGGTGTTATTTTGTAGTCAGGTTATTAGTTTGCTTTGCAACACAGCTATTTTGACGCTATTATGCTTCACACAGACTCAGGGTTCTGCCATACAACTCACCATCTTCTCTAACCTGGCACCACAACATACACACACACAATCCTTCAGCCTGGACCATATCACACCTACATGTGATATCAGTGAGCTAATGGTGTGAGCACCACCAGTGTTTCTGTGTTTCTTCCCTATCCTATCAAAGAAACAATTGGTGATCCACCATCTTGGACCTGAGTACAACCCTTCGATCAGCCATTTGTCCATGCCAGGCAGCATGGCAGTTTGAACCCTAGCTAACATTATGTTTTTGTTCCTCCATGCACGACACACACACACACACACACACACACACACACACACACACACACACACACACACACACACACACACACACACACACACACACACACACACACACACACACACACACACTCTTTTCACACTTTGCTATGTTGCAGCCTTATGCTATTATTTTTTCTCCTCATCAATCTACACTCAATACACCATAATGGCAAAGTGGAAACCTTTTTCAAATTTTTGAAATTATTGCATTCAGAAAAACTGAAACATCACATTGACATGAGTATTCAGACCCTTTGCTATGACACTTGAAATTTAGCTGAGGTGCCTCCCATTTCTCTTGATCATCTTTAAGATGTTTCTCTAGCTTGACTGGAGTCCACCTGTAAATTCAATTTATTGGACATGATTTGGAGAGGCACACGCCTGTCTATATAAAGGTCTCACAGCTGACAATGCATAACAGACCAATAAGCATGTTTACGCTTTGTCGTTATGGTGTATTGAGTGTAGATTGTCTGAATACTTTCTGAATGCACTGTATAAAATGTATCATATATAATATGTGATCGTTAAATGAGTCACCGCCATCAAAGGTCTATCAGAGGTACCCTGTTTGTAGGCAGGAATATATGAGACACACAGACTTACTTAACTGGCAGAATTCTTCCACATTGAAATCACTGTCTTTAAAGTGGGAATTCTTCCTTCTGAAAACAAAAGAAAATTATGTTGATGAAATCATCGGGAATCAAAAAGAATACTGGATTCACATGGCTGACGCTTGCCTCCAGAAACCAGTCATTCAGTGAGTTAGTTATTTACTGTATCTGTGTTACTGTGAACTTTAGCAAAAGAAAAGACAAGCAGAAAAGTATTGCTAACTAGAGAGAGACAGACAGACCGACAGGAAACAGAAGAAAGAAAGAAAGAAAGAAAGAAAGAAAGAAAGAAAGAAAGAAAGATAATAGACATATAAAACATAATAAGATAAATAGAGGAACTCACCTCAGTTTCTTTACAGCAGAGAACTTCTCTGAGACAATGTGCTTCAAAAAATTGAAGCAAAAAAAGAAAATCTGAAGGAGAAAAAAACATTTTTGATCAGAGCAGAAACACAGCCATCAAAGATAAATGAGTCTACCCAGTAGGTGTCCTCATACATACTGTTATTTCAAATGAAACAGTAGTGTGTGTGAAGTGAACAACATCACAGTGAGCTGTCGCTAGCAGCTACAGAAAAGGGACTATATTTGATTCTGTTCCACAGAAACTGCTCTTGGTGTAGATACAGGTTTTTCTGCAGACAGACACCAGAACATGACACTGATGTTGATCTTTTTGACCACTTATTGAACAATGTGTGCATTTTCTGGGTCTATAGTCTACAAATGTTTCGTCTGCAATTGCACAGTTTTATCTGGCACATTACATTCCTGATGACCCTTAGAACAAAACTTGGAGATGAAGCTGCAATTTCCTTCCAATTTCCTTACAGTTGGATCACAATTTAGTATGTTCCAATGTTTTCAATTGATCATTTTTTCCTCTGCTGACACATTACTCAATTTAAACACTAACATGCCCTTACTTTGTTTGGAATTTTCTCACAATCTGACAATGACAATAATTGCGTTTCGACCTCAAAAACTTCCACAAGGAATATTATTTAGCAGGATCAGGATGATGATGAAAAACGCATTCCTGTCAGTCCCTTTTCAGTAAATTAAAGTTAAACCATTCTAATCATAGAAAAAATATGTAAAACTTCAGTGTGATATAAACTTACCTCCTCCCCTTTGGAGAGTCGATCTGGCAGCATATGACTGCAAATACAGACAGAAAAATATAACGCTTTATTTGCCGGTTGTTACTAATTTATGTCGAAAAACTACTCAAGAAAATCTCATTGTGTCCATGCAGAGAACCTTAAAAAAATGAAAAAATCCCTTAAACCTGCATTAGTTAACATTGTTATATGAGTACTAGATGTAATAAGTCAGTGAGATTCAATTATGATTACAGAACTGGTCACTGTTTTCACGGCATCCTCTTACTACCGAAGAGTTGTTCCTATCAAGTAGTTGACAAAGAAATCTGTGGCACCATGGTGACCAAGCATTGCTAAAGCCTCCATACATAAAATTAAACTATTTCGCTGGATATTACTCTGGGCTGAGTGAGGAAAGGCTTATTTTGGAATCAGGGCAAAGTGAACCCTTTAACTCAGCCAAACAGAGCATAAGTCAAGGACTTCACTGGGGACCATGATTTGCTTTTTGATTGTTTTCCCCATTAACATACACTGACTACTTAAAAAAAAAATGTTCAGAGGTTTACGAGCACCGGTGCAGAATCTACTACACTCCCCTGAGAGTGACTTTGTAACAGTGACAACAGCTGAGTACAGAAATCAAATGATTACTCCACAAATAACCTCAAGTCCAAATATCATTCAGTTGTGACTGATGAGGTTAAGTCCAGCATGTACAGCACCTATGAGCACTCCGTCTGTTTCTCTAATTTATCCAACTCCTTCATCACTCATCTCTCTCTCTCTTTCACACACACACAACCACATCCTTTCTACTTGGACAATGTCCTGAGGGCTTGGGCAAGCCTGCTGATGCATAATTACACAGGCTAGCTGGCAGTGAAGGGCCTTTTTACGAGACTGCCTCTGATGAGCTCAAATTGGAGACACTGTGCTTGTTATTATGAAAGGAGAATCCCAAGAGTGTGTGTGTGTGTGTGTGTGTGTGTGTGTGTGTGTGTATGTGTATGTGTGTGTGTGTGTGTGTGTGTGTGTGTGTGAGCGTGTGAGTGAGTGAGTGAGTGAGTGAGTGAGTGAGAGAGAGAGTGAGAGTGGGAGAGAGAGAGAGAGAGAGAGAGAGAGAGAGAGCAAATGTGGAGTGGAGAATAAAGGACTTGGTCAAGAGGCGTACTAGCGGCCTTGTGTTGTCCTGGCTTCCCTCTCCCACTGCTCTCCATGCTTCATTAGCCAGCCACTTTTCAATTATGCGTCGTGGACAAACACAGTGCTTCTCAGACCAGATGGCAATGACAAGCGGCACATGCACCTTAAAGTATTTATGCTGACTAGTGTGCTGTGAATTATGGCTCATGGGGAAGTCATGAAATTATGATAGTGATGATTATTTTTACCCGAAGAGGAACCAGTCGTAAGCAATGGTCAGATACAGGATCTGGGCCGGCTCAAGGCTGGCATGCACCGCACCATCCTGTGAAAAATACATGACATGAGCAAATCAAATATTTCAAACATCCCTTGTTAAATAAATCACCACGGGCCAATCACCCACAGGACGTCATCCAGCTCAAGACACCCAAACTGTATTTTTTTTAAATTCTGTTTGAAAGACAGTTCCGTGTGTGGTCTGTGATTTCATGAGAAGCTGCCAGTGTGGATCATATCTTGAGAAAAAAAAATTACATATTTATAACATAGGGTTTTATTTTTTATAAAGGCAGAGGAGACAGAAGAAACTCATTATAGTGCATGTTTGATATGGTAAATGAGTTTTATATGGAGAGATATGAATGCGAAGGGTGGCCAGGGTTGAGGCAGATGGATCCAGCATGGGATTACTGAAGTTACTAATGAATGTTGGAGGGGCCAAATGAGCTGCCGTCTGGCGGGGAGTCGTGTGGCGAGACACCAGGGGAGAATACAGGAGATAAAAGGCAAGAAAGAGAAGAAAAAGTGAGAACTTACTGCCCACAGAGAGAGCCTGAGGAGGGACACAAACAGAGGCGTTCGGTCCCAGCCTGATATGCAGTGCACCAGGAGGCCACTCTCATCTGCAACAATACACATCTTCACATTCAAGACCAATAGCTACACTGGAATGTGCTGATTTAAAATCAAAAGTTCGTTATGAGCAGACAGGGTCATTACAATGGAGAAGCATTCATCCTTCAGTTATCATCACACCACCAATATAAACATGAAATTATCCTTTAAGGACACTAGCATATATTTCACACAACCAGTATTTAATAGGTTGTACACTGAAGCACGAATACATACATAAGTTAACCTGAACTAACCTCAGCCTCCTTCCACAGACTACAAACTGAGCAACAAAGAACTGAAACATTAGTCATCTTTGTGCTGCATTCAGTTTTTTTTTTCATGTCACTTTGGACAGCAGACCATGTAGATACAACACTGACATATTATTGCCTGATAAAGTTTTTATTTGGGCTGCACAATAATGGCTAAAAAATATCATAGTCAGTCTATTTCGAGAGATATTATAATTGTGATATGATTCACAATTAGAGGGAATTATCACTTTTGCACAACTACTTTAGTTTTTAAAAAACTATTAAAATCATGATGATGCGACAATTGTTGGTGTCTGAACCACACAAACACTCGTCACACATTTTACTGTACCTTTATCAAAAAATTTACATATTGCACTTCAACATATTGTGAGTTCAATGTTATTTCAAGTAATTGTTCAGCCCTAGTTGCTATGATCAATGTTAAAAAAAGTAAAAACCCACACCATCAGCCTCTGGCTGTTGATTTTTTGTGTTAACATGGACCCTAATGCTTTTGTTACATTGAAAACATAATGATGTGCAGTGGAATGTATCTTTTAACTGGCTACAACTGCACTGTGAAACTCACTTTTCACTCAGTTTGTGTAATATGGATAAGTTAACATCTACAGTCACCGTGCAACCACCATCTGACTGGTAGATCAAGACCCCAAAGGGGGAGCCCTGATGATTTAAGCTCTGATCAAATTTTTTTTTTTAATATTTTACTACCAATCTTTATCAAATGATGCTGGTGAGAGGAAACAATAAATAATAATAGAAACTCTCAAAACCTCAATGCCAGCTGTAGTCATTTCCTGCATACAGGTAGTTCATTTTAACTAACATTTTGACACTTTGACACATTTTTGTGTGAAAGGGCCACTATACAAAAAGTATAAATTAAAGACTGGTGTATTTCCGTGGCACATATGCACGATTTATGTGCTGCTGTCTTGCCTGGTGTAGCCAATTTCACTGATTACAGTGGACACGTAGTGTGCAGTGTAGCCAAGCTGTAAGACAGGAATGTTTAGTTTCACTTATTGAAAAAAAAAATAATAATTATTGGTCAAAATGCTTTTTCAGTTTTCCACCTTTACTTCCTCCTTTTTTAAAAGGTGATTCTGTTAAGTTACTCTCCTGTTTAAATAAAGATACTGAAAAAAAAAAATGCTATATTCTGATTAGGCATAATAAAACATAATGCAACGTATTCACTGAGTGTCACATAATGTCTGAGCAGCTGATTAACACAGACAGTAATTTGTGATATGTTCATTCTCCTGGGGGTATTAGCATAGTTGTTGCTCTGGGCCACAGCAGTACACACTTGAAACAGGTGAATTGAAACAAGCACCACACACTTGTATTATTTAGAGCTGCATCTAACTGATTATTTATATCATGAATGATTAATAAATCATTATGTCTATAAAAATGTCATGATATTATTTTAAAAAAACAATACAATTTCCCCAAACCCAAGGTGACAACTTCAAGCCGCTTGTTATTTCTGGCAAACAATCCAAAACGGAAAGATATTTACTTTACAGTTATATAAGATAAAGAAAAGCAGCAAATCTGCACACTGAGAACCTGAAACTAGAATAAATCTTTGTTTGAAAGATGACTCAAATTATTAATCCATCATCAACATTAACTAATAAAGTAAATTAACGATCAATATTCTCAGTTATTACAAATAATCAGTTGGTTGAAAATGACTATGGCAACTTAGATTTTTTTCTGTGTCATTGTAAATTTATTACCTAATTGAGTACTGCTAAAGTCTGGAAGTATTTTAAGGTATTACTTTGATATCTGTTGACTAAACATTTGGCTCTGTATCAATACAAGAAAGGAATAAGCAAGTCAGCCATCAGTTGACCAGCCATCAGTCACAGTCCAAAACTACTATGAACCCTCAACACAACTTTATCTGATCCTTCTCCCGCTAACACCACCACCACCTACCATCACTGTTGATGATGTGGAGCAGCAGCTTCAGGTAGTTCTGGGTCTGCTCCACCAGGTCCCAAGACTGAACAACACACACACATAAGAGTAAATACACTGTTGTTTCGACAGAGAAATTAAAGCTTTGGTTGCACAGTGAGGATTTAAACCAGGCCCTTACATTAAAGTTGAAAACATCATCTTCAGAATCATACAGCATGTTCTGTATCAGCTTTTTCCAGTTCTTTCTTTAATTAAACTAAACATTTAAGACCAACCCTGTTGTTTAAGGCTGCAACATCATTTTATACACATTTCTTCAAATGCAGCTTTACATATATGCTAATTGGCTTCTAAAATAAAGGTCTGTGGGTTTAAACTATGTTTGGCTGCTTAACATGAGTCACTGAGGTTTAAACCACACTGTGAATATTAATGTATGTGTGCAGTGCAAGTGGTTGTGAATCATGACCAAAGCACTTTGCAAGTTGAACAACAGATGGCAGTGACACACCACAAACACGTACTGAGAGAAACTGAGTCACAACCAGAGGGCAGGGGAGAGGAGGGGAGGGGAGAGGAGGGGAGGTCACCTGATATTGTGTCCAATCAATGTTCAAGTTCTGAGTAAAGCACACAGGGATTGTCAAAGGAGCGTCCACATAGTCCTGTCAGTGAAGACACAGTGACATCAGATCAATACTACAGAGCCAAACAACTGTTTAATCCCAGACTGGGTAGCCTCACAGCAGGCTCTGTACCTGATTCCAGTTGAACACCAGACCCTCTGCTGTGTAGTCTCGGTCTTTGTAGTCCTTAAAAAACTCGCATCCTAAAAAAAGACAAGAAAGACATATTTACATAAATGAAGGAATTTTCTTCAAAATTCAAATAATAAACTGTTATGACTTTATTACACTGTGGTCCAGCTTTAGAAACTACATGGAAAATCTGTTTTCATAAATGTAAAATCAAAAACCATACTTTTACATACTCTTTTACATGGTTTGAGAATATTAACACATTCTCTAGTGAGAAACTATTTTATTATGTTTTTAAATCCTGTTTCATGACATTTGAAAGTGTGTTGTGTCTGATTTGACCGATTTATTAAATTGAACATTATGTCAATAATTTTAACATGTTTTTTTTTTTTTTTTGGGGGGGGGGGGGGGGGGTCGCGGCTGCAGCTCAGTGGGTAGAGCAGCAGGCTGGTTCAAACCCGGCTCCCCTGGGCGGAACCAAGCTACATGCCAAAGTATCCTTGAGCAAGATACTGAACCCCAAAACTGCTCCTGGCGTGCAGCTGGCACCCTGTGGGGCAGCCTCTGCCGCCGGAAGGGCCCTGCGATGAACTGGCGACTTGTCCAGGAATATACCCTAACCTCCGCCCATAAGAAACTGGGATTGGCTCCAGCAACCCCGCAACCCCCCGAAAGGGGGGGATAAAGAGGCAACATCTCCCGCGACCCTCATGGATAAGCGGCAAAAAGAAAATGAGATGAGGGGAGAGATGAGATGTTTTTTTTGTCCATTATTCCATAATGATAAAACAGGACAAATGTTTTAGTTCTGCTACTTTCTACTTTCGTTTTGTGCTGTCCGTTTTTTGTAAAGGACTTCAAAACGATCATTTGAAAGTAAAATATTTTTCCCCTCTATGTTACACACAGTTATAGATGTGAAAGTATTTGAAATAGCATTGGCCATTTTTTTCATAAATTCAATAAGAAAAGTGAACAACTTTGTGAACAAGGATGTGTGATATAGCTGTGATGTATGTGTTGTGTTTTTGAAGAATTTTGACCCAAATATGTACTGAGGAGGATTTTTACAGTGTTAAAAAAGAGCTGTGTAAGTGATGCTGCTGCCTGCTGACAAAATTAGACTGAAAATGTTCGACAGTGGTCCCCAGTTAATCATGAAGGTTCTTCATAAAGATGGCAATCTCAACATCATTCAGATTTTACATATTAGACATTTCTAACAACAAAAGTCAGAATAGATAATGGGAAACAGAAAAAAAACCTGACCACCTACCACATTCAAGTGATGAATTAATCAATTAAACGATAACAATAATGATAATTATTGGTCCTCTTCCTGTGAACATCTTGGTCCTCTGCACGTACAATGAATCTATGAACAGAGTAATGTTATGGTCTCGGACAGGGGCACTCTTCGTCAAGTAAAGGTTTTTGTATTGTATGTTTTTGACAACTGTTGAAGCTGCTGAGGACTACACAGGTTTTCCCTGATGTCCTAAACATTGTTGTCAAGAGCAACATTATAAAGAACGTAAAAAGCAAAAGTAGAAATCTGTTCATTTCTTAAGATAGCTTGCATTCAAACACATGGATATTGTAGGGAGAAGGCACCACAATACGGAGACCTGTCTACTTCAGATATTTCCCAGTATTCGTGTACAGTGTCGGTCTGGGCAGTTCATAGTGGAGTTCTACTGGAGTGACTGAGAGCGTTAACACGAGGAGCTTACCTGGGTAAGGCACAGAGAGCAAAGTGAAGTCTGCATAGCGTTGGGCCTTGTCCGCCTTCTCGGAGGAAGTCACACTGCAGAGAGCCGGAAGAGAATCACTGTGAACACTCATGGGCAAATACAGTATTTTTGTGCACAATACAGGGCTTCTTTACTGACCAAAGGGGCAAAACCACAGCAGAAGCAGTATCAGTGTTTATTTTGGCACATATGCAAAGGACAATGCTGGCAGTGGAAATATGGTCTCCAACCTTTGATTGTTAGTGCTCTTGTAATTCAGAATTTGAAGTATTACATTGTATTTAAATCATTCTTTAAAATGCTGTTGAATAATTGCTATACTGATTGTTTACCTTTCACTATTGGGCTAACATTATTCCATTCCTTGCATCCTTCTTTAGGGTTAGGGGTTGGTCCTCATATATCAGCTGCTCTTTGATCATTCACTATGCATTTTCAGTCAACCATCTCTTATGAAATATATATTTCAAAAAAGTACCAGCACCCTCTGTTCCACATGTAGCCTACCAGCCAATATCAACAACTGCAGTGGATTAGCCCCTAAACTATGATAAATGATGTGGCAGCAAGAACCAAGATCTGTGTATATACACAGAGCTGGAAAATCACAAGCATACTCAGTCTCCTAATTCAATTCATGGCAGAAGCTGAAGCCAAACACAAGAGTCTATAGTCAGATGCCTCCCTACAAAGTCCAGTGGAAACAGTGACCTAAATAACAGGCAGCTTGTGGAAGAACTAGTCCGTGCTGTTCCTTACTTTAGGCCAAACTTAACCTTCTTGTTCTCCACCATCAGGTCACAGATGTAGCGAACTGAGAGGTAACGCAGCAGCTTAATGTCGTGACCTCGAACCTTGTCAAAGAGCTGGGAGTCCCCATTCCTGAGGAGAGGAGAGGGAAGGAGGGAGACACAAAGTGTGTGGAGGGAGTAAAGGAGGAGAGAGGAAGAAAAGGAGGAAAATTAAATTAACAGAATAAAATGGACTATCTCTGGCAAGATGTTTTACTTTGATCACACGTTTAAAAGCCATATCTCAGTTAGTAATGTATTCCTTTTTTACAATGAGGTCAGTCACTGTTGTGTTTTATTGTTGTCACATGTGATTAGTGTCACACATGGCCTGAGCTCACAGACACACCAGTGTCAGATGGTCATTGTGCACTAATCTAGTTAAAGTGAACTGATTACCTGACTGCGCTGTCATCCTCTAGAACCTCCTCAGACTCTGTCCATGTATCATCAGCACCCCCTGAAAAAACACAGAATATAATCACTCAAAGTGAGGCGAATGATTAGGACACAAACTTACAACATTTGTTATTTCAAATACCAGCCTATTGGGTTGGTTTCAGGGTTGAAAACAAGTTAAGTTCTAAATATAGTATCTTTTAGAGCCATTTCGCTCTGCGAATATTAAGTCAGATATAAGGGACGTGATTGTGTTGGGAACAGGCACTGAATAAGAGCAACTGAAAATATTTTTTATTGATGATTTAAAATAGGAAAGACTTTTGCTATGTTCTGTCATCTGGGCCATCTCCTTTATACTCGCAATCACATACATTTTGGAATGTCATTATAAGTATCATTTTAGGGACACATACAAACTTAAATAATACATGTATTTACCTAATGCTCATTTATGCAAAGCAAGTATATATTGTATGACATTTATAAAACAATTATAAGCCTGACAAATGAATCAGCAGCCCAAAATGATTACCCAGTTTCTGCTCATCACTGATGTGTGATCTGTGTGAACATATATAAGAGTAACAGCGAGTTGCAGTAGAGAATAGAGATGTCAAAAATATCGATTTTTTGATACATATGGATTTTGAATATTAGGCCTAAGCATCATGGGATTTTATAAAAATGTATAACACATTTTAGTTCAAAAACCATTGTAAACATACAAGTAGCAAATATCCCCATATCATTGTAATGCAAGCTATTGAAGCTGTCATACTTTGCAGGCCCCACATGAATGCAGAGTGGGTTGAAAAAATTATAGACACGTACTACATTAAGACTAGCAAGCTAACTTTATCTTTAGCTGAAGACCCAAAGTGAGCCAGGCCTCCGGTGTGGGAGCAAGGCATGTGTAGTCAGATCTATGCACTCTGGTGTCGATCAACCAAGAAGTGAAAAGTTGACTCCATGACACACTTTAATTGATAGCCCCCACAACAGCATAACGAAGCAGAAATTAATAAAGAAATGTAAACGAAAATTGTTTTAATTAAATGTGAAAGTAAATAAATAGTTGAATTAATACAAAAGTAAATGAATAAGGCAAATTATCAAATTACGTCACATTAAAAACTAGTTAATGCCTACATTTATGTTTAATGTTATTTTTGTTGCATTTAATGGAATATTACTTTATTCTATTCCATTCTGATTTTAGCAGTTTCAGTCCTCATAGAACTTTTAAGGTGGACCAGCAACTATTTGTGTTTGTCGTAATAATTACAGACGGGCAGTTGATACAGCAAGTGTGAGCACACTCTTAGTTGTTTGTTTGGGAAGGATGCACTTTCTGATGACATCTCGCTCCTGTTCTTATGGAGGTTGAACGCACTTATTGTAAGTGCTTTGGATAAAGGCATCTGCCAAATGAATGGCGGTAATGTAAAAGCCCAGTCAGCAGACTGGGTCTGCAGGCTTCTCCAGATAACCTCTTTCCCTAATGGTTCACAAAACCTGTTTTAGGCCATGTATAAGTATTTAAAGTGCCTTTTATACAGGCACTGCTATCGTGACATTGTTCAGGTATTACCCAGAGGAGCTGTATGTGTGAACACAAACGTCCTAATCAATTGGCCTGGACTTCACCCTGCCAGCTCCCTAGTACAATGTGTAATGTCTTATTGAGCTCATATATGAACAGAGCAGGTGATTTTCAAGAGAATTCAAAGCGAGAGAGTGGTCATGTTAATGATGTTGATGTTACAACTATTTGGTGTTCTTTCCTGTTTGCCTGTATACTGTTTTCCAGTCTTCTGTTCATATTTTGGACAAGTTCAAGTAGTGTTGATATCACCACAAAAACAGTGTGCCACATGTGTGAAAGGGCAACTCATATGTTCATATGTGAAAAAAACGGCTTTAGAGATCAGGAACCTAAACTAAAAGTCTAAACTTTGGCACTGCGTGAGGTCCTGTTACTGCATCACAGAACCCACTGAAGGTAAAGAAACACACACCAATGTTACACCTGTGTACACCTTTGACCTACACATCATCACATAGCAGATTGCAGACAGCAGGTCTGGAGCTGACCTATGAGTTCTTTCCTTCAAATACTATAGACATGGATCAGAATACATTCAAACATAACTTATTACTAATTCACACTTTATTAACGATTGACAATGTAACTATAAATTCAATCAGAAACACGCGCAGTCAAACAATCAAACTACCTGACAACCAATAGCTGATTAATCATTGACATTTTGATTTATATTTGATGGTTCCAAGTAAACTGAATATTATTTTGAATATTTAAGAATAAATCCTTAATATTAAGGATATCATGACAACATTTTTTCCCAGTTTTCCCTTTCCCCATTTGGCCTGTTTTGTAAATCAAATGATTAATGGATTAATTGAGAAAATTATCAGCACAGCAATTGATGTTACATGCTCTGCTGGCCAGGACACGCAACTGTGGCTGATGCTTAGGCTCCTCCCTTCCCAGGTGAAAGTGGTCTGACTGAATGAGGACAACCAATAAGAGGGGGCAGGGCACTAGGCTCTCATTAGCCCTTTTCACACAGAGACTCTGCATGATCTCCGCAGCGGAGGTTCGACAATTCTACACCTGTTTGTTCACACAGAACCAAGCAACTCCGGCGTAAAGACGCACCAGTGTTAATTCATACAGCAAGCCGGCGCTGTGGATCCAAAAGAGGCGTACGTGTACATGTCATGATGATGATGACGTCTGTGTGTTTTTTTCAAAGCATTTCCCCCGGTGTCCTCCTGTTAATCTAAACATTACATGCTGACTGTTTATAATCATATGGATGCAGTTATAATGTGTTGTGATTGAGATCCTGGCCCACCATGCATCCTGGAAAGTGACAAAGTTACGTTTTTCTCTCTAAATTACATAATTACATTATCACCATCAGTAAACAGGACGCTGTCTGAGTCTTTCACTCGCGGGGAGGGAGGCTGTTTTCTGGGGGAAAGTTCACTGAAGTCGCGGTCAGGAGGGCTGACCGTTGCAGTGATTTTTTTTCAAGACAGTAACTACAACAACACAATAGTGAAGGAGACAAACACTTGGTGAGTTAAAGTTTTTGCCGGGGACAGACGCTGTTTTTCGGGCAGGAATGTGACGAAGAGTCAGTCGGACAGACAGGAGGACAGAGGCTTTTCCACGTATAACTGCGGTATTTCTTTCCTCATATAAGTTGCCAAAGACACTACCAGTCACTACGTTACTGATGGTCCTGTAACGTTGCTTTGTGGGACATTTCTCTATATTTTGTTGAGTGAAGGATCTGTTTAGTTATCAGACAGTGAACACCATCAGATCGTCACGCCCCCACTCTGTGCCGCTGGGTTATCCATTCATCCACCTCTGCTGCACCTCTGATACTACCTCCGGAGGCGCATCAGAGCCGCAGTGAAATTTCACCCCCCGCCGCATCTGAAACTTTCACACAGAGGAGGATGCTGAGAATTGGCTCAGGATCCCCGCACTCAAAGGGCAGTGTGAATGGGGCTACTTTCTCTTCCTTCCGCCATCTGACCAGAGCAGCAGTCAGTTAGCCTGGAAGCTGACTGTGGTATTATGTTTTGTTGCGTTTATCTGAGAGGTTCAGTAGCTCTCCTTTTGTGGCTTTGTTTCAGTTAGGTTTAGTTTGTTTCTTTGTGTTAGGGTAGAGGGTTAGAGCCCAGCTCCGGCGGCCCTTGTGGGTTGGTCTGGGAGGCTGTCCTTATTTTGTTTATTTTGATCGGCCAATCAGTTTGTTTGTTTGATTTTTTTTGGGGGGGGGGGGTTTTCCTTTTGTTCGGTTGTGGTTTATTTAAAAAAATCATCTTCTTCTCAACTGCAACTTGGCTTGGTTATTTATGTTAGTCCTCTTTTGAGTAATTACTGTGGGGGGTCATAAAATACATAATACAAATAATTATGAGCTGTAGCCATAATCAAACTGGAGACTCAACTGAAAGAAAGTGCACATATATTGTCTATAATAACCCCTCATTGCACATTGCATATTTTAGCTCACTTAACACAAATCACTGCAGCAAACATTTTCTAGAGCATACCATGGTTGTTGCTTACTTCCATCATAATTTTATCTTATACCATGGTCTGGGTGAATACTCGATTCTGATTGGCTGGAAGGTGCAAATTAAGTTTTGATATAAGGACACCTCTGGAACTCCTTAATTAGTTCCGTTGAAACTTGCTGTTCACCATTCTGAATGGTGCGATATCCTGTATCTAAAATGAGAGAGAATCATTCTCTGAACGCCACAGGTTAGCTGTAACACACACGCTGCAACAAGAAGCCTACATTCAGGGTGGTAGTAAATTAAAATGTGGTAACCTAAGTGTCCACTGGCTGAACTGTCCGTAACAAGTAATGGATAACTCTTAACTCATCAGTCCTGTCATCCTCTGTTGCTTTTATCAATCTTTTATTGAAAGCCTCCTGTGTTTTTCATGTATCTGCTGGTCTATTTTATTTTATTCTATTTTATACTTCTTTTATTTATTACTAATCTATTTTTGTGTGTACATGTTACTGTACGTTTTAGTATGTGTGCAAGGCAAGCTGGTGGGATTAATAAAGTTGTCTGAATCTGAATAGGTGAGTAAACCCTTTTGGTTTAATTAAACTGACTTTATGTGTGTTTACTCCTCACTACAGCCGCTACACTGTTCCTCTGAGCTGACTGTATCAAGAGATCCTCCCACATCCTGTTCACTGTTTAACTCACTACTTCAGGCTGCAGCCGGACACACATTTGTTAGTGAAAGGTTTTTAATTTTATTTGGGGACAGTGACATGGCTGGTTAGATAGTTTGTCTTGTTGTTAAACATGCTGTGAAATTATATTCACCGTTTGTCGACCATACACAATGTTGTTGACTTTGAATCTTGCAAGCATAATATGTCTGGCTAACAGCTGAACCAAAGGATTCATTGAGCTGAGCGGACTAGTTTATCTACCTTTGCTAAGTTGTATTTAAAGTCCATCCTATTTACTGGAGTAGTGAACAACGTTTCCATTACATGAGTACCTGATGGAATTGTAATGGCTCTTTTCAGCTAAACTCTCAGGTGTTACCAGGGAAACAGAGTTACTGTTTGTGAAAAATGTTATACTATGATCGCAAAACACATGAAATGACCATGGTATAAGTGGGCCTCCACGTTGTCCATTATTTCCTGAAAATGGACACTTCTTTGGGCATTATACCTTACACATCACAATATGTGCCGGAAAGAAACATTTCTTTATATTTGTTGACTCATTATGAATGAAGCTAACCCGCAGTCATTTTTCAGAGGAACATTAAGTCCAAATAGGAAAACTTTGGCAGCTGTCTGACAACTGCTGCAACTACTCACTACAGGGCAGAGAGCATACAGGGAACTGAAACCTACCATGGAAAATAAGACAATCACAACTTCCCCTGTTTAGGCTAAATTTAAGTTTTGTGTATGTGTGTGTATGCATGTGCCTGTTAGTGTTGTACCTGAGAAGATGTAGTTGTAGCCTGTGCGTCCGTACAGCTCCCCCCATCCTGCCAGAGTGGACGACCGGCATATATGCTGTAATGAGGAACAAACCATACAGGATCAGCACCATTTTACTGCTCATACCAGCATGTGAACTTGAAAAATTATTAATAGTCTTGTCACCTGTCCGGCCTAAACATACAGAAAAGAGGTAGTGGCGGCCACAGAAGATCTGTGCATTATATTATAACTAGGGCTGGGACTTTAACGCGTTAATAAAGATTAATTAATTACACAAAAATTAACGCGTTAAAAAAATTAACGCATTTTAATCGCACTTATTTTTGCACCGCGGAACGTTTCTCACTGGATGAGTTTCAGGCGTACCGATTATACTGGAGCACAATTATTTAACGAGTTAAAAAGCCGCCGACACTGATCACTGCCCATGGATCTATAAAGTTTAATGTAGCCTGAACGCAGCTCAAACCGACCTGGTGCCTCAGCACTGCGACCAAGCTTTGATAAACACACCGGATCTGCGCCGGTTTACAGTATCCTCCCGTCGTTTAGCCGGTCGCTACTGGAGCTTAATTTTTTTTTTTTAAATTTCAAAAGCGCTCGTCGCAGTGGAGCTGAGAACAGCGGAGTTTCCTCTGCTGCAGCTGAACAGCTGACATGTGGTCAAGACGTAGGTAGCCTACAGACCTGTCACTGTCTCACGGTGCATAAGACTTCAACCTCTTGGTTAAGTACCACCTTGAAAAAAAACAAAACAATGTTTTGTTGCTTAAGCTTATGTATTCAGTCATTATTCAATGGTATACTAAAACCCATATGAAAAAAATTGGTTCTCACTGTTCTCAGGTCAAATATTTATATGCGATTAAAAATGCGATTAATTTCGATTAATTAATTACAAAGTCCCAGCCCTAATTATAACCAGCCCTGCTTTTATCCCCGTCACAGTGTGTTTTAGTAAAAAGTTGCAGTGCTGCTATTGTCTTTCAGAACAGTTTCTTACAAATACTAGAGCATGATATCCATTTGCCATGGATTATTAGCAGAATAATATATAGGAATTATAATGCAGAAAAACATGCTTGGGGTGATTTATAATCATTCAATTCGCAGAGAAATGTACTGTGTGCTGAGGCCATTTCAGTAACAGTGTATTGTTTACATAGTAAATATCCTGCCCTCTGTTACAAAACCTGTGTTTGATAATCACATTACTTACTCCCTAATATTGGTATCGGCATTGGTTCCAAAAATTGAGTATCAGTCGGGCTCTAACAAATGCACTAATTTTAAGATGTGAACGAGGCAATGTTTTCTTTTAGAGGAAGTAAAACAGGAAAACTAAACGCGTAACAAAATGAGTATTGATCATGTCAACGGTCTTGCAATCAGCTGCTGTTAATCACTCCCATGTCAAGAGTAGGTGTTTTACCAACATCTGTGAAGGGGTGAACAATGCAAGGAGTATTGAAGGTGAAACAAACATGTGGCAGAATTTGTTGCTATAAAAAAAACAAAGAAAAAGGCTATTTGTATGACTGATATTGACTCTTTTTGACTGGACAGAAAACATACCGGACTAGTACACAAGATTTAATGCACAGCAGCTCCAAGTTGGAATTTTGTTTGCATTGTTACATGAGGGATCCCTCAACCTCTCTCTGCCTTAAATATGCCTTCTTTTGCAATCCACAGGGTTGTTCAGTCTCATTCCTCAGATGTATTGATAGTCTGACAGTGTTAAGCACAGACAAATGCAACCTAAACCACATGAATTTGATGTTGTAACGCACTTTGAAGTTTTTTGGGTGTTGTTTTGCCATTATTTGTTCTTAGTGCAGGGGACATACAGTATCTGAGACCACAAGCCCACTTTTTTTTTGCATCTCATAGAAACAGATACATCATTTTTGTGTCTAGTGGTCCATGAGCAAAGTCTGAACAATTGTGATTTTAACCTGTTGGGTCATGTTCTGTGTAATTGCGTAACTAACACTGTAAATGCTTTTCATAGTACATTACATACAAACCTACCTATACATGTGGGAAAAAGGATTATTCTTAAAAAAAGTCTCCTGGACCTTTTAGAGCCAAAGCAATTTTAGGGGCAATGCTGCTACTGATACTAGGGAGTAAAATAAGTTCTGGTATCAAGCTTATAATCACTACAAAAAGTTTTCATATCAGCACATATTAGAAAACATATACGTCAATACCAATATATCTGTGAAAGGCTGTGACCGACCAATAATAGCAATCTATGTCAGTTTGGCTATAGTACCTTTAAATAATAACTGAAATTAGGAATGTTGGAGAAAACAAACAAAATGGAAACAAGCATGACAGTAAATAGCGAGGAAGGAAGGAATTTACAGGAATTTACACCAGAAACAATAAAGACAGGACTTTAACACAATGTTTTGAATTTGTTGCTTGTGAACAGAAAGTGGAATATAACCCATATGAAACTCTGAGTAGAGACTGAGCAGCAGTACCTTGCCATTGTAGAGGATGACCGGACAGACAAACCTCCCTCTGCAGCGAGCCAGCTTGCTCCGGTTCACCAGGTCCTGCAGCTTACTGATCTGCACTGTGCTTTCAAACCTGCACACACAAACCACAGCATGTTATCCATCAGTCAGTCCACTTCAGGCTAGTTCAGCATGTCATACAGAAAATGCCACTATAGAGCACTTGGCATCACAACAGTTAGCATTAACTACACGCTTTAGAGTCAGCTGAAACAAGCTAACACTGCTGACGCCTCCACATAATCAATTCTTATCTTCTGAGATGTAAGTTACAGTTAAGTGGGACATTCAACGAGACTTAACCACTATTGATTATCTCATTACATTCACTACCAACACATCTTAACTGCCTGACTGCTACTATTCTGCCAATAAAAAAGACGAACACTTGAATGTTTATCTAAAGGGTTAAATAAGTCACAGGGGAAATCTTAAAGGCCACAAGAACATTTAATTTAATCCAGAGTAAACTGCCAAAAAACCAACAAAGGGTTTTTTTTGTGATTCAGACTACATCTACTTTAAGCCATCTAAAATGTAAACTGCTGGTTTCGTGTGAAACCCATTTGCTTCCAGATTAGTGTTTCCAGGCAGTTTTGATAGAGATCTTCATTGACAATGAAACAACAAAACAACATGAAAATGGCTAAGTCTCTTCTTCTTTTCTGTTGGCAAACAGCAATGCAGCCAACATCTGGTGAGGAGTGACACAGGCAGCCCAGCTGATCATTGTTTCAGTCAGGACATCAAAAAATATAATGAAAGTGATGGACCTGGATTTTTCAGGTATGTAATTAACTGGATAAGACAAAAATAGATACTTTATCTGGAAACAGTCTGATGATTTTCCAGAAAAGGCACTATATCATGATATATATCAATACTGGTATACAAAATAAGTTGTAGAGTGAGGATTTTATTCTTATTGCCACCCTTTGCTAGAACCAGTGCACGTTTCGTGTTTTTGCTTGATAGATACTTGTAAATTAAATTTCTCCCCATCAGCTTACAGACTGACAAATTGTTCCAACACTACTACTTACTCTTTGTAAATGTTTTTGTTCACAATTTTTCATTTAACCTCAACACAAACGCTGCTATGAATAACTCAAAAGTTATTTCCCAGTGTCTTACTTTAACTGTGGGAAACTGCAGACCAGACTATGAAATGGAACATTATGCTGTGAGCAAACTTTTTCTGTGCACGAGGGATTTGCCATACAAGGAGGCTTTTTTAATGAAGTATATGAAAAGCCTCCTATGTTAGAGCACATCGTCCATTTCCAGCACTACAGTGGAAAATAGTATGCATTAATCAGCAGTGAGAAATGAGCATTTATTGAATCATAGCAAAAAAAATTTTCAGGCTACAATATGACCTCATGTGACAGAAGAGTGACTTTATACTTGTGCTGCCTTGATGCGTTCAGAGGGCCTGGAGATGGAGGCTGACCTTTGCTCCCCGCATCGCAGTAAGGTGTGCATGATTAGAGGAGTGACACAAACAACCACAAAAGGGTAATTGGTAACTGAGTGGACTGGACTTTGTATTGAACATGACAGACAGACTGAGTAGTGGAGAGGTACCTGTCTCTCTCAACATCTGTGCATTCATACTCCAGGAACACGATCTGCCGGGGGTAATGGCCGCACACCTCTCCATTGGCGTTGTGGATGATACTGTATTTGTAATCTCTGGCAAATAACTCCAGACAACGCTTCTCTATCTCCTCCACCTGAAAAGAAACACACAACAAAAGTAAAACTCATGGTTTAAAAAGAGCCTAATCCGGAAAATGACAGAACTTTGAAATGGGTCATTTTGCATGGAAATAAATGGTTAACTAAACTGGATATATTAAAGGTCTAGCCACGGAGTCCACATTCACTGATCAATCATAAATATCTGGGAATTTAAAGTATGGAAGGTATATCCAAAGATATAAATCATGTAGCATTCAAGACCAATGTTACCACTATACAGTTAGCTTGATGATACATATATTACAATGACGTCAGTCCTTGTAAAAATAAGTTAATGCTTTTGCCCTTGTCTGTTTGTTGGTTGGTTTGACAGCAGGTTAACAAAAAAACTATTGAATGGTGTTCCACATAACTTGGATGGAGGATGGGTCTCAGCCCAGAATAGACCTCATTAACTTTTGGTGTGGATCCAAATAAACGGATCAAGGATTTTTTTCCCCACTTTCTGTAACATTGGGAGATGGGGCGTTTTTTGACATTTTTGTTAATTTCTCAGGGAATAATTCATGGATATTGATTTAAAAAATCTGGATCTAGGGGATTAAATATGTTGTTGTTTTCAATTGGATTACGCTTGATTTAGTTAAAGGGGGCTGTTGGGCCTTGACAGAGGTATGCGCTCTACTGAGTTTCGTGGCAGAGGGTGGCAAACTTAGAGGCAGACTTCAATATCTACCAGTAATATGAATTTCGCTTACCCATTCAATATGTTATTATGTCTTGTGTATGGATTAACATCAATGAAGTCCTCATGTGTGGAATTCGGGATCATTACAATTTAAAAATTGCAGACATTGTCCATCAGGCACTTGCCAGATATGAGACAGCTTTAGTCTATTTTGCTGTCCACCCCTAAACAACTACTTTTCTTTCAAAACATTAATTTACTGAATTCTTCTTGATTGAGCAATAGCATATCGAAGATACAATGACATTTTGAGAACTGCTCAGATGACTATATTCCTAGGGCAAAAATGTAATTAAATACAGCTAGCAATGTGGTTTTTCATCAAAATCATATCCATTTCAGACATTAATGAGGCTATAAATACAGGAGAGGAGTTACACCGCAGCAGGAAATGCATCAAGAACGCGGAGTCCATGCAGAACAACACATTTACAGACAGTCTAGCTTGGTGGATCGCATGTATGCCGAACAGAGCAGTGCTTCTTAAGGTTGTTGAGGTTATATATCACTACCCACAGAATATGTTTTACTGGTGTACAAGGGCACTTTAATTTCCTTGATTCCGACAGATGGTGAAGTAGCTGAAGTACATTGAGTGACCAATCTTACCCGAGGAGTGACTTCCTTTGCTCTGTATTGCATCTTGGAAAACAAATCTATCAAATCTGCTATCTCCTCGCTCTTTCTGACCGACACACCGGTGGCCGTGAAGCCGCCGGCCGCGGAGGGGGAGGCTGCCATCATAGCGCCTCGACCCGCTGTGGTGGCCTCGAGCCGAACTCGACCTCCTTCAAACACCGCAGAGCCTTGTCCTCTGGAACGGGAAGACCGACCAGGCCATCCCTTCCCAGCCAGCTTCTTCCTGACTGCCCGCTTGAGGGGGCCAGAGCCGGGGAGTCTTCCTGAATTCAGGGCACCGGCGAGCTGCTCCACGCTCCGAACACAACCCTGTCGCCAGCCCGCACAGCCAGCCACTCGGACCACGGCAGCTGCTGCTACCGGAGTTAGCACGACTAGCTAACAGGCTAGTTCAGCTTCCCAGGCGTTGGTTGGTCGTTTCCACTAACTCAAAAACCTCGAAATACTCATTTGAGACAATATCAGACCTTTGTAGTCCTCCACATCACCATTGTTTTGTTTGAGACATCTGTTGAAGTGATCGCGGACTCTCAGCAACTCCGGTCAGCTGGAGTCAGGAAATCTCCCGGATCCTTCCCGGCCTGCTCACGTTTCCTCAATGTCACGTCGTCATGTCTCCTTAGTAACCACGGCCATGATGATAAACGGATTAAAGTAATGCAATATTGGAGCCTGTGACTGTGGGGTCTCAGTGCTGCAAATGTTTGTTATGGATGAAAGACCCAGCAGTGCAGAGTGGTGTTGCAATCTGTGTACTACAGTCTGAAGGTACAACAGGCGGTAAACAGGAAGCTGACATGACCACGTGACTGTCATCTCCCCCTTTAAATGACGTTTGTTGTTGACCAGAGCAGCTCTGGTGTTCTGGAGTCTGCAGCTACAGTTTGTTTACTCAGAAAAACGAGCTGCAAAAGCTCTTTCTTGCATGATATTATGTTTTTCACCTCAACTGCTCCATAATTCCAAGATTGGTTTATAACACAATTTTGCTCTCACTCTTTATGAATAATTTGGGTGAATTAGCCTGATTTTCAGTGTTCTGCTGGGAAACCTTGGGTGCTGTCATTCATATGGATGCCACTTGACACACACCACCCATCCAAACACCGTTGTGGACCAGGTACACCCCCTCATCACAACGGATCAGGAGCGGCTTGAGGAACACAAGGAAGAGCTCAAGGTGTTGACCAGGTCATCAAATTCCCCAATCGGATTGAGCACCTGTGGGACGGGCTGGAACAAGTCTGATCCATGTCCAGCCCCCCAACATACAAGACCCCAAGAATCCACTGTCCTGATGCCAGACACCACAGGACACCACCAGAGGTCTTGTGACCATGCTTTGACAGGTCAGAGCTGTTTTGGCAGCACAAGGGGAACCTGCACTATATTAAGCAGGTGGTTTTAAAGTTGTGGCAGTATATATATATATATATATATGTGTGTGTATGTGTGTGTGTGTGTATAAATATATTATGTGTATATAATATACACATACATATACACACACACATATATGTATATATATATAGATATACCTTTTTTGAAAATTGATGAAGCCACCCACAATTATTGAATATAATTTTTTAATCAATGCATTAGAAGGCTAAAACCCCAGCACTAACAAACAGTTCTTAATTCCCTCCCTCATGCTATCCTTTCCCCCAAAGGAGGGCAAAAGACACAAAAGGCAAGAAAGTTAAACTAAAATATTGTTAGATTTAAAAGGGCAGCAACACCAACAGGCTTAGTAGTCTTCACATTTGCGACACTCAAATCTTCTCTGTAATTCGAAAAATAATTCAAGATTTCTACCTAATAAAGGAAAAACAGCCACAACATCTGGCCCTGTAATTATTGTCTTGTCATATAGAAGATTCAAATTTATGTGCTATTTTGCAGATTACCTTGTGCAGCTTTAAAGCTCCCCTCTACTCAAAAATGTGTTTTGCTAGTTATTACCTCACTTGGAGTTTGACTTGCACTGTGCAAACAATGTATGTGCAGTTTGTTTTCATATTCAGTGAGTGAGTGAAAGTTATTTGTACTCACCTTAAACCTCAGCTTTAGATGTGTAACTACAAGATGGTTTTATGACATTAAAACTAGTTTCGAAGCACAATTGTGATGTTGATACTTGAAACCTCCAGGGAGCACATTCACTGAGTGAGGACTTTTCAGTGGACAGTGTTCTGAACAAACACTGCACAGACACATATTTTCCTGTCATGGTGCCTGCCATGGCAGTTGGGGTTTTTGTTTGTTCCACTTCTCCTGCTTCTTCCTGTGAATGTGTGTTTGTGTGTGTGTCTGTGTGTGAGGGCATGGTCACCGGTTCCCGCTGCAGCAAAGAGACGCACCTGTATCCCATCAACTCATCAGCCTCTGACTATATCCCTGGTCTCTTCACTACTCCGTCATGTATGGTGAAGATATGAGAGTTTTTGAGCTACTTCCTGAGTGAATTTAATCTCTACGTTTCCAGTGTTTTGCTACAGTCCTTTTGGATATTGGATCACAGCTCATTCTTGTGTTTTTTCCTTCTTCGGTAAACAGATCTCTCCAGCGTCTCTCTGCCTGCCTCCCAGCGTCTCTAGCCCACCTGGAAGCACACTCTCCACCATCTCCTTACCACACCGTCTTGCCTGCCTGCCCTCCTCGTTCACCTCATTGTGTTCACCCTTGGACTGAACACCTGCCTCCGTTCTCTGCATTTTGGGTCCAAACAAAAACCCCAAACCTAACGTTTTCCTTGAATATTGTCAGTTTAGTTATTGTTATACTGGTAGGCCTATCGTTGATGACGATGGGGGCAATATCTTAATGTGAAACATATAGACAACGCTTGTTTTTCTCTTATTCACTAGAGAGAAAGCAAGCCAGATTAATAAAGAATTCTCTGGGGAGGTGATATTGATCTGTTACATTGTTAAGAGTACTGCAATGATTTAGGATCACACTTCAATTACATTTTCAGACTCTCAGTGGACAATGTCAAGGTCCACTGTGTAGGATTTAGTGGCATCTAGCAGTGAGGTTGCAGATTGGTCCACCCTCCAATTGGGACTCCACTCACTCTTCCCTTGCAGTCATGTCAGAGAACCCAAGGTGGCCGCCTAAAACGTGAAGGGGCCCTTTATACAGCCACTGTTTGGTTTGTCTGCTCTGAACTACTATAGAAACATGTTGGTGCAATATGGTGGACGGGCCTGGTAACCACAGACCCATGAAAGATTTTTTTGTTTCTCCTTTTTTTGCCGAAACCTAACCAGATTTTAACCACTGAGTTAGCACATTATAAATCAGGATTAGTTTTTACAAAATGCACAATAAAGAAACTATCAGTTACTATCACCCCGTTCTTTCTCCCAACGCTTCAAATATAGCAGCCTGGTCAGTAGCCCTATGCTTCTCAGTTTGATGCTGTTGTTACCACTCTGGCATCACTTCTTGAAGCAGCACTACAAAGACAGAGAAAAGTCTGAGTTAGGGGTGGTCCTGGTGACCTAGAGTGATTTGTTTGCAAATTATGTTATTTGAGTAAGTAAACATACAGAAATGACATCACTGGACGTAGCATATAACTTATTATCGCTAACTTGAGTGCAAAGCCTTTCATGGGCAAAACTGGTGCTAGAGGGGTAGGTAGAGCATCAAAGTTGATAGTGTGAATGTGTTGATTACTATTTAGCATTGACAGTGGAATAGGTCCATTCTTAGGAAGCAAAAGTGCTACAACTATTATTTTCAGGGTGATTTTACATTAATGAAGACATAATTATGAATATATATTCAAAAGGAGGTCCCCCTAAATCCTACACACATGAAAAATAATCAAAATTGAAGCAGCAGAACAGGAGACTGTGTCCTTTTTAGTTCATCGTCTTTTTAGTCCATACATCCTACCCATAATGCAACTCATCTGTCTTTGTTATTCTTTAGCATAGCCTTGAGCAGAGATGAGGGGTCGGGTAGAGATTTGGGAAACTCAATTCTTTATAAATCCATACCCCCAGAGTGTATTAGTTTTGGTCTTCATCCCCAGCCGACACTGACTCAAGTGACATCACTTGACGACATTTATTTATGTCATTATCACAGAATAACACAGGTTGTTTTCCGGAGATAATGACATCTTTTATCATGAGCAAATGATTTCATTAGATCCATAAGAATGGACTGTGACATATACACGCTGCACTATGGGGTGAGTTTGTGAGTTTCAAAGCAAGCCGTATTAACTTTTTCCATATAAATGTTTTACTTATTGATTTGATATGAGAGTATTTACATTCTGACTACTGCAAGTGATAGGTGTAAAAATGCAGTGCTTGTTTATGAACAGACTCTTTAGAGTGAGACACAGGAGTAGCTGGCTGAGTGTTTGTTATGCCAAGTCTGTAAGTCTGTGACGGATGTAATAATGGTGTAAGCAGCTGAAAATGCTTTAATGGTCTATTATTCTGTGTTGAGTCAGGCAAGAATGAACAACAGTCTGACATACAGTGTTCAACTCAAAGCACATGTGTTTCTGTCCAGGAGACTACAACCTCTCGTGGGCCTCAGGAAAAGAAACTAACCACATTGGTGAGTGTTTGAATTGTATAGGCTAATAGTGTCTATATATTCATTATAAAGATTGATGTACAATGTGATATATTGATCAGTTGTGGGCATTCCTTGATCTGACTTTTTCAGCTGAAAGGTCATATTGATAATCGTTTTTTTTTAAATAGTACATCTACAGAGCTTGTAGCAAGGTGCAAGTGTCTCTTCTCCTTAAAAACATTATTATGATTGTGAGTTAATACTTGAAAAAATGTGTCAGGTCCAAAATGATTTAATTCTGACAGTTGGTTCCAGCATCCAACAAGGTTTGTCAGCCAATAGTATAAAGCCATTAATATCATGTGGTAACTGTGTTTCGTCAGCAGCAACAGTCTTAGTAGTTGCCAGTTTGTGGGAAAGATGTAATAAGCCACATTTAGTGGCTGAATGTGATCAATAACACCTTTAAATCTGTTGCTACACTTGTCAAGACACCATGTGTGCATGCTGGCATGGCACTGCTGATCTACTAAACATTCAGCTATCAGTGATGAGAGGGAACAACCTTTTGTTTTCTTGTTATAATGGATTCATTTATCTTGTTATCTCAGGATAACAAAAGCTTGTCTTCGTGAGATAACGAGATTAATTAGTTTAAAAAATAATTGCACTTTTGGCCATTATGGGCTTTCATATACTGTAGGCACACAATCACTTGTGCATTAGTTAAGAGGTCAAATAGCAGCATTGTACATGCGTTAAAATACATCAGGAAGTCACTCTTACATCTTCCTGTATTTACAAAAGATTAATGAGATAATGAAAACACTCACCCTCATTTCAACCTGTGGAAGGATCTCTGCAGTGTCCTGCCAACTGTTCCCTTTCTAGAATTTAGGTTCTCAAGAAATAGCAGTCAACGGACTGGAAGAAATTTTAAGTTGACCACAATATTTTTGCCAGATAGAGTACGTGGGATGAACTGTTTTGTAACATGCAAGTTTCTGTTGTAGCACTTGTATATTTTGAGTATTTTATTTGCATACAAATATTTATCTAGCTAGCAATATTTATTTATTTATAGCTCTTCAGTAACCTTATTATAAATGCAATAAATGGCTTTAGTCTTATGTGAGCAAGAGGCCTAAATGTAATATTAGCAAACATGGGGGAGGATGCAATGAGCCAGCAATGTGTGTGTGTGTGTGTGTGTGTGTGTGTGTGTGTGTGTGTGTGTGTGTGTGTGTGTGTGTGTGTGTGTGTGTGTGTGCATGTTTAAATTACATCTGCAGTCACATGACAGTTGTGTGTTGCAATAATCTATGTCATTAGTATGAGAGGGCAGCTGTATTGTTTTGGGGGACTTAACCTTGTAGTGACATTAATTTATACATGAGACTGTAAAAGTCAAATTAAGCCATCAGTATTAATATTAGTCATCAGTCATACAGCGAATGAATACTCAATGTGCTGTTATGATGGCAGACATGGCTACACCCTGCTGTTTTCACAGGTCACATGATCAGCCATGTGTGAATCACTCCATGTTATTTACCATAATATTTTTTAATGTTCACTTTAATATTTCCATTGTAAAACATATAAGAGTAGGCTGAATTAGGAGTTAAGAACAGATAAAGTTACTTGAACAATAAACTTCTTCGTATTGTCCTCTCTTTCTAGATGTCCTAGGATATACTCTGTTGAGCTTGTGTAATAACACGGGGGAAATATTGACATTCGACCTGTACAACTGCTGCAGATTTCAACATATCCAAGTAAATAATTAGAAAAGGCAAAAGCTGGAACATCTACAAAATTAAAAGACTCTCCTGCTGAGCCTGGCAGGTATCAATGTAAGGGTGGACCTGGCATTAAAATAACAGAATTTGGGGGGGCGCTAGTGAGCCACAATGGAGTAAGATGTGTTTCTCGGAGCTCCTGCAGAATCCTTAATAATTTCATAATTAAACGACTTTTATACCCTAAATTACACGAAAAACACTGAAAGCCCACCTTTAACATACCAAAGCGGTGTCAAAAGTAAGTAAAATCGAAGTGGATGGCGTCCAATCTCCGAAAATACAAATACGACGGCTCGTCCAACACAAGGCCCAATGCCTCCTCGGGGAAGAGTCCAGGAGACGCCACGCAGGCCTCGCCTACTCCCGCGGAGACGTTGACACCTGATATCCTCTCCTCTTTAAGAAAAGACATTACCTCCATTATAAGAGAGGAGCTGAAGAATGCCTTGGCTGACGATTTTGAATCATTAAAGAGGGAAATAACGGCAGTGAAAACGGAAATCACCAACAATACAACGGCGGCCCGCGCTGAGACTGACCGCATGAAAGCTAATGTGAGAGCCACCGAGGAGGGACTGTCAACGTGGACGGACGAGGTGGTATCAACACAAAACACAGTGACGGACCTCAGGAAAAAGTGGAAGATTTAAAAGAAAAGTGTAAAGACTTAGAGGGGAGGATGAGGAGAGGCAATACTCGGATCACGGGGGTCGCGGAGCAGCTGGGATCAAGCTCTCCCACGGCAGTTTCAAAACTACTCCGGGAAGTTTTCCAGATGGACAAAGATATTGTGGTGGAGCGCTCACATCGCGGCCTGGCGCAAAGAAAACCAGGAGACAAGCCACGTGTAATTATCGCCAAATTACACAATGAAGGAGACACATGGACAAGGGCGAAACTTTAGTTTCAGAGGTGGGGGGGACACAAGTAGGAACGGCAAATTTGTGCGTGCATAGTGCGCTCGATTTCTGCCTGCGTAGAGCTTAAATCATGCCATTTCTATTTAACCCTAGCCTACTATTTTGTCATTAGCCATACTGCCAGTGGCGGAGCGTGGGTCTCAGCACAGAGAGGGAGGAGCATTCTCGATGGGCCCTTGTGATAGTTATTTAAAAAGTCACACTAAATATTTCTGCAGAAGGCAATGCCACAGATCACCCCCTCTGACACACACACACACACACACACACACACACGCACACAGGTCACTGTCTGAGTCAGTGGCTACCATGTCTAAGCCATGTAGCTACCATGTTAATTGTAGACTGTCTGTGTCCATTTAATGTTTGTGTTGTACCAAAGACATGGTAGCTACTGACTCAGCCAGACATCAACCTGCTTGAGCTTTCAGCACCATAGACAATGTTGGTCACAGACTGACAGTCAGACACAAATCAACTCAACTCAGTAACCAATCACACAAGCAGCTCCATGGCTCCATGTTGTCCCTGTGTGATGTTCAGGACAGGTGAGGACAGTCTGAGGACAGAGAGCTCTGAGGTTGAAGTTTATAATTATGAAATGCACCGTGAGACTGTGACAGGTCTGTACGTCTTGACCACATGTCAGCTGTTCAGCTGTAGTAGAGGAAACTCCGCTGTTCTCAGCTCCACCGCGAGGAGCGCTTTTATTTTATTTTATTTTTTTATTTAGCTCCGGTAGCGACCCGGCTGAAATGCGTGAGTTTGCGCTGATCCGGTGTATTTATCAAAGCTTGGTCACCATGCTGAGGCACCGGGTTGGTTTGAGCTGCGTTCATGAAGTTAGAGGCTACTCTCGTTACTCACTGGTCGTCAGCGTTTTAGCGATCGTACAGCCTGAAGCCAGTATACAACAGGTAACGGTGTTGTTCCGAGCGGTCAGTATACGCAGGGTTTCTTGTTGTTTTGCAATTACAGCCTGTGCCTACTGTTAGTTTTCATACTGTAAAAAGTGGGGGGGACAAAAACATGATTTTGAAAAGTGGGGGGGACATGTCCCCCCTGTCCCCAGTGGAAATTGCGCCCTTGGTGAGAAACATGAGAAAACCCTGCCTGAAAAAACTCAGTCCACTGCATACAATTTAAAGCTGCATTTACTCATTATATGTGGCTTTACTATAATCAACATACCAAAACAGTCCATCATATGAAATTCTGCTATTCTTCGCTGAAATAGGTTTTACTTACTTTTTATGGCATGCCTTGAATGCATTGAAGCACCACTCATAATGGAGAAGGGATCACTGAAAAAGAGGCTTGTGTGTTTTCAGACGTTGTCCTCCTCTTCATCACACCAGCATCCTGTCGGTCACTCTCAAAATATGGGAAGCAGGGATAAGCAGGTCACATGCACTGCATAACTTATCAATGAATAGTACCAAAAAGTAAAAATTGTAGTGTAGTGACCGTAGACTTCCAATGGCAGTGATAAGATGGATGGTTTGTCCTAGAAACTTAAGTAATACTTAGAACAGTTTTTGAATTTTAAAAAAGGCCTGGTTTTAAAAATTAGACATGATATAATATGTTGCAAGGATTCACTTAAATTGTAAAGCGTAACATTGTTTAATAAAATATTGAAAGTTCTAAAATGAAGGATCCTCACAGAAAGATATACCTCAAATATTGGAGGCTTAGTATATTTTGATATTCATCACCAGTCTTTGAGGCCAGTATGCTACAGACTAGTTGCTACATGTAATAAAGTGGACATAATACGTCATATAGAAATCTAAAGAGAAAATTATTATAAAGACCGATTGCCTCGCCAATAACGAGAAATTATCCTCTATTGTACATCTTCTCCATTATTTCTGATTAAAGGTTAATTAGATTTTATAATCACTTGTTTCAGTTTACAGATACGGTGCGATAGCTGTGGCAGATGGTTACACGTGCAGTGCCTGGGGAAGAGTAAAGACCAACTGAAAGATGCCAGGGCGGGCAACTGGAATTGCTTTGTGTGCACATAGGACTTAAGATCTTAAGGGGATCTTAAGGTCTTTGAATGACAGTGTGTTTCATGTTTGAATCAATGGTGTGATTTAAAATTTAAATAACTAGATAGATGTATGTAATTAAAGGTGTTCATTTTGTTTAATTTTCAAAAACACATTTTAAGTATATTTTTTTCTTTATTTTAAAAATGTGAAAAAATGTAAATAGTATTTTGTATTTGAAATAGATCATTCTAATTTAAGAGATGCTTGTATGTGTGTTTATTGCAACATCAAAGCAACCTTGGGTATGTATAACATCAAAAGCCAGAAACAACAGAGCAGTCATCCCACAACTACTGTACATGTTTGAATGCTTTGGTACTCTCCAGCCACCAGCTTGCTCTCAGCTAGTCTTGCTAGCCACACCATCTTGCCCTCTTCCTGCTCTGCCAGCTACGCCAGCCTATCGCTTTCTTGCCACTAATCCAGCCCAATATGAAGGTGACAAACTACTACTTCAACAGTATATGCATCTTGAACTATTTTTAAAAGAAATGTTTTTTATTCCACATTAAAGTTGGAGCGAAAATACTTACTCTCGTTCTCTGGTAAGAATTTTGCCAAAGGATTACTTAAAGTAAAGTATACAGTAAAAGTACTTCATATTATTCAAGCAAGTAGTCTAGGAGGTACTTAGGTCAGCCATGTATGAATATTGGACTACTTATGGAAAATAGGTTTTTTATTCCACATCAAAGTTGGGCGAAAATACTTATTTTTGTTCTCTGGTAAGGATTTTGCCAAAGGATTACTCGAAAGGTACACGGTAAAAGTACTTCATAGTACTACTTATACAAGTAGACTAAAAACTACTTAGTTCAGCAGTATTTGAATCTTGAGCTACTTATGGAAACAATGTTTGGGTTTTTTTGGGTCAAGTAGTCTAGGAAGTGCTAAGTTCAGCAGTATATGAATCTGGGTGAAAAGACTTATTCTTGTTCCTTGGTATGGATTTTGACAAAGGATTAATCGAAAAATACACAGTAAAAGTACTTCATAGTACTACTTATACAAGTAGACTAAACACTACTTAGTTCAGCAGTATTTGAATCTTGAACTACTTATGGAAACAATGTTTGTTTGGGTTTTTTTTACCTCACGTCGTCCTTTACTTTGAAATCCGGAAGG